>NW_027149815.1:324465-648931 GCF_031143425.1 Pleurodeles waltl | reverse complement strand
TGCTAATGTAACATAGCTGTGTGTCCTGCAAAAAGAGCAGGGGTACCTTAAGTCATCTCACAAGATGTGGAAACAGCACTCAACCATATCCTTCTTTGATGTATCCTGAACCAGTTGCCTTGAATACTCTGGCTTTTTTCGATTGCATCTAGCTGTTGTGTGTGGGGAATTATTCATTCTAGAGTCAACCTTATTCCATAAAAAACGGTGCTAGAAAATCCAGCTGTAAATCATATGGAATTCCACACCTGACGCTTCCCATTCCAGTGTCATATGTGGTGAATGTACATTCAATAGAATTCCAGGTTTCCATGCGTGGAGCAAGGTCTCCCTCTACAGGATGTGGGGATGTAGCTCAGTGGTAGAGCGCATGCTTAGCATGTATGAGGCCCCGGGTTCAATCCCCGGCATCTCCAGCTTTTCGCCATGCTAATCTTGCCTTTTGACAGATAGCTAGGCTGGCATCATGAGTAAGGAAGTGAGATGTCATGCAGCTGGTGCCAGAACCCCACTTTCTTCGCCTTGCAAAACCTTTTGAAATGGGGCTATCTCATTTCCCGTGTTTATAGAAAAAAATAATCTTGCTTCCTTAAGAAACCAAAGTGGTGATTTATCTTGGCATTCTTAGTATAGAAAACGGGCACAGCTGTCTTGGTCATTTATTTGAATTCTTCCTCTAAACCAGAGACTCTTACCAGAAGGTTTAAGAAAAACAGAATGTTTTCTTCATCCTAATCCCTTCTGAATGGTCCATTAATCTACTGGTTTTGCTTTTCCAGTTCCTTTCACAGAAGCATTAAAAATGCATGTTCTTCATGCTCCGTACGGAGTAATGACTCTCCTAACTTTCTGTCCTTTCCTTCATGTTCCCATGCTGTCATCCTTTTGCCAGAAATGCTTCCAAAGGGCTGTGGATTCCTCGGCCCCATGCCCTTTCAGGAAAACTCCTTTCTGTAGGATTTCTAATTCTAGGTCCCCTGCTTTCCTTCACGCCAGCACAGCACATTCAGGTAGGTAAGCAGTCCCCCTTTATGGTGATAAGATGTAGCTGAGAATGCACTCTAGGAAGTGGCAATTTGTAGAGCAAGCTGCAGGTCATATTCATGATTTTCAAGATTAGACTGCAGTACTCCCACCCCACTCCCGCCGCAACCATTATTGAAAGAAAGATGAATGCAGCATGGAAAGCTGTACTGCCTAATCCTCCGATAGCTCAGTTGGGAGAGCGGAGGACTGTAGTGGAGAAACAGAAATCCTTAGGTCGCTGGTTCAAATCCGGCTCGGAGGAGTTTCCCCTTTTTTGTTTTCCATAGCTGCTTTCTCTCTTGTTAAAACATTATGTGCCCCTCTGATTGAGAAACATTTCCCTAGCTCCAAATAAATGCTAGGACAGAAGGGTAGACTTCTTCTGCTTTCCAATGAAATTGACCACATAGTCATTTCTGAGGGATGTTGGAAGAGAAATAAACAAGGACCTGCAGATCAGAATTCATTCCAAAGCCTTGACTAAATATATGAAGGCACTTGGAAGACTTCCAGTTTCATTGTACCAAGGTAGATGTTTCGGCAGCCGAACCAGCTAAAACTCACCTACAATGAGTGGCCATGGATATGAAAGAGGGAATCTACAAAGACACCAACTCCTTAAAACTGAGCAAGATGCAATGTGGAGGAATAGTTTACAGATTTGGAGAAAATCTGAGATGTTTCTCTTGACAAAAGAAACACTGCAATGCCCTCTCTGAGGATGGAACTCAGGACCTTCAGATTATGAGACTGACGCGCTGCCTACTGCGCTAAGAAGGCTGCTTGAAACCGCTAACAAATGCGTCTACACACCATGAAGAGGGAAGGTAGCAAAAATGCTGTTCTCATGTTGGAATATCAATACACTTCGGTTGCCTCGCTGGATTAAAATCGTCTGCAGTTATAATGGTCAGAAGACTGCTCTTTCCCAGTGCTTAAACCCACACCCCATACATTTAGCCATGCAAAAGAAATCAGGGCATACCATTCACCTCTCTAAGAAAGATCGTGCCATTTTTTCCTCCACATAACTGAGAATGAAATGGACTAAAACCCAGAATTAACATGCCGCCCCTAGCCGTAGATGCATCTAGATCTCAACACTTTACATGCTAATGTAACATAGCTGTGTGTCCTGCAAAAAGAGCAGGGGTACCTTAAGTCATCTCACAAGATGTGGAAACAGCACTCAACCATATCCTTCTTTGATGTATCCTGAACCAGTTGCCTTGAATACTCTGGCTTTTTTCGATTGCATCTAGCTGTTGTGTGTGGGGAATTATTCATTCTAGAGTCAACCTTATTCCATAAAAAACGGTGCTAGAAAATCCAGCTGTAAATCATATGGAATTCCACACCTGACGCTTCCCATTCCAGTGTCATATGTGGTGAATGTACATTCAATAGAATTCCAGGTTTCCATGCGTGGAGCAAGGTCTCCCTCTACAGGATGTGGGGATGTAGCTCAGTGGTAGAGCGCATGCTTAGCATGTATGAGGCCCCGGGTTCAATCCCCGGCATCTCCAGCTTTTCGCCATGCTAATCTTGCCTTTTGACAGATAGCTAGGCTGGCATCATGAGTAAGGAAGTGAGATGTCATGCAGCTGGTGCCAGAACCCCACTTTCTTCGCCTTGCAAAACCTTTTGAAATGGGGCTATCTCATTTCCCGTGTTTATAGAAAAAAATAATCTTGCTTCCATAAGAAACCAAAGTGGTGATTTATCTTGGCATTCTTAGTATAGAAAACGGGCACAGCTGTCTTGGTCATTTATTTGAATTCTTCCTCTAAACCAGAGACTCTTACCAGAAGGTTTAAGAAAAACAGAATGTTTTCTTCATCCTAATCCCTTCTGAATGGTCCATTAATCTACTGGTTTTGCTTTTCCAGTTCCTTTCACAGAAGCATTCAAAATGCATGTTCTTCATGCTCCGTACGGAGTAATGACTCTCCTAACTTTCTGTCCTTTCCTTCATGTTCCCATGCTGTCATCCTTTTGCCAGAAATGCTTCCAAAGGGCTGTGGATTCCTCGGCCCCATGCCCTTTCAGGAAAACTCCTTTCTGTAGGATTTCTAATTCTAGGTCCCCTGCTTTCCTTCACGCCAGCACAGCACATTCAGGTAGGTAAGCAGTCCCCCTTTATGGTGATAAGATGTAGCTGAGAATGCACTCTAGGAAGTGGCAATTTGTAGAGCAAGCTGCAGGTCATATTCATGATTTTCAAGATTAGACTGCAGTACTCCCACCCCACTCCCGCCGCAACCATTATTGAAAGAAAGATGAATGCAGCATGGAAAGCTGTACTGCCTAATCCTCCGATAGCTCAGTTGGGAGAGCGGAGGACTGTAGTGGAGAAACAGAAATCCTTAGGTCGCTGGTTCAAATCCGGCTCGGAGGAGTTTCCCCTTTTTTGTTTTCCATAGCTGCTTTCTCTCTTGTTAAAACATTATGTGCCCCTCTGATTGAGAAACATTTCCCTAGCTCCAAATAAATGCTAGGACAGAAGGGTAGACTTCTTCTGCTTTCCAATGAAATTGACCACATAGTCATTTCTGAGGGATGTTGGAAGAGAAATAAACAAGGACCTGCAGATCAGAATTCATTCCAAAGCCTTGACTAAATATATGAAGGCACTTGGAAGACTTCCAGTTTCATTGTACCAAGGTAGATGTTTCGGCAGCCGAACCAGCTAAAACTCACCTACAATGAGTGGCCATGGATATGAAAGAGGGAATCTACAAAGACACCAACTCCTTAAAACTGAGCAAGATGCAATGTGGAGGAATAGTTTACAGATTTGGAGAAAATCTGAGATGTTTCTCTTGACAAAAGAAACACTGCAATGCCCTCTCTGAGGATGGAACTCAGGACCTTCAGATTATGAGACTGACGCGCTGCCTACTGCGCTAAGAAGGCTGCTTGAAACCGCTAACAAATGCGTCTACACACCATGAAGAGGGAAGGTAGCAAAAATGCTGTTCTCATGTTGGAATATCAATACACTTCGGTTGCCTCGCTGGATTAAAATCGTCTGCAGTTATAATGGTCAGAAGACTGCTCTTTCCCAGTGCTTAAACCCACACCCCATACATTTAGCCATGCAAAAGAAATCAGGGCATACCATTCACCTCTCTAAGAAAGATCGTGCCATTTTTTCCTCCACATAACTGAGAATGAAATGGACTAAAACCCAGAATTAACATGCCGCCCCTAGCCGTAGATGCATCTAGATCTCAACACTGTACATGCTAATGTAACATAGCTGTGTGTCCTGCAAAAAGAGCAGGGGTACCTTAAGTCATCTCACAAGATGTGGAAACAGCACTCAACCATATCCTTCTTTGATGTATCCTGAACCAGTTGCCTTGAATACTCTGGCTTTTTTCGATTGCATCTAGCTGTTGTGTGTGGGGAATTATTCATTCTAGAGTCAACCTTATTCCATAAAAAACGGTGCTAGAAAATCCAGCTGTAAATCATATGGAATTCCACACCTGACGCTTCCCATTCCAGTGTCATATGTGGTGAATGTACATTCAATAGAATTCCAGGTTTCCATGCGTGGAGCAAGGTCTCCCTCTACAGGATGTGGGGATGTAGCTCAGTGGTAGAGCGCATGCTTAGCATGTATGAGGCCCCGGGTTCAATCCCCGGCATCTCCAGCTTTTCGCCATGCTAATCTTGCCTTTTGACAGATAGCTAGGCTGGCATCATGAGTAAGGAAGTGAGATGTCATGCAGCTGGTGCCAGAACCCCACTTTCTTCGCCTTGCAAAACCTTTTGAAATGGGGCTATCTCATTTCCCGTGTTTATAGAAAAAAATAATCTTGCTTCCTTAAGAAACCAAAGTGGTGATTTATCTTGGCATTCTTAGTATAGAAAACGGGCACAGCTGTCTTGGTCATTTATTTGAATTCTTCCTCTAAACCAGAGACTCTTACCAGAAGGTTTAAGAAAAACAGAATGTTTTCTTCATCCTAATCCCTTCTGAATGGTCCATTAATCTACTGGTTTTGCTTTTCCAGTTCCTTTCACAGAAGCATTAAAAATGCATGTTCTTCATGCTCCGTACGGAGTAATGACTCTCCTAACTTTCTGTCCTTTCCTTCATGTTCCCATGCTGTCATCCTTTTGCCAGAAATGCTTCCAAAGGGCTGTGGATTCCTCGGCCCCATGCCCTTTCAGGAAAACTCCTTTCTGTAGGATTTCTAATTCTAGGTCCCCTGCTTTCCTTCACGCCAGCACAGCACATTCAGGTAGGTAAGCAGTCCCCCTTTATGGTGATAAGATGTAGCTGAGAATGCACTCTAGGAAGTGGCAATTTGTAGAGCAAGCTGCAGGTCATATTCATGATTTTCAAGATTAGACTGCAGTACTCCCACCCCACTCCCGCCGCAACCATTATTGAAAGAAAGATGAATGCAGCATGGAAAGCTGTACTGCCTAATCCTCCGATAGCTCAGTTGGGAGAGCGGAGGACTGTAGTGGAGAAACAGAAATCCTTAGGTCGCTGGTTCAAATCCGGCTCGGAGGAGTTTCCCCTTTTTTGTTTTCCATAGCTGCTTTCTCTCTTGTTAAAACATTATGTGCCCCTCTGATTGAGAAACATTTCCCTAGCTCCAAATAAATGCTAGGACAGAAGGGTAGACTTCTTCTGCTTTCCAATGAAATTGACCACATAGTCATTTCTGAGGGATGTTGGAAGAGAAATAAACAAGGACCTGCAGATCAGAATTCATTCCAAAGCCTTGACTAAATATATGAAGGCACTTGGAAGACTTCCAGTTTCATTGTACCAAGGTAGATGTTTCGGCAGCCGAACCAGCTAAAACTCACCTACAATGAGTGGCCATGGATATGAAAGAGGGAATCTACAAAGACACCAACTCCTTAAAACTGAGCAAGATGCAATGTGGAGGAATAGTTTACAGATTTGGAGAAAATCTGAGATGTTTCTCTTGACAAAAGAAACACTGCAATGCCCTCTCTGAGGATGGAACTCAGGACCTTCAGATTATGAGACTGACGCGCTGCCTACTGCGCTAAGAAGGCTGCTTGAAACCGCTAACAAATGCGTCTACACACCATGAAGAGGGAAGGTAGCAAAAATGCTGTTCTCATGTTGGAATATCAATACACTTCGGTTGCCTCGCTGGATTAAAATCGTCTGCAGTTATAATGGTCAGAAGACTGCTCTTTCCCAGTGCTTAAACCCACACCCCATACATTTAGCCATGCAAAAGAAATCAGGGCATACCATTCACCTCTCTAAGAAAGATCGTGCCATTTTTTCCTCCACATAACTGAGAATGAAATGGACTAAAACCCAGAATTAACATGCCGCCCCTAGCCGTAGATGCATCTAGATCTCAACACTTTACATGCTAATGTAACATAGCTGTGTGTCCTGCAAAAAGAGCAGGGGTACCTTAAGTCATCTCACAAGATGTGGAAACAGCACTCAACCATATCCTTCTTTGATGTATCCTGAACCAGTTGCCTTGAATACTCTGGCTTTTTTCGATTGCATCTAGCTGTTGTGTGTGGGGAATTATTCATTCTAGAGTCAACCTTATTCCATAAAAAACGGTGCTAGAAAATCCAGCTGTAAATCATATGGAATTCCACACCTGACGCTTCCCATTCCAGTGTCATATGTGGTGAATGTACATTCAATAGAATTCCAGGTTTCCATGCGTGGAGCAAGGTCTCCCTCTACAGGATGTGGGGATGTAGCTCAGTGGTAGAGCGCATGCTTAGCATGTATGAGGCCCCGGGTTCAATCCCCGGCATCTCCAGCTTTTCGCCATGCTAATCTTGCCTTTTGACAGATAGCTAGGCTGGCATCATGAGTAAGGAAGTGAGATGTCATGCAGCTGGTGCCAGAACCCCACTTTCTTCGCCTTGCAAAACCTTTTGAAATGGGGCTATCTCATTTCCCGTGTTTATAGAAAAAAATAATCTTGCTTCCATAAGAAACCAAAGTGGTGATTTATCTTGGCATTCTTAGTATAGAAAACGGGCACAGCTGTCTTGGTCATTTATTTGAATTCTTCCTCTAAACCAGAGACTCTTACCAGAAGGTTTAAGAAAAACAGAATGTTTTCTTCATCCTAATCCCTTCTGAATGGTCCATTAATCTACTGGTTTTGCTTTTCCAGTTCCTTTCACAGAAGCATTAAAAATGCATGTTCTTCATGCTCCGTACGGAGTAATGACTCTCCTAACTTTCTGTCCTTTCCTTCATGTTCCCATGCTGTCATCCTTTTGCCAGAAATGCTTCCAAAGGGCTGTGGATTCCTCGGCCCAATGCCCTTTCAGGAAAACTCCTTTCTGTAGGATTTCTAATTCTAGGTCCCCTGCTTTCCTTCACGCCAGCACAGCACATTCAGGTAGGTAAGCAGTCCCCCTTTATGGTGATAAGATGTAGCTGAGAATGCACTCTAGGAAGTGGCAATTTGTAGAGCAAGCTGCAGGTCATATTCATGATTTTCAAGATTAGACTGCAGTACTCCCACCCCACTCCCGCCGCAACCATTACTGAAAGAAAGATGAATGCAGCATGGAAAGCTGTACTGCCTAATCCTCCGATAGCTCAGTTGGGAGAGCGGAGGACTGTAGTGGAGAAACAGAAATCCTTAGGTCGCTGGTTCAAATCCGGCTCGGAGGAGTTTCCCCTTTTTTGTTTTCCATAGCTGCTTTCTCTCTTGTTAAAACATTATGTGCCCCTCTGATTGAGAAACATTTCCCTAGCTCCAAATAAATGCTAGGACAGAAGGGTAGACTTCTTCTGCTTTCCAATGAAATTGACCACATAGTCATTTCTGAGGGATGTTGGAAGAGAAATAAACAAGGACCTGCAGATCAGAATTCATTCCAAAGCCTTGACTAAATATATGAAGGCACTTGGAAGACTTCCAGTTTCATTGTACCAAGGTAGATGTTTCGGCAGCCGAACCAGCTAAAACTCACCTACAATGAGTGGCCATGGATATGAAAGAGGGAATCTACAAAGACACCAACTCCTTAAAACTGAGCAAGATGCAATGTGGAGGAATAGTTTACAGATTTGGAGAAAATCTGAGATGTTTCTCTTGACAAAAGAAACACTGCAATGCCCTCTCTGAGGATGGAACTCAGGACCTTCAGATTATGAGACTGACGCGCTGCCTACTGCGCTAAGAAGGCTGCTTGAAACCGCTAACAAATGCGTCTACACACCATGAAGAGGGAAGGTAGCAAAAATGCTGTTCTCATGTTGGAATATCAATACACTTCGGTTGCCTCGCTGGATTAAAATCGTCTGCAGTTATAATGGTCAGAAGACTGCTCTTTCCCAGTGCTTAAACCCACACCCCATACATTTAGCCATGCAAAAGAAATCAGGGCATACCATTCACCTCTCTAAGAAAGATCGTGCCATTTTTTCCTCCACATAACTGAGAATGAAATGGACTAAAACCCAGAATTAACATGCCGCCCCTAGCCGTAGATGCATCTAGATCTCAACACTTTACATGCTAATGTAACATAGCTGTGTGTCCTGCAAAAAGAGCAGGGGTACCTTAAGTCATCTCACAAGATGTGGAAACAGCACTCAACCATATCCTTCTTTGATGTATCCTGAACCAGTTGCCTTGAATACTCTGGCTTTTTTCGATTGCATCTAGCTGTTGTGTGTGGGGAATTATTCATTCTAGAGTCAACCTTATTCCATAAAAAACGGTGCTAGAAAATCCAGCTGTAAATCATATGGAATTCCACACCTGACGCTTCCCATTCCAGTGTCATATGTGGTGAATGTACATTCAATAGAATTCCAGGTTTCCATGCGTGGAGCAAGGTCTCCCTCTACAGGATGTGGGGATGTAGCTCAGTGGTAGAGCGCATGCTTAGCATGTATGAGGCCCCGGGTTCAATCCCCGGCATCTCCAGCTTTTCGCCATGCTAATCTTGCCTTTTGACAGATAGCTAGGCTGGCATCATGAGTAAGGAAGTGAGATGTCATGCAGCTGGTGCCAGAACCCCACTTTCTTCGCCTTGCAAAACCTTTTGAAATGGGGCTATCTCATTTCCCGTGTTTATAGAAAAAAATAATCTTGCTTCCATAAGAAACCAAAGTGGTGATTTATCTTGGCATTCTTAGTATAGAAAACGGGCACAGCTGTCTTGGTCATTTATTTGAATTCTTCCTCTAAACCAGAGACTCTTACCAGAAGGTTTAAGAAAAACAGAATGTTTTCTTCATCCTAATCCCTTCTGAATGGTCCATTAATCTACTGGTTTTGCTTTTCCAGTTCCTTTCACAGAAGCATTAAAAATGCATGTTCTTCATGCTCCGTACGGAGTAATGACTCTCCTAACTTTCTGTCCTTTCCTTCATGTTCCCATGCTGTCATCCTTTTGCCAGAAATGCTTCCAAAGGGCTGTGGATTCCTCGGCCCCATGCCCTTTCAGGAAAACTCCTTTCTGTAGGATTTCTAATTCTAGGTCCCCTGCTTTCCTTCACGCCAGCACAGCACATTCAGGTAGGTAAGCAGTCCCCCTTTATGGTGATAAGATGTAGCTGAGAATGCACTCTAGGAAGTGGCAATTTGTAGAGCAAGCTGCAGGTCATATTCATGATTTTCAAGATTAGACTGCAGTACTCCCACCCCACTCCCGCCGCAACCATTATTGAAAGAAAGATGAATGCAGCATGGAAAGCTGTACTGCCTAATCCTCCGATAGCTCAGTTGGGAGAGCGGAGGACTGTAGTGGAGAAACAGAAATCCTTAGGTCGCTGGTTCAAATCCGGCTCGGAGGAGTTTCCCCTTTTTTGTTTTCCATAGCTGCTTTCTCTCTTGTTAAAACATTATGTGCCCCTCTGATTGAGAAACATTTCCCTAGCTCCAAATAAATGCTAGGACAGAAGGGTAGACTTCTTCTGCTTTCCAATGAAATTGACCACATAGTCATTTCTGAGGGATGTTGGAAGAGAAATAAACAAGGACCTGCAGATCAGAATTCATTCCAAAGCCTTGACTAAATATATGAAGGCACTTGGAAGACTTCCAGTTTCATTGTACCAAGGTAGATGTTTCGGCAGCCGAACCAGCTAAAACTCACCTACAATGAGTGGCCATGGATATGAAAGAGGGAATCTACAAAGACACCAACTCCTTAAAACTGAGCAAGATGCAATGTGGAGGAATAGTTTACAGATTTGGAGAAAATCTGAGATGTTTCTCTTGACAAAAGAAACACTGCAATGCCCTCTCTGAGGATGGAACTCAGGACCTTCAGATTATGAGACTGACGCGCTGCCTACTGCGCTAAGAAGGCTGCTTGAAACCGCTAACAAATGCGTCTACACACCATGAAGAGGGAAGGTAGCAAAAATGCTGTTCTCATGTTGGAATATCAATACACTTCGGTTGCCTCGCTGGATTAAAATCGTCTGCAGTTATAATGGTCAGAAGACTGCTCTTTCCCAGTGCTTAAACCCACACCCCATACATTTAGCCATGCAAAAGAAATCAGGGCATACCATTCACCTCTCTAAGAAAGATCGTGCCATTTTTTCCTCCACATAACTGAGAATGAAATGGACTAAAACCCAGAATTAACATGCCGCCCCTAGCCGTAGATGCATCTAGATCTCAACACTTTACATGCTAATGTAACATAGCTGTGTGTCCTGCAAAAAGAGCAGGGGTACCTTAAGTCATCTCACAAGATGTGGAAACAGCACTCAACCATATCCTTCTTTGATGTATCCTGAACCAGTTGCCTTGAATACTCTGGCTTTTTTCGATTGCATCTAGCTGTTGTGTGTGGGGAATTATTCATTCTAGAGTCAACCTTATTCCATAAAAAACGGTGCTAGAAAATCCAGCTGTAAATCATATGGAATTCCACACCTGACGCTTCCCATTCCAGTGTCATATGTGGTGAATGTACATTCAATAGAATTCCAGGTTTCCATGCGTGGAGCAAGGTCTCCCTCTACAGGATGTGGGGATGTAGCTCAGTGGTAGAGCGCATGCTTAGCATGTATGAGGCCCCGGGTTCAATCCCCGGCATCTCCAGCTTTTCGCCATGCTAATCTTGCCTTTTGACAGATAGCTAGGCTGGCATCATGAGTAAGGAAGTGAGATGTCATGCAGCTGGTGCCAGAACCCCACTTTCTTCGCCTTGCAAAACCTTTTGAAATGGGGCTATCTCATTTCCCGTGTTTATAGAAAAAAATAATCTTGCTTCCATAAGAAACCAAAGTGGTGATTTATCTTGGCATTCTTAGTATAGAAAACGGGCACAGCTGTCTTGGTCATTTATTTGAATTCTTCCTCTAAACCAGAGACTCTTACCAGAAGGTTTAAGAAAAACAGAATGTTTTCTTCATCCTCATCCCTTCTGAATGGTCCATTAATCTACTGGTTTTGCTTTTCCAGTTCCTTTCACAGAAGCATTAAAAATGCATGTTCTTCATGCTCCGTACGGAGTAATGACTCTCCTAACTTTCTGTCCTTTCCTTCATGTTCCCATGCTGTCATCCTTTTGCCAGAAATGCTTCCAAAGGGCTGTGGATTCCTCGGCCCAATGCCCTTTCAGGAAAACTCCTTTCTGTAGGATTTCTAATTCTAGGTCCCCTGCTTTCCTTCACGCCAGCACAGCACATTCAGGTAGGTAAGCAGTCCCCCTTTATGGTGATAAGATGTAGCTGAGAATGCACTCTAGGAAGTGGCAATTTGTAGAGCAAGCTGCAGGTCATATTCATGATTTTCAAGATTAGACTGCAGTACTCCCACCCCACTCCCGCCGCAACCATTACTGAAAGAAAGATGAATGCAGCATGGAAAGCTGTACTGCCTAATCCTCCGATAGCTCAGTTGGGAGAGCGGAGGACTGTAGTGGAGAAACAGAAATCCTTAGGTCGCTGGTTCAAATCCGGCTCGGAGGAGTTTCCCCTTTTTTGTTTTCCATAGCTGCTTTCTCTCTTGTTAAAACATTATGTGCCCCTCTGATTGAGAAACATTTCCCTAGCTCCAAATAAATGCTAGGACAGAAGGGTAGACTTCTTCTGCTTTCCAATGAAATTGACCACATAGTCATTTCTGAGGGATGTTGGAAGAGAAATAAACAAGGACCTGCAGATCAGAATTCATTCCAAAGCCTTGACTAAATATATGAAGGCACTTGGAAGACTTCCAGTTTCATTGTACCAAGGTAGATGTTTCGGCAGCCGAACCAGCTAAAACTCACCTACAATGAGTGGCCATGGATATGAAAGAGGGAATCTACAAAGACACCAACTCCTTAAAACTGAGCAAGATGCAATGTGGAGGAATAGTTTACAGATTTGGAGAAAATCTGAGATGTTTCTCTTGACAAAAGAAACACTGCAATGCCCTCTCTGAGGATGGAACTCAGGACCTTCAGATTATGAGACTGACGCGCTGCCTACTGCGCTAAGAAGGCTGCTTGAAACCGCTAACAAATGCGTCTACACACCATGAAGAGGGAAGGTAGCAAAAATGCTGTTCTCATGTTGGAATATCAATACACTTCGGTTGCCTCGCTGGATTAAAATCGTCTGCAGTTATAATGGTCAGAAGACTGCTCTTTCCCAGTGCTTAAACCCACACCCCATACATTTAGCCATGCAAAAGAAATCAGGGCATACCATTCACCTCTCTAAGAAAGATCGTGCCATTTTTTCCTCCACATAACTGAGAATGAAATGGACTAAAACCCAGAATTAACATGCCGCCCCTAGCCGTAGATGCATCTAGATCTCAACACTGTACATGCTAATGTAACATAGCTGTGTGTCCTGCAAAAAGAGCAGGGGTACCTTAAGTCATCTCACAAGATGTGGAAACAGCACTCAACCATATCCTTCTTTGATGTATCCTGAACCAGTTGCCTTGAATACTCTGGCTTTTTTCGATTGCATCTAGCTGTTGTGTGTGGGGAATTATTCATTCTAGAGTCAACCTTATTCCATAAAAAACGGTGCTAGAAAATCCAGCTGTAAATCATATGGAATTCCACACCTGACGCTTCCCATTCCAGTGTCATATGTGGTGAATGTACATTCAATAGAATTCCAGGTTTCCATGCGTGGAGCAAGGTCTCCCTCTACAGGATGTGGGGATGTAGCTCAGTGGTAGAGCGCATGCTTAGCATGTATGAGGCCCCGGGTTCAATCCCCGGCATCTCCAGCTTTTCGCCATGCTAATCTTGCCTTTTGACAGATAGCTAGGCTGGCATCATGAGTAAGGAAGTGAGATGTCATGCAGCTGGTGCCAGAACCCCACTTTCTTCGCCTTGCAAAACCTTTTGAAATGGGGCTATCTCATTTCCCGTGTTTATAGAAAAAAATAATCTTGCTTCCATAAGAAACCAAAGTGGTGATTTATCTTGGCATTCTTAGTATAGAAAACGGGCACAGCTGTCTTGGTCATTTATTTGAATTCTTCCTCTAAACCAGAGACTCTTACCAGAAGGTTTAAGAAAAACAGAATGTTTTCTTCATCCTAATCCCTTCTGAATGGTCCATTAATCTACTGGTTTTGCTTTTCCAGTTCCTTTCACAGAAGCATTCAAAATGCATGTTCTTCATGCTCCGTACGGAGTAATGACTCTCCTAACTTTCTGTCCTTTCCTTCATGTTCCCATGCTGTCATCCTTTTGCCAGAAATGCTTCCAAAGGGCTGTGGATTCCTCGGCCCCATGCCCTTTCAGGAAAACTCCTTTCTGTAGGATTTCTAATTCTAGGTCCCCTGCTTTCCTTCACGCCAGCACAGCACATTCAGGTAGGTAAGCAGTCCCCCTTTATGGTGATAAGATGTAGCTGAGAATGCACTCTAGGAAGTGGCAATTTGTAGAGCAAGCTGCAGGTCATATTCATGATTTTCAAGATTAGACTGCAGTACTCCCACCCCACTCCCGCCGCAACCATTATTGAAAGAAAGATGAATGCAGCATGGAAAGCTGTACTGCCTAATCCTCCGATAGCTCAGTTGGGAGAGCGGAGGACTGTAGTGGAGAAACAGAAATCCTTAGGTCGCTGGTTCAAATCCGGCTCGGAGGAGTTTCCCCTTTTTTGTTTTCCATAGCTGCTTTCTCTCTTGTTAAAACATTATGTGCCCCTCTGATTGAGAAACATTTCCCTAGCTCCAAATAAATGCTAGGACAGAAGGGTAGACTTCTTCTGCTTTCCAATGAAATTGACCACATAGTCATTTCTGAGGGATGTTGGAAGAGAAATAAACAAGGACCTGCAGATCAGAATTCATTCCAAAGCCTTGACTAAATATATGAAGGCACTTGGAAGACTTCCAGTTTCATTGTACCAAGGTAGATGTTTCGGCAGCCGAACCAGCTAAAACTCACCTACAATGAGTGGCCATGGATATGAAAGAGGGAATCTACAAAGACACCAACTCCTTAAAACTGAGCAAGATGCAATGTGGAGGAATAGTTTACAGATTTGGAGAAAATCTGAGATGTTTCTCTTGACAAAAGAAACACTGCAATGCCCTCTCTGAGGATGGAACTCAGGACCTTCAGATTATGAGACTGACGCGCTGCCTACTGCGCTAAGAAGGCTGCTTGAAACCGCTAACAAATGCGTCTACACACCATGAAGAGGGAAGGTAGCAAAAATGCTGTTCTCATGTTGGAATATCAATACACTTCGGTTGCCTCGCTGGATTAAAATCGTCTGCAGTTATAATGGTCAGAAGACTGCTCTTTCCCAGTGCTTAAACCCACACCCCATACATTTAGCCATGCAAAAGAAATCAGGGCATACCATTCACCTCTCTAAGAAAGATCGTGCCATTTTTTCCTCCACATAACTGAGAATGAAATGGACTAAAACCCAGAATTAACATGCCGCCCCTAGCCGTAGATGCATCTAGATCTCAACACTTTACATGCTAATGTAACATAGCTGTGTGTCCTGCAAAAAGAGCAGGGGTACCTTAAGTCATCTCACAAGATGTGGAAACAGCACTCAACCATATCCTTCTTTGATGTATCCTGAACCAGTTGCCTTGAATACTCTGGCTTTTTTCGATTGCATCTAGCTGTTGTGTGTGGGGAATTATTCATTCTAGAGTCAACCTTATTCCATAAAAAACGGTGCTAGAAAATCCAGCTGTAAATCATATGGAATTCCACACCTGACGCTTCCCATTCCAGTGTCATATGTGGTGAATGTACATTCAATAGAATTCCAGGTTTCCATGCGTGGAGCAAGGTCTCCCTCTACAGGATGTGGGGATGTAGCTCAGTGGTAGAGCGCATGCTTAGCATGTATGAGGCCCCGGGTTCAATCCCCGGCATCTCCAGCTTTTCGCCATGCTAATCTTGCCTTTTGACAGATAGCTAGGCTGGCATCATGAGTAAGGAAGTGAGATGTCATGCAGCTGGTGCCAGAACCCCACTTTCTTCGCCTTGCAAAACCTTTTGAAATGGGGCTATCTCATTTCCCGTGTTTATAGAAAAAAATAATCTTGCTTCCATAAGAAACCAAAGTGGTGATTTATCTTGGCATTCTTAGTATAGAAAACGGGCACAGCTGTCTTGGTCATTTATTTGAATTCTTCCTCTAAACCAGAGACTCTTACCAGAAGGTTTAAGAAAAACAGAATGTTTTCTTCATCCTCATCCCTTCTGAATGGTCCATTAATCTACTGGTTTTGCTTTTCCAGTTCCTTTCACAGAAGCATTAAAAATGCATGTTCTTCATGCTCCGTACGGAGTAATGACTCTCCTAACTTTCTGTCCTTTCCTTCATGTTCCCATGCTGTCATCCTTTTGCCAGAAATGCTTCCAAAGGGCTGTGGATTCCTCGGCCCAATGCCCTTTCAGGAAAACTCCTTTCTGTAGGATTTCTAATTCTAGGTCCCCTGCTTTCCTTCACGCCAGCACAGCACATTCAGGTAGGTAAGCAGTCCCCCTTTATGGTGATAAGATGTAGCTGAGAATGCACTCTAGGAAGTGGCAATTTGTAGAGCAAGCTGCAGGTCATATTCATGATTTTCAAGATTAGACTGCAGTACTCCCACCCCACTCCCGCCGCAACCATTACTGAAAGAAAGATGAATGCAGCATGGAAAGCTGTACTGCCTAATCCTCCGATAGCTCAGTTGGGAGAGCGGAGGACTGTAGTGGAGAAACAGAAATCCTTAGGTCGCTGGTTCAAATCCGGCTCGGAGGAGTTTCCCCTTTTTTGTTTTCCATAGCTGCTTTCTCTCTTGTTAAAACATTATGTGCCCCTCTGATTGAGAAACATTTCCCTAGCTCCAAATAAATGCTAGGACAGAAGGGTAGACTTCTTCTGCTTTCCAATGAAATTGACCACATAGTCATTTCTGAGGGATGTTGGAAGAGAAATAAACAAGGACCTGCAGATCAGAATTCATTCCAAAGCCTTGACTAAATATATGAAGGCACTTGGAAGACTTCCAGTTTCATTGTACCAAGGTAGATGTTTCGGCAGCCGAACCAGCTAAAACTCACCTACAATGAGTGGCCATGGATATGAAAGAGGGAATCTACAAAGACACCAACTCCTTAAAACTGAGCAAGATGCAATGTGGAGGAATAGTTTACAGATTTGGAGAAAATCTGAGATGTTTCTCTTGACAAAAGAAACACTGCAATGCCCTCTCTGAGGATGGAACTCAGGACCTTCAGATTATGAGACTGACGCGCTGCCTACTGCGCTAAGAAGGCTGCTTGAAACCGCTAACAAATGCGTCTACACACCATGAAGAGGGAAGGTAGCAAAAATGCTGTTCTCATGTTGGAATATCAATACACTTCGGTTGCCTCGCTGGATTAAAATCGTCTGCAGTTATAATGGTCAGAAGACTGCTCTTTCCCAGTGCTTAAACCCACACCCCATACATTTAGCCATGCAAAAGAAATCAGGGCATACCATTCACCTCTCTAAGAAAGATCGTGCCATTTTTTCCTCCACATAACTGAGAATGAAATGGACTAAAACCCAGAATTAACATGCCGCCCCTAGCCGTAGATGCATCTAGATCTCAACACTGTACATGCTAATGTAACATAGCTGTGTGTCCTGCAAAAAGAGCAGGGGTACCTTAAGTCATCTCACAAGATGTGGAAACAGCACTCAACCATATCCTTCTTTGATGTATCCTGAACCAGTTGCCTTGAATACTCTGGCTTTTTTCGATTGCATCTAGCTGTTGTGTGTGGGGAATTATTCATTCTAGAGTCAACCTTATTCCATAAAAAACGGTGCTAGAAAATCCAGCTGTAAATCATATGGAATTCCACACCTGACGCTTCCCATTCCAGTGTCATATGTGGTGAATGTACATTCAATAGAATTCCAGGTTTCCATGCGTGGAGCAAGGTCTCCCTCTACAGGATGTGGGGATGTAGCTCAGTGGTAGAGCGCATGCTTAGCATGTATGAGGCCCCGGGTTCAATCCCCGGCATCTCCAGCTTTTCGCCATGCTAATCTTGCCTTTTGACAGATAGCTAGGCTGGCATCATGAGTAAGGAAGTGAGATGTCATGCAGCTGGTGCCAGAACCCCACTTTCTTCGCCTTGCAAAACCTTTTGAAATGGGGCTATCTCATTTCCCGTGTTTATAGAAAAAAATAATCTTGCTTCCATAAGAAACCAAAGTGGTGATTTATCTTGGCATTCTTAGTATAGAAAACGGGCACAGCTGTCTTGGTCATTTATTTGAATTCTTCCTCTAAACCAGAGACTCTTACCAGAAGGTTTAAGAAAAACAGAATGTTTTCTTCATCCTAATCCCTTCTGAATGGTCCATTAATCTACTGGTTTTGCTTTTCCAGTTCCTTTCACAGAAGCATTCAAAATGCATGTTCTTCATGCTCCGTACGGAGTAATGACTCTCCTAACTTTCTGTCCTTTCCTTCATGTTCCCATGCTGTCATCCTTTTGCCAGAAATGCTTCCAAAGGGCTGTGGATTCCTCGGCCCAATGCCCTTTCAGGAAAACTCCTTTCTGTAGGATTTCTAATTCTAGGTCCCCTGCTTTCCTTCACGCCAGCACAGCACATTCAGGTAGGTAAGCAGTCCCCCTTTATGGTGATAAGATGTAGCTGAGAATGCACTCTAGGAAGTGGCAATTTGTAGAGCAAGCTGCAGGTCATATTCATGATTTTCAAGATTAGACTGCAGTACTCCCACCCCACTCCCGCCGCAACCATTACTGAAAGAAAGATGAATGCAGCATGGAAAGCTGTACTGCCTAATCCTCCGATAGCTCAGTTGGGAGAGCGGAGGACTGTAGTGGAGAAACAGAAATCCTTAGGTCGCTGGTTCAAATCCGGCTCGGAGGAGTTTCCCCTTTTTTGTTTTCCATAGCTGCTTTCTCTCTTGTTAAAACATTATGTGCCCCTCTGATTGAGAAACATTTCCCTAGCTCCAAATAAATGCTAGGACAGAAGGGTAGACTTCTTCTGCTTTCCAATGAAATTGACCACATAGTCATTTCTGAGGGATGTTGGAAGAGAAATAAACAAGGACCTGCAGATCAGAATTCATTCCAAAGCCTTGACTAAATATATGAAGGCACTTGGAAGACTTCCAGTTTCATTGTACCAAGGTAGATGTTTCGGCAGCCGAACCAGCTAAAACTCACCTACAATGAGTGGCCATGGATATGAAAGAGGGAATCTACAAAGACACCAACTCCTTAAAACTGAGCAAGATGCAATGTGGAGGAATAGTTTACAGATTTGGAGAAAATCTGAGATGTTTCTCTTGACAAAAGAAACACTGCAATGCCCTCTCTGAGGATGGAACTCAGGACCTTCAGATTATGAGACTGACGCGCTGCCTACTGCGCTAAGAAGGCTGCTTGAAACCGCTAACAAATGCGTCTACACACCATGAAGAGGGAAGGTAGCAAAAATGCTGTTCTCATGTTGGAATATCAATACACTTCGGTTGCCTCGCTGGATTAAAATCGTCTGCAGTTATAATGGTCAGAAGACTGCTCTTTCCCAGTGCTTAAACCCACACCCCATACATTTAGCCATGCAAAAGAAATCAGGGCATACCATTCACCTCTCTAAGAAAGATCGTGCCATTTTTTCCTCCACATAACTGAGAATGAAATGGACTAAAACCCAGAATTAACATGCCGCCCCTAGCCGTAGATGCATCTAGATCTCAACACTGTACATGCTAATGTAACATAGCTGTGTGTCCTGCAAAAAGAGCAGGGGTACCTTAAGTCATCTCACAAGATGTGGAAACAGCACTCAACCATATCCTTCTTTGATGTATCCTGAACCAGTTGCCTTGAATACTCTGGCTTTTTTCGATTGCATCTAGCTGTTGTGTGTGGGGAATTATTCATTCTAGAGTCAACCTTATTCCATAAAAAACGGTGCTAGAAAATCCAGCTGTAAATCATATGGAATTCCACACCTGACGCTTCCCATTCCAGTGTCATATGTGGTGAATGTACATTCAATAGAATTCCAGGTTTCCATGCGTGGAGCAAGGTCTCCCTCTACAGGATGTGGGGATGTAGCTCAGTGGTAGAGCGCATGCTTAGCATGTATGAGGCCCCGGGTTCAATCCCCGGCATCTCCAGCTTTTCGCCATGCTAATCTTGCCTTTTGACAGATAGCTAGGCTGGCATCATGAGTAAGGAAGTGAGATGTCATGCAGCTGGTGCCAGAACCCCACTTTCTTCGCCTTGCAAAACCTTTTGAAATGGGGCTATCTCATTTCCCGTGTTTATAGAAAAAAATAATCTTGCTTCCATAAGAAACCAAAGTGGTGATTTATCTTGGCATTCTTAGTATAGAAAACGGGCACAGCTGTCTTGGTCATTTATTTGAATTCTTCCTCTAAACCAGAGACTCTTACCAGAAGGTTTAAGAAAAACAGAATGTTTTCTTCATCCTAATCCCTTCTGAATGGTCCATTAATCTACTGGTTTTGCTTTTCCAGTTCCTTTCACAGAAGCATTCAAAATGCATGTTCTTCATGCTCCGTACGGAGTAATGACTCTCCTAACTTTCTGTCCTTTCCTTCATGTTCCCATGCTGTCATCCTTTTGCCAGAAATGCTTCCAAAGGGCTGTGGATTCCTCGGCCCCATGCCCTTTCAGGAAAACTCCTTTCTGTAGGATTTCTAATTCTAGGTCCCCTGCTTTCCTTCACGCCAGCACAGCACATTCAGGTAGGTAAGCAGTCCCCCTTTATGGTGATAAGATGTAGCTGAGAATGCACTCTAGGAAGTGGCAATTTGTAGAGCAAGCTGCAGGTCATATTCATGATTTTCAAGATTAGACTGCAGTACTCCCACCCCACTCCCGCCGCAACCATTATTGAAAGAAAGATGAATGCAGCATGGAAAGCTGTACTGCCTAATCCTCCGATAGCTCAGTTGGGAGAGCGGAGGACTGTAGTGGAGAAACAGAAATCCTTAGGTCGCTGGTTCAAATCCGGCTCGGAGGAGTTTCCCCTTTTTTGTTTTCCATAGCTGCTTTCTCTCTTGTTAAAACATTATGTGCCCCTCTGATTGAGAAACATTTCCCTAGCTCCAAATAAATGCTAGGACAGAAGGGTAGACTTCTTCTGCTTTCCAATGAAATTGACCACATAGTCATTTCTGAGGGATGTTGGAAGAGAAATAAACAAGGACCTGCAGATCAGAATTCATTCCAAAGCCTTGACTAAATATATGAAGGCACTTGGAAGACTTCCAGTTTCATTGTACCAAGGTAGATGTTTCGGCAGCCGAACCAGCTAAAACTCACCTACAATGAGTGGCCATGGATATGAAAGAGGGAATCTACAAAGACACCAACTCCTTAAAACTGAGCAAGATGCAATGTGGAGGAATAGTTTACAGATTTGGAGAAAATCTGAGATGTTTCTCTTGACAAAAGAAACACTGCAATGCCCTCTCTGAGGATCGAACTCAGGACCTTCAGATTATGAGACTGACGCGCTGCCTACTGCGCTAAGAAGGCTGCTTGAAACCGCTAACAAATGCGTCTACACACCATGAAGAGGGAAGGTAGCAAAAATGCTGTTCTCATGTTGGAATATCAATACACTTCGGTTGCCTCGCTGGATTAAAATCGTCTGCAGTTATAATGGTCAGAAGACTGCTCTTTCCCAGTGCTTAAACCCACACCCCATACATTTAGCCATGCAAAAGAAATCAGGGCATACCATTCACCTCTCTAAGAAAGATCGTGCCATTTTTTCCTCCACATAACTGAGAATGAAATGGACTAAAACCCAGAATTAACATGCCGCCCCTAGCCGTAGATGCATCTAGATCTCAACACTGTACATGCTAATGTAACATAGCTGTGTGTCCTGCAAAAAGAGCAGGGGTACCTTAAGTCATCTCACAAGATGTGGAAACAGCACTCAACCATATCCTTCTTTGATGTATCCTGAACCAGTTGCCTTGAATACTCTGGCTTTTTTCGATTGCATCTAGCTGTTGTGTGTGGGGAATTATTCATTCTAGAGTCAACCTTATTCCATAAAAAACGGTGCTAGAAAATCCAGCTGTAAATCATATGGAATTCCACACCTGACGCTTCCCATTCCAGTGTCATATGTGGTGAATGTACATTCAATAGAATTCCAGGTTTCCATGCGTGGAGCAAGGTCTCCCTCTACAGGATGTGGGGATGTAGCTCAGTGGTAGAGCGCATGCTTAGCATGTATGAGGCCCCGGGTTCAATCCCCGGCATCTCCAGCTTTTCGCCATGCTAATCTTGCCTTTTGACAGATAGCTAGGCTGGCATCATGAGTAAGGAAGTGAGATGTCATGCAGCTGGTGCCAGAACCCCACTTTCTTCGCCTTGCAAAACCTTTTGAAATGGGGCTATCTCATTTCCCGTGTTTATAGAAAAAAATAATCTTGCTTCCATAAGAAACCAAAGTGGTGATTTATCTTGGCATTCTTAGTATAGAAAACGGGCACAGCTGTCTTGGTCATTTATTTGAATTCTTCCTCTAAACCAGAGACTCTTACCAGAAGGTTTAAGAAAAACAGAATGTTTTCTTCATCCTAATCCCTTCTGAATGGTCCATTAATCTACTGGTTTTGCTTTTCCAGTTCCTTTCACAGAAGCATTCAAAATGCATGTTCTTCATGCTCCGTACGGAGTAATGACTCTCCTAACTTTCTGTCCTTTCCTTCATGTTCCCATGCTGTCATCCTTTTGCCAGAAATGCTTCCAAAGGGCTGTGGATTCCTCGGCCCCATGCCCTTTCAGGAAAACTCCTTTCTGTAGGATTTCTAATTCTAGGTCCCCTGCTTTCCTTCACGCCAGCACAGCACATTCAGGTAGGTAAGCAGTCCCCCTTTATGGTGATAAGATGTAGCTGAGAATGCACTCTAGGAAGTGGCAATTTGTAGAGCAAGCTGCAGGTCATATTCATGATTTTCAAGATTAGACTGCAGTACTCCCACCCCACTCCCGCCGCAACCATTATTGAAAGAAAGATGAATGCAGCATGGAAAGCTGTACTGCCTAATCCTCCGATAGCTCAGTTGGGAGAGCGGAGGACTGTAGTGGAGAAACAGAAATCCTTAGGTCGCTGGTTCAAATCCGGCTCGGAGGAGTTTCCCCTTTTTTGTTTTCCATAGCTGCTTTCTCTCTTGTTAAAACATTATGTGCCCCTCTGATTGAGAAACATTTCCCTAGCTCCAAATAAATGCTAGGACAGAAGGGTAGACTTCTTCTGCTTTCCAATGAAATTGACCACATAGTCATTTCTGAGGGATGTTGGAAGAGAAATAAACAAGGACCTGCAGATCAGAATTCATTCCAAAGCCTTGACTAAATATATGAAGGCACTTGGAAGACTTCCAGTTTCATTGTACCAAGGTAGATGTTTCGGCAGCCGAACCAGCTAAAACTCACCTACAATGAGTGGCCATGGATATGAAAGAGGGAATCTACAAAGACACCAACTCCTTAAAACTGAGCAAGATGCAATGTGGAGGAATAGTTTACAGATTTGGAGAAAATCTGAGATGTTTCTCTTGACAAAAGAAACACTGCAATGCCCTCTCTGAGGATGGAACTCAGGACCTTCAGATTATGAGACTGACGCGCTGCCTACTGCGCTAAGAAGGCTGCTTGAAACCGCTAACAAATGCGTCTACACACCATGAAGAGGGAAGGTAGCAAAAATGCTGTTCTCATGTTGGAATATCAATACACTTCGGTTGCCTCGCTGGATTAAAATCGTCTGCAGTTATAATGGTCAGAAGACTGCTCTTTCCCAGTGCTTAAACCCACACCCCATACATTTAGCCATGCAAAAGAAATCAGGGCATACCATTCACCTCTCTAAGAAAGATCGTGCCATTTTTTCCTCCACATAACTGAGAATGAAATGGACTAAAACCCAGAATTAACATGCCGCCCCTAGCCGTAGATGCATCTAGATCTCAACACTGTACATGCTAATGTAACATAGCTGTGTGTCCTGCAAAAAGAGCAGGGGTACCTTAAGTCATCTCACAAGATGTGGAAACAGCACTCAACCATATCCTTCTTTGATGTATCCTGAACCAGTTGCCTTGAATACTCTGGCTTTTTTCGATTGCATCTAGCTGTTGTGTGTGGGGAATTATTCATTCTAGAGTCAACCTTATTCCATAAAAAACGGTGCTAGAAAATCCAGCTGTAAATCATATGGAATTCCACACCTGACGCTTCCCATTCCAGTGTCATATGTGGTGAATGTACATTCAATAGAATTCCAGGTTTCCATGCGTGGAGCAAGGTCTCCCTCTACAGGATGTGGGGATGTAGCTCAGTGGTAGAGCGCATGCTTAGCATGTATGAGGCCCCGGGTTCAATCCCCGGCATCTCCAGCTTTTCGCCATGCTAATCTTGCCTTTTGACAGATAGCTAGGCTGGCATCATGAGTAAGGAAGTGAGATGTCATGCAGCTGGTGCCAGAACCCCACTTTCTTCGCCTTGCAAAACCTTTTGAAATGGGGCTATCTCATTTCCCGCCCGTGTTTATAGAAAAAAATAATCTTGCTTCCATAAGAAACCAAAGTGGTGATTTATCTTGGCATTCTTAGTATAGAAAACGGGCACAGCTGTCTTGGTCATTTATTTGAATTCTTCCTCTAAACCAGAGACTCTTACCAGAAGGTTTAAGAAAAACAGAATGTTTTCTTCATCCTAATCCCTTCTGAATGGTCCATTAATCTACTGGTTTTGCTTTTCCAGTTCCTTTCACAGAAGCATTAAAAATGCATGTTCTTCATGCTCCGTACGGAGTAATGACTCTCCTAACTTTCTGTCCTTTCCTTCATGTTCCCATGCTGTCATCCTTTTGCCAGAAATGCTTCCAAAGGGCTGTGGATTCCTCGGCCCCATGCCCTTTCAGGAAAACTCCTTTCTGTAGGATTTCTAATTCTAGGTCCCCTGCTTTCCTTCACGCCAGCACAGCACATTCAGGTAGGTAAGCAGTCCCCCTTTATGGTGATAAGATGTAGCTGAGAATGCACTCTAGGAAGTGGCAATTTGTAGAGCAAGCTGCAGGTCATATTCATGATTTTCAAGATTAGACTGCAGTACTCCACCCCACTCCCGCCGCAACCATTATTGAAAGAAAGATGAATGCAGCATGGAAAGCTGTACTGCCTAATCCTCCGATAGCTCAGTTGGGAGAGCGGAGGACTGTAGTGGAGAAACAGAAATCCTTAGGTCGCTGGTTCAAATCCGGCTCGGAGGAGTTTCCCCTTTTTTGTTTTCCATAGCTGCTTTCTCTCTTGTTAAAACATTATGTGCCCCTCTGATTGAGAAACATTTCCCTAGCTCCAAATAAATGCTAGGACAGAAGGGTAGACTTCTTCTGCTTTCCAATGAAATTGACCACATAGTCATTTCTGAGGGATGTTGGAAGAGAAATAAACAAGGACCTGCAGATCAGAATTCATTCCAAAGCCTTGACTAAATATATGAAGGCACTTGGAAGACTTCCAGTTTCATTGTACCCAAGGTAGATGTTTCGGCAGCCGAACCAGCTAAAACTCACCTACAATGAGTGGCCATGGATATGAAAGAGGGAATCTACAAAGACACCAACTCCTTAAAACTGAGCAAGATGCAATGTGGAGGAATAGTTTACAGATTTGGAGAAAATCTGAGATGTTTCTCTTGACAAAAGAAACACTGCAATGCCCTCTCTGAGGATCGAACTCAGGACCTTCAGATTATGAGACTGACGCGCTGCCTACTGCGCTAAGAAGGCTGCTTGAAACCGCTAACAAATGCGTCTACACACCATGAAGAGGGAAGGTAGCAAAAATGCTGTTCTCATGTTGGAATATCAATACACTTCGGTTGCCTCGCTGGATTAAAATCGTCTGCAGTTATAATGGTCAGAAGACTGCTCTTTCCCAGTGCTTAAACCCACACCCCATACATTTAGCCATGCAAAAGAAATCAGGGCATACCATTCACCTCTCTAAGAAAGATCGTGCCATTTTTTCCTCCACATAACTGAGAATGAAATGGACTAAAACCCAGAATTAACATGCCGCCCCTAGCCGTAGATGCATCTAGATCTCAAACACTGTACATGCTAATGTAACATAGCTGTGTGTCCTGCAAAAAGAGCAGGGGTACCTTAAGTCATCTCACAAGATGTGGAAACAGCACTCAACCATATCCTTCTTTGATGTATCCTGAACCAGTTGCCTTGAATACTCTGGCTTTTTTCGATTGCATCTAGCTGTTGTGTGTGGGGAATTATTCATTCTAGAGTCAACCTTATTCCATAAAAAACGGTGCTAGAAAATCCAGCTGTAAATCATATGGAATTCCACACCTGACGCTTCCCATTCCAGTGTCATATGTGGTGAATGTACATTCAATAGAATTCCAGGTTTCCATGCGTGGAGCAAGGTCTCCCTCTACAGGATGTGGGGATGTAGCTCAGTGGTAGAGCGCATGCTTAGCATGTATGAGGCCCCGGGTTCAATCCCCGGCATCTCCAGCTTTTCGCCATGCTAATCTTGCCTTTTGACAGATAGCTAGGCTGGCATCATGAGTAAGGAAGTGAGATGTCATGCAGCTGGTGCCAGAACCCCACTTTCTTCGCCTTGCAAAACCTTTTGAAATGGGGCTATCTCATTTCCCGTGTTTATAGAAAAAAATAATCTTGCTTCCATAAGAAACCAAAGTGGTGATTTATCTTGGCATTCTTAGTATAGAAAACGGGCACAGCTGTCTTGGTCATTTATTTGAATTCTTCCTCTAAACCAGAGACTCTTACCAGAAGGTTTAAGAAAAACAGAATGTTTTCTTCATCCTAATCCCTTCTGAATGGTCCATTAATCTACTGGTTTTGCTTTTCCAGTTCCTTTCACAGAAGCATTAAAAATGCATGTTCTTCATGCTCCGTACGGAGTAATGACTCTCCTAACTTTCTGTCCTTTCCTTCATGTTCCCATGCTGTCATCCTTTTGCCAGAAATGCTTCCAAAGGGCTGTGGATTCCTCGGCCCCATGCCCTTTCAGGAAAACTCCTTTCTGTAGGATTTCTAATTCTAGGTCCCCTGCTTTCCTTCACGCCAGCACAGCACATTCAGGTAGGTAAGCAGTCCCCCTTTATGGTGATAAGATGTAGCTGAGAATGCACTCTAGGAAGTGGCAATTTGTAGAGCAAGCTGCAGGTCATATTCATGATTTTCAAGATTAGACTGCAGTACTCCCACCCCACTCCCGCCGCAACCATTATTGAAAGAAAGATGAATGCAGCATGGAAAGCTGTACTGCCTAATCCTCCGATAGCTCAGTTGGGAGAGCGGAGGACTGTAGTGGAGAAACAGAAATCCTTAGGTCGCTGGTTCAAATCCGGCTCGGAGGAGTTTCCCCTTTTTTGTTTTCCATAGCTGCTTTCTCTCTTGTTAAAACATTATGTGCCCCTCTGATTGAGAAACATTTCCCTAGCTCCAAATAAATGCTAGGACAGAAGGGTAGACTTCTTCTGCTTTCCAATGAAATTGACCACATAGTCATTTCTGAGGGATGTTGGAAGAGAAATAAACAAGGACCTGCAGATCAGAATTCATTCCAAAGCCTTGACTAAATATATGAAGGCACTTGGAAGACTTCCAGTTTCATTGTACCAAGGTAGATGTTTCGGCAGCCGAACCAGCTAAAACTCACCTACAATGAGTGGCCATGGATATGAAAGAGGGAATCTACAAAGACACCAACTCCTTAAAACTGAGCAAGATGCAATGTGGAGGAATAGTTTACAGATTTGGAGAAAATCTGAGATGTTTCTCTTGACAAAAGAAACACTGCAATGCCCTCTCTGAGGATCGAACTCAGGACCTTCAGATTATGAGACTGACGCGCTGCCTACTGCGCTAAGAAGGCTGCTTGAAACCGCTAACAAATGCGTCTACACACCATGAAGAGGGAAGGTAGCAAAAATGCTGTTCTCATGTTGGAATATCAATACACTTCGGTTGCCTCGCTGGATTAAAATCGTCTGCAGTTATAATGGTCAGAAGACTGCTCTTTCCCAGTGCTTAAACCCACACCCCATACATTTAGCCATGCAAAAGAAATCAGGGCATACCATTCACCTCTCTAAGAAAGATCGTGCCATTTTTTCCTCCACATAACTGAGAATGAAATGGACTAAAACCCAGAATTAACATGCCGCCCCTAGCCGTAGATGCATCTAGATCTCAACACTGTACATGCTAATGTAACATAGCTGTGTGTCCTGCAAAAAGAGCAGGGGTACCTTAAGTCATCTCACAAGATGTGGAAACAGCACTCAACCATATCCTTCTTTGATGTATCCTGAACCAGTTGCCTTGAATACTCTGGCTTTTTTCGATTGCATCTAGCTGTTGTGTGTGGGGAATTATTCATTCTAGAGTCAACCTTATTCCATAAAAAACGGTGCTAGAAAATCCAGCTGTAAATCATATGGAATTCCACACCTGACGCTTCCCATTCCAGTGTCATATGTGGTGAATGTACATTCAATAGAATTCCAGGTTTCCATGCGTGGAGCAAGGTCTCCCTCTACAGGATGTGGGGATGTAGCTCAGTGGTAGAGCGCATGCTTAGCATGTATGAGGCCCCGGGTTCAATCCCCGGCATCTCCAGCTTTTCGCCATGCTAATCTTGCCTTTTGACAGATAGCTAGGCTGGCATCATGAGTAAGGAAGTGAGATGTCATGCAGCTGGTGCCAGAACCCCACTTTCTTCGCCTTGCAAAACCTTTTGAAATGGGGCTATCTCATTTCCCGTGTTTATAGAAAAAAATAATCTTGCTTCCATAAGAAACCAAAGTGGTGATTTATCTTGGCATTCTTAGTATAGAAAACGGGCACAGCTGTCTTGGTCATTTATTTGAATTCTTCCTCTAAACCAGAGACTCTTACCAGAAGGTTTAAGAAAAACAGAATGTTTTCTTCATCCTAATCCCTTCTGAATGGTCCATTAATCTACTGGTTTTGCTTTTCCAGTTCCTTTCACAGAAGCATTAAAAATGCATGTTCTTCATGCTCCGTACGGAGTAATGACTCTCCTAACTTTCTGTCCTTTCCTTCATGTTCCCATGCTGTCATCCTTTTGCCAGAAATGCTTCCAAAGGGCTGTGGATTCCTCGGCCCCATGCCCTTTCAGGAAAACTCCTTTCTGTAGGATTTCTAATTCTAGGTCCCCTGCTTTCCTTCACGCCAGCACAGCACATTCAGGTAGGTAAGCAGTCCCCCTTTATGGTGATAAGATGTAGCTGAGAATGCACTCTAGGAAGTGGCAATTTGTAGAGCAAGCTGCAGGTCATATTCATGATTTTCAAGATTAGACTGCAGTACTCCCACCCCACTCCCGCCGCAACCATTATTGAAAGAAAGATGAATGCAGCATGGAAAGCTGTACTGCCTAATCCTCCGATAGCTCAGTTGGGAGAGCGGAGGACTGTAGTGGAGAAACAGAAATCCTTAGGTCGCTGGTTCAAATCCGGCTCGGAGGAGTTTCCCCTTTTTTGTTTTCCATAGCTGCTTTCTCTCTTGTTAAAACATTATGTGCCCCTCTGATTGAGAAACATTTCCCTAGCTCCAAATAAATGCTAGGACAGAAGGGTAGACTTCTTCTGCTTTCCAATGAAATTGACCACATAGTCATTTCTGAGGGATGTTGGAAGAGAAATAAACAAGGACCTGCAGATCAGAATTCATTCCAAAGCCTTGACTAAATATATGAAGGCACTTGGAAGACTTCCAGTTTCATTGTACCAAGGTAGATGTTTCGGCAGCCGAACCAGCTAAAACTCACCTACAATGAGTGGCCATGGATATGAAAGAGGGAATCTACAAAGACACCAACTCCTTAAAACTGAGCAAGATGCAATGTGGAGGAATAGTTTACAGATTTGGAGAAAATCTGAGATGTTTCTCTTGACAAAAGAAACACTGCAATGCCCTCTCTGAGGATCGAACTCAGGACCTTCAGATTATGAGACTGACGCGCTGCCTACTGCGCTAAGAAGGCTGCTTGAAACCGCTAACAAATGCGTCTACACACCATGAAGAGGGAAGGTAGCAAAAATGCTGTTCTCATGTTGGAATATCAATACACTTCGGTTGCCTCGCTGGATTAAAATCGTCTGCAGTTATAATGGTCAGAAGACTGCTCTTTCCCAGTGCTTAAACCCACACCCCATACATTTAGCCATGCAAAAGAAATCAGGGCATACCATTCACCTCTCTAAGAAAGATCGTGCCATTTTTTCCTCCACATAACTGAGAATGAAATGGACTAAAACCCAGAATTAACATGCCGCCCCTAGCCGTAGATGCATCTAGATCTCAACACTGTACATGCTAATGTAACATAGCTGTGTGTCCTGCAAAAAGAGCAGGGGTACCTTAAGTCATCTCACAAGATGTGGAAACAGCACTCAACCATATCCTTCTTTGATGTATCCTGAACCAGTTGCCTTGAATACTCTGGCTTTTTTCGATTGCATCTAGCTGTTGTGTGTGGGGAATTATTCATTCTAGAGTCAACCTTATTCCATAAAAAACGGTGCTAGAAAATCCAGCTGTAAATCATATGGAATTCCACACCTGACGCTTCCCATTCCAGTGTCATATGTGGTGAATGTACATTCAATAGAATTCCAGGTTTCCATGCGTGGAGCAAGGTCTCCCTCTACAGGATGTGGGGATGTAGCTCAGTGGTAGAGCGCATGCTTAGCATGTATGAGGCCCCGGGTTCAATCCCCGGCATCTCCAGCTTTTCGCCATGCTAATCTTGCCTTTTGACAGATAGCTAGGCTGGCATCATGAGTAAGGAAGTGAGATGTCATGCAGCTGGTGCCAGAACCCCACTTTCTTCGCCTTGCAAAACCTTTTGAAATGGGGCTATCTCATTTCCCGTGTTTATAGAAAAAAATAATCTTGCTTCCATAAGAAACCAAAGTGGTGATTTATCTTGGCATTCTTAGTATAGAAAACGGGCACAGCTGTCTTGGTCATTTATTTGAATTCTTCCTCTAAACCAGAGACTCTTACCAGAAGGTTTAAGAAAAACAGAATGTTTTCTTCATCCTAATCCCTTCTGAATGGTCCATTAATCTACTGGTTTTGCTTTTCCAGTTCCTTTCACAGAAGCATTAAAAATGCATGTTCTTCATGCTCCGTACGGAGTAATGACTCTCCTAACTTTCTGTCCTTTCCTTCATGTTCCCATGCTGTCATCCTTTTGCCAGAAATGCTTCCAAAGGGCTGTGGATTCCTCGGCCCCATGCCCTTTCAGGAAAACTCCTTTCTGTAGGATTTCTAATTCTAGGTCCCCTGCTTTCCTTCACGCCAGCACAGCACATTCAGGTAGGTAAGCAGTCCCCCTTTATGGTGATAAGATGTAGCTGAGAATGCACTCTAGGAAGTGGCAATTTGTAGAGCAAGCTGCAGGTCATATTCATGATTTTCAAGATTAGACTGCAGTACTCCCACCCCACTCCCGCCGCAACCATTATTGAAAGAAAGATGAATGCAGCATGGAAAGCTGTACTGCCTAATCCTCCGATAGCTCAGTTGGGAGAGCGGAGGACTGTAGTGGAGAAACAGAAATCCTTAGGTCGCTGGTTCAAATCCGGCTCGGAGGAGTTTCCCCTTTTTTGTTTTCCATAGCTGCTTTCTCTCTTGTTAAAACATTATGTGCCCCTCTGATTGAGAAACATTTCCCTAGCTCCAAATAAATGCTAGGACAGAAGGGTAGACTTCTTCTGCTTTCCAATGAAATTGACCACATAGTCATTTCTGAGGGATGTTGGAAGAGAAATAAACAAGGACCTGCAGATCAGAATTCATTCCAAAGCCTTGACTAAATATATGAAGGCACTTGGAAGACTTCCAGTTTCATTGTACCAAGGTAGATGTTTCGGCAGCCGAACCAGCTAAAACTCACCTACAATGAGTGGCCATGGATATGAAAGAGGGAATCTACAAAGACACCAACTCCTTAAAACTGAGCAAGATGCAATGTGGAGGAATAGTTTACAGATTTGGAGAAAATCTGAGATGTTTCTCTTGACAAAAGAAACACTGCAATGCCCTCTCTGAGGATCGAACTCAGGACCTTCAGATTATGAGACTGACGCGCTGCCTACTGCGCTAAGAAGGCTGCTTGAAACCGCTAACAAATGCGTCTACACACCATGAAGAGGGAAGGTAGCAAAAATGCTGTTCTCATGTTGGAATATCAATACACTTCGGTTGCCTCGCTGGATTAAAATCGTCTGCAGTTATAATGGTCAGAAGACTGCTCTTTCCCAGTGCTTAAACCCACACCCCATACATTTAGCCATGCAAAAGAAATCAGGGCATACCATTCACCTCTCTAAGAAAGATCGTGCCATTTTTTCCTCCACATAACTGAGAATGAAATGGACTAAAACCCAGAATTAACATGCCGCCCCTAGCCGTAGATGCATCTAGATCTCAACACTGTACATGCTAATGTAACATAGCTGTGTGTCCTGCAAAAAGAGCAGGGGTACCTTAAGTCATCTCACAAGATGTGGAAACAGCACTCAACCATATCCTTCTTTGATGTATCCTGAACCAGTTGCCTTGAATACTCTGGCTTTTTTCGATTGCATCTAGCTGTTGTGTGTGGGGAATTATTCATTCTAGAGTCAACCTTATTCCATAAAAAACGGTGCTAGAAAATCCAGCTGTAAATCATATGGAATTCCACACCTGACGCTTCCCATTCCAGTGTCATATGTGGTGAATGTACATTCAATAGAATTCCAGGTTTCCATGCGTGGAGCAAGGTCTCCCTCTACAGGATGTGGGGATGTAGCTCAGTGGTAGAGCGCATGCTTAGCATGTATGAGGCCCCGGGTTCAATCCCCGGCATCTCCAGCTTTTCGCCATGCTAATCTTGCCTTTTGACAGATAGCTAGGCTGGCATCATGAGTAAGGAAGTGAGATGTCATGCAGCTGGTGCCAGAACCCCACTTTCTTCGCCTTGCAAAACCTTTTGAAATGGGGCTATCTCATTTCCCGTGTTTATAGAAAAAAATAATCTTGCTTCCATAAGAAACCAAAGTGGTGATTTATCTTGGCATTCTTAGTATAGAAAACGGGCACAGCTGTCTTGGTCATTTATTTGAATTCTTCCTCTAAACCAGAGACTCTTACCAGAAGGTTTAAGAAAAACAGAATGTTTTCTTCATCCTAATCCCTTCTGAATGGTCCATTAATCTACTGGTTTTGCTTTTCCAGTTCCTTTCACAGAAGCATTAAAAATGCATGTTCTTCATGCTCCGTACGGAGTAATGACTCTCCTAACTTTCTGTCCTTTCCTTCATGTTCCCATGCTGTCATCCTTTTGCCAGAAATGCTTCCAAAGGGCTGTGGATTCCTCGGCCCCATGCCCTTTCAGGAAAACTCCTTTCTGTAGGATTTCTAATTCTAGGTCCCCTGCTTTCCTTCACGCCAGCACAGCACATTCAGGTAGGTAAGCAGTCCCCCTTTATGGTGATAAGATGTAGCTGAGAATGCACTCTAGGAAGTGGCAATTTGTAGAGCAAGCTGCAGGTCATATTCATGATTTTCAAGATTAGACTGCAGTACTCCCACCCCACTCCCGCCGCAACCATTATTGAAAGAAAGATGAATGCAGCATGGAAAGCTGTACTGCCTAATCCTCCGATAGCTCAGTTGGGAGAGCGGAGGACTGTAGTGGAGAAACAGAAATCCTTAGGTCGCTGGTTCAAATCCGGCTCGGAGGAGTTTCCCCTTTTTTGTTTTCCATAGCTGCTTTCTCTCTTGTTAAAACATTATGTGCCCCTCTGATTGAGAAACATTTCCCTAGCTCCAAATAAATGCTAGGACAGAAGGGTAGACTTCTTCTGCTTTCCAATGAAATTGACCACATAGTCATTTCTGAGGGATGTTGGAAGAGAAATAAACAAGGACCTGCAGATCAGAATTCATTCCAAAGCCTTGACTAAATATATGAAGGCACTTGGAAGACTTCCAGTTTCATTGTACCAAGGTAGATGTTTCGGCAGCCGAACCAGCTAAAACTCACCTACAATGAGTGGCCATGGATATGAAAGAGGGAATCTACAAAGACACCAACTCCTTAAAACTGAGCAAGATGCAATGTGGAGGAATAGTTTACAGATTTGGAGAAAATCTGAGATGTTTCTCTTGACAAAAGAAACACTGCAATGCCCTCTCTGAGGATCGAACTCAGGACCTTCAGATTATGAGACTGACGCGCTGCCTACTGCGCTAAGAAGGCTGCTTGAAACCGCTAACAAATGCGTCTACACACCATGAAGAGGGAAGGTAGCAAAAATGCTGTTCTCATGTTGGAATATCAATACACTTCGGTTGCCTCGCTGGATTAAAATCGTCTGCAGTTATAATGGTCAGAAGACTGCTCTTTCCCAGTGCTTAAACCCACACCCCATACATTTAGCCATGCAAAAGAAATCAGGGCATACCATTCACCTCTCTAAGAAAGATCGTGCCATTTTTTCCTCCACATAACTGAGAATGAAATGGACTAAAACCCAGAATTAACATGCCGCCCCTAGCCGTAGATGCATCTAGATCTCAACACTGTACATGCTAATGTAACATAGCTGTGTGTCCTGCAAAAAGAGCAGGGGTACCTTAAGTCATCTCACAAGATGTGGAAACAGCACTCAACCATATCCTTCTTTGATGTATCCTGAACCAGTTGCCTTGAATACTCTGGCTTTTTTCGATTGCATCTAGCTGTTGTGTGTGGGGAATTATTCATTCTAGAGTCAACCTTATTCCATAAAAAACGGTGCTAGAAAATCCAGCTGTAAATCATATGGAATTCCACACCTGACGCTTCCCATTCCAGTGTCATATGTGGTGAATGTACATTCAATAGAATTCCAGGTTTCCATGCGTGGAGCAAGGTCTCCCTCTACAGGATGTGGGGATGTAGCTCAGTGGTAGAGCGCATGCTTAGCATGTATGAGGCCCCGGGTTCAATCCCCGGCATCTCCAGCTTTTCGCCATGCTAATCTTGCCTTTTGACAGATAGCTAGGCTGGCATCATGAGTAAGGAAGTGAGATGTCATGCAGCTGGTGCCAGAACCCCACTTTCTTCGCCTTGCAAAACCTTTTGAAATGGGGCTATCTCATTTCCCGTGTTTATAGAAAAAAATAATCTTGCTTCCATAAGAAACCAAAGTGGTGATTTATCTTGGCATTCTTAGTATAGAAAACGGGCACAGCTGTCTTGGTCATTTATTTGAATTCTTCCTCTAAACCAGAGACTCTTACCAGAAGGTTTAAGAAAAACAGAATGTTTTCTTCATCCTAATCCCTTCTGAATGGTCCATTAATCTACTGGTTTTGCTTTTCCAGTTCCTTTCACAGAAGCATTAAAAATGCATGTTCTTCATGCTCCGTACGGAGTAATGACTCTCCTAACTTTCTGTCCTTTCCTTCATGTTCCCATGCTGTCATCCTTTTGCCAGAAATGCTTCCAAAGGGCTGTGGATTCCTCGGCCCCATGCCCTTTCAGGAAAACTCCTTTCTGTAGGATTTCTAATTCTAGGTCCCCTGCTTTCCTTCACGCCAGCACAGCACATTCAGGTAGGTAAGCAGTCCCCCTTTATGGTGATAAGATGTAGCTGAGAATGCACTCTAGGAAGTGGCAATTTGTAGAGCAAGCTGCAGGTCATATTCATGATTTTCAAGATTAGACTGCAGTACTCCCACCCCACTCCCGCCGCAACCATTATTGAAAGAAAGATGAATGCAGCATGGAAAGCTGTACTGCCTAATCCTCCGATAGCTCAGTTGGGAGAGCGGAGGACTGTAGTGGAGAAACAGAAATCCTTAGGTCGCTGGTTCAAATCCGGCTCGGAGGAGTTTCCCCTTTTTTGTTTTCCATAGCTGCTTTCTCTCTTGTTAAAACATTATGTGCCCCTCTGATTGAGAAACATTTCCCTAGCTCCAAATAAATGCTAGGACAGAAGGGTAGACTTCTTCTGCTTTCCAATGAAATTGACCACATAGTCATTTCTGAGGGATGTTGGAAGAGAAATAAACAAGGACCTGCAGATCAGAATTCATTCCAAAGCCTTGACTAAATATATGAAGGCACTTGGAAGACTTCCAGTTTCATTGTACCAAGGTAGATGTTTCGGCAGCCGAACCAGCTAAAACTCACCTACAATGAGTGGCCATGGATATGAAAGAGGGAATCTACAAAGACACCAACTCCTTAAAACTGAGCAAGATGCAATGTGGAGGAATAGTTTACAGATTTGGAGAAAATCTGAGATGTTTCTCTTGACAAAAGAAACACTGCAATGCCCTCTCTGAGGATCGAACTCAGGACCTTCAGATTATGAGACTGACGCGCTGCCTACTGCGCTAAGAAGGCTGCTTGAAACCGCTAACAAATGCGTCTACACACCATGAAGAGGGAAGGTAGCAAAAATGCTGTTCTCATGTTGGAATATCAATACACTTCGGTTGCCTCGCTGGATTAAAATCGTCTGCAGTTATAATGGTCAGAAGACTGCTCTTTCCCAGTGCTTAAACCCACACCCCATACATTTAGCCATGCAAAAGAAATCAGGGCATACCATTCACCTCTCTAAGAAAGATCGTGCCATTTTTTCCTCCACATAACTGAGAATGAAATGGACTAAAACCCAGAATTAACATGCCGCCCCTAGCCGTAGATGCATCTAGATCTCAACACTGTACATGCTAATGTAACATAGCTGTGTGTCCTGCAAAAAGAGCAGGGGTACCTTAAGTCATCTCACAAGATGTGGAAACAGCACTCAACCATATCCTTCTTTGATGTATCCTGAACCAGTTGCCTTGAATACTCTGGCTTTTTTCGATTGCATCTAGCTGTTGTGTGTGGGGAATTATTCATTCTAGAGTCAACCTTATTCCATAAAAAACGGTGCTAGAAAATCCAGCTGTAAATCATATGGAATTCCACACCTGACGCTTCCCATTCCAGTGTCATATGTGGTGAATGTACATTCAATAGAATTCCAGGTTTCCATGCGTGGAGCAAGGTCTCCCTCTACAGGATGTGGGGATGTAGCTCAGTGGTAGAGCGCATGCTTAGCATGTATGAGGCCCCGGGTTCAATCCCCGGCATCTCCAGCTTTTCGCCATGCTAATCTTGCCTTTTGACAGATAGCTAGGCTGGCATCATGAGTAAGGAAGTGAGATGTCATGCAGCTGGTGCCAGAACCCCACTTTCTTCGCCTTGCAAAACCTTTTGAAATGGGGCTATCTCATTTCCCGTGTTTATAGAAAAAAATAATCTTGCTTCCATAAGAAACCAAAGTGGTGATTTATCTTGGCATTCTTAGTATAGAAAACGGGCACAGCTGTCTTGGTCATTTATTTGAATTCTTCCTCTAAACCAGAGACTCTTACCAGAAGGTTTAAGAAAAACAGAATGTTTTCTTCATCCTAATCCCTTCTGAATGGTCCATTAATCTACTGGTTTTGCTTTTCCAGTTCCTTTCACAGAAGCATTAAAAATGCATGTTCTTCATGCTCCGTACGGAGTAATGACTCTCCTAACTTTCTGTCCTTTCCTTCATGTTCCCATGCTGTCATCCTTTTGCCAGAAATGCTTCCAAAGGGCTGTGGATTCCTCGGCCCCATGCCCTTTCAGGAAAACTCCTTTCTGTAGGATTTCTAATTCTAGGTCCCCTGCTTTCCTTCACGCCAGCACAGCACATTCAGGTAGGTAAGCAGTCCCCCTTTATGGTGATAAGATGTAGCTGAGAATGCACTCTAGGAAGTGGCAATTTGTAGAGCAAGCTGCAGGTCATATTCATGATTTTCAAGATTAGACTGCAGTACTCCCACCCCACTCCCGCCGCAACCATTATTGAAAGAAAGATGAATGCAGCATGGAAAGCTGTACTGCCTAATCCTCCGATAGCTCAGTTGGGAGAGCGGAGGACTGTAGTGGAGAAACAGAAATCCTTAGGTCGCTGGTTCAAATCCGGCTCGGAGGAGTTTCCCCTTTTTTGTTTTCCATAGCTGCTTTCTCTCTTGTTAAAACATTATGTGCCCCTCTGATTGAGAAACATTTCCCTAGCTCCAAATAAATGCTAGGACAGAAGGGTAGACTTCTTCTGCTTTCCAATGAAATTGACCACATAGTCATTTCTGAGGGATGTTGGAAGAGAAATAAACAAGGACCTGCAGATCAGAATTCATTCCAAAGCCTTGACTAAATATATGAAGGCACTTGGAAGACTTCCAGTTTCATTGTACCAAGGTAGATGTTTCGGCAGCCGAACCAGCTAAAACTCACCTACAATGAGTGGCCATGGATATGAAAGAGGGAATCTACAAAGACACCAACTCCTTAAAACTGAGCAAGATGCAATGTGGAGGAATAGTTTACAGATTTGGAGAAAATCTGAGATGTTTCTCTTGACAAAAGAAACACTGCAATGCCCTCTCTGAGGATCGAACTCAGGACCTTCAGATTATGAGACTGACGCGCTGCCTACTGCGCTAAGAAGGCTGCTTGAAACCGCTAACAAATGCGTCTACACACCATGAAGAGGGAAGGTAGCAAAAATGCTGTTCTCATGTTGGAATATCAATACACTTCGGTTGCCTCGCTGGATTAAAATCGTCTGCAGTTATAATGGTCAGAAGACTGCTCTTTCCCAGTGCTTAAACCCACACCCCATACATTTAGCCATGCAAAAGAAATCAGGGCATACCATTCACCTCTCTAAGAAAGATCGTGCCATTTTTTCCTCCACATAACTGAGAATGAAATGGACTAAAACCCAGAATTAACATGCCGCCCCTAGCCGTAGATGCATCTAGATCTCAACACTGTACATGCTAATGTAACATAGCTGTGTGTCCTGCAAAAAGAGCAGGGGTACCTTAAGTCATCTCACAAGATGTGGAAACAGCACTCAACCATATCCTTCTTTGATGTATCCTGAACCAGTTGCCTTGAATACTCTGGCTTTTTTCGATTGCATCTAGCTGTTGTGTGTGGGGAATTATTCATTCTAGAGTCAACCTTATTCCATAAAAAACGGTGCTAGAAAATCCAGCTGTAAATCATATGGAATTCCACACCTGACGCTTCCCATTCCAGTGTCATATGTGGTGAATGTACATTCAATAGAATTCCTGGTTTCCATGCGTGGAGCAAGGTCTCCCTCTACAGGATGTGGGGATGTAGCTCAGTGGTAGAGCGCATGCTTAGCATGTATGAGGCCCCGGGTTCAATCCCCGGCATCTCCAGCTTTTCGCCATGCTAATCTTGCCTTTTGACAGATAGCTAGGCTGGCATCATGAGTAAGGAAGTGAGATGTCATGCAGCTGGTGCCAGAACCCCACTTTCTTCGCCTTGCAAAACCTTTTGAAATGGGGCTATCTCATTTCCCGTGTTTATAGAAAAAAATAATCTTGCTTCCATAAGAAACCAAAGTGGTGATTTATCTTGGCATTCTTAGTATAGAAAACGGGCACAGCTGTCTTGGTCATTTATTTGAATTCTTCCTCTAAACCAGAGACTCTTACCAGAAGGTTTAAGAAAAACAGAATGTTTTCTTCATCCTAATCCCTTCTGAATGGTCCATTAATCTACTGGTTTTGCTTTTCCAGTTCCTTTCACAGAAGCATTAAAAATGCATGTTCTTCATGCTCCGTACGGAGTAATGACTCTCCTAACTTTCTGTCCTTTCCTTCATGTTCCCATGCTGTCATCCTTTTGCCAGAAATGCTTCCAAAGGGCTGTGGATTCCTCGGCCCCATGCCCTTTCAGGAAAACTCCTTTCTGTAGGATTTCTAATTCTAGGTCCCCTGCTTTCCTTCACGCCAGCACAGCACATTCAGGTAGGTAAGCAGTCCCCCTTTATGGTGATAAGATGTAGCTGAGAATGCACTCTAGGAAGTGGCAATTTGTAGAGCAAGCTGCAGGTCATATTCATGATTTTCAAGATTAGACTGCAGTACTCCCACCCCACTCCCGCCGCAACCATTATTGAAAGAAAGATGAATGCAGCATGGAAAGCTGTACTGCCTAATCCTCCGATAGCTCAGTTGGGAGAGCGGAGGACTGTAGTGGAGAAACAGAAATCCTTAGGTCGCTGGTTCAAATCCGGCTCGGAGGAGTTTCCCCTTTTTTGTTTTCCATAGCTGCTTTCTCTCTTGTTAAAACATTATGTGCCCCTCTGATTGAGAAACATTTCCCTAGCTCCAAATAAATGCTAGGACAGAAGGGTAGACTTCTTCTGCTTTCCAATGAAATTGACCACATAGTCATTTCTGAGGGATGTTGGAAGAGAAATAAACAAGGACCTGCAGATCAGAATTCATTCCAAAGCCTTGACTAAATATATGAAGGCACTTGGAAGACTTCCAGTTTCATTGTACCAAGGTAGATGTTTCGGCAGCCGAACCAGCTAAAACTCACCTACAATGAGTGGCCATGGATATGAAAGAGGGAATCTACAAAGACACCAACTCCTTAAAACTGAGCAAGATGCAATGTGGAGGAATAGTTTACAGATTTGGAGAAAATCTGAGATGTTTCTCTTGACAAAAGAAACACTGCAATGCCCTCTCTGAGGATCGAACTCAGGACCTTCAGATTATGAGACTGACGCGCTGCCTACTGCGCTAAGAAGGCTGCTTGAAACCGCTAACAAATGCGTCTACACACCATGAAGAGGGAAGGTAGCAAAAATGCTGTTCTCATGTTGGAATATCAATACACTTCGGTTGCCTCGCTGGATTAAAATCGTCTGCAGTTATAATGGTCAGAAGACTGCTCTTTCCCAGTGCTTAAACCCACACCCCATACATTTAGCCATGCAAAAGAAATCAGGGCATACCATTCACCTCTCTAAGAAAGATCGTGCCATTTTTTCCTCCACATAACTGAGAATGAAATGGACTAAAACCCAGAATTAACATGCCGCCCCTAGCCGTAGATGCATCTAGATCTCAACACTGTACATGCTAATGTAACATAGCTGTGTGTCCTGCAAAAAGAGCAGGGGTACCTTAAGTCATCTCACAAGATGTGGAAACAGCACTCAACCATATCCTTCTTTGATGTATCCTGAACCAGTTGCCTTGAATACTCTGGCTTTTTTCGATTGCATCTAGCTGTTGTGTGTGGGGAATTATTCATTCTAGAGTCAACCTTATTCCATAAAAAACGGTGCTAGAAAATCCAGCTGTAAATCATATGGAATTCCACACCTGACGCTTCCCATTCCAGTGTCATATGTGGTGAATGTACATTCAATAGAATTCCAGGTTTCCATGCGTGGAGCAAGGTCTCCCTCTACAGGATGTGGGGATGTAGCTCAGTGGTAGAGCGCATGCTTAGCATGTATGAGGCCCCGGGTTCAATCCCCGGCATCTCCAGCTTTTCGCCATGCTAATCTTGCCTTTTGACAGATAGCTAGGCTGGCATCATGAGTAAGGAAGTGAGATGTCATGCAGCTGGTGCCAGAACCCCACTTTCTTCGCCTTGCAAAACCTTTTGAAATGGGGCTATCTCATTTCCCGTGTTTATAGAAAAAAATAATCTTGCTTCCATAAGAAACCAAAGTGGTGATTTATCTTGGCATTCTTAGTATAGAAAACGGGCACAGCTGTCTTGGTCATTTATTTGAATTCTTCCTCTAAACCAGAGACTCTTACCAGAAGGTTTAAGAAAAACAGAATGTTTTCTTCATCCTAATCCCTTCTGAATGGTCCATTAATCTACTGGTTTTGCTTTTCCAGTTCCTTTCACAGAAGCATTAAAAATGCATGTTCTTCATGCTCCGTACGGAGTAATGACTCTCCTAACTTTCTGTCCTTTCCTTCATGTTCCCATGCTGTCATCCTTTTGCCAGAAATGCTTCCAAAGGGCTGTGGATTCCTCGGCCCCATGCCCTTTCAGGAAAACTCCTTTCTGTAGGATTTCTAATTCTAGGTCCCCTGCTTTCCTTCACGCCAGCACAGCACATTCAGGTAGGTAAGCAGTCCCCCTTTATGGTGATAAGATGTAGCTGAGAATGCACTCTAGGAAGTGGCAATTTGTAGAGCAAGCTGCAGGTCATATTCATGATTTTCAAGATTAGACTGCAGTACTCCCACCCCACTCCCGCCGCAACCATTATTGAAAGAAAGATGAATGCAGCATGGAAAGCTGTACTGCCTAATCCTCCGATAGCTCAGTTGGGAGAGCGGAGGACTGTAGTGGAGAAACAGAAATCCTTAGGTCGCTGGTTCAAATCCGGCTCGGAGGAGTTTCCCCTTTTTTGTTTTCCATAGCTGCTTTCTCTCTTGTTAAAACATTATGTGCCCCTCTGATTGAGAAACATTTCCCTAGCTCCAAATAAATGCTAGGACAGAAGGGTAGACTTCTTCTGCTTTCCAATGAAATTGACCACATAGTCATTTCTGAGGGATGTTGGAAGAGAAATAAACAAGGACCTGCAGATCAGAATTCATTCCAAAGCCTTGACTAAATATATGAAGGCACTTGGAAGACTTCCAGTTTCATTGTACCAAGGTAGATGTTTCGGCAGCCGAACCAGCTAAAACTCACCTACAATGAGTGGCCATGGATATGAAAGAGGGAATCTACAAAGACACCAACTCCTTAAAACTGAGCAAGATGCAATGTGGAGGAATAGTTTACAGATTTGGAGAAAATCTGAGATGTTTCTCTTGACAAAAGAAACACTGCAATGCCCTCTCTGAGGATCGAACTCAGGACCTTCAGATTATGAGACTGACGCGCTGCCTACTGCGCTAAGAAGGCTGCTTGAAACCGCTAACAAATGCGTCTACACACCATGAAGAGGGAAGGTAGCAAAAATGCTGTTCTCATGTTGGAATATCAATACACTTCGGTTGCCTCGCTGGATTAAAATCGTCTGCAGTTATAATGGTCAGAAGACTGCTCTTTCCCAGTGCTTAAACCCACACCCCATACATTTAGCCATGCAAAAGAAATCAGGGCATACCATTCACCTCTCTAAGAAAGATCGTGCCATTTTTTCCTCCACATAACTGAGAATGAAATGGACTAAAACCCAGAATTAACATGCCGCCCCTAGCCGTAGATGCATCTAGATCTCAACACTGTACATGCTAATGTAACATAGCTGTGTGTCCTGCAAAAAGAGCAGGGGTACCTTAAGTCATCTCACAAGATGTGGAAACAGCACTCAACCATATCCTTCTTTGATGTATCCTGAACCAGTTGCCTTGAATACTCTGGCTTTTTTCGATTGCATCTAGCTGTTGTGTGTGGGGAATTATTCATTCTAGAGTCAACCTTATTCCATAAAAAACGGTGCTAGAAAATCCAGCTGTAAATCATATGGAATTCCACACCTGACGCTTCCCATTCCAGTGTCATATGTGGTGAATGTACATTCAATAGAATTCCTGGTTTCCATGCGTGGAGCAAGGTCTCCCTCTACAGGATGTGGGGATGTAGCTCAGTGGTAGAGCGCATGCTTAGCATGTATGAGGCCCCGGGTTCAATCCCCGGCATCTCCAGCTTTTCGCCATGCTAATCTTGCCTTTTGACAGATAGCTAGGCTGGCATCATGAGTAAGGAAGTGAGATGTCATGCAGCTGGTGCCAGAACCCCACTTTCTTCGCCTTGCAAAACCTTTTGAAATGGGGCTATCTCATTTCCCGTGTTTATAGAAAAAAATAATCTTGCTTCCATAAGAAACCAAAGTGGTGATTTATCTTGGCATTCTTAGTATAGAAAACGGGCACAGCTGTCTTGGTCATTTATTTGAATTCTTCCTCTAAACCAGAGACTCTTACCAGAAGGTTTAAGAAAAACAGAATGTTTTCTTCATCCTAATCCCTTCTGAATGGTCCATTAATCTACTGGTTTTGCTTTTCCAGTTCCTTTCACAGAAGCATTAAAAATGCATGTTCTTCATGCTCCGTACGGAGTAATGACTCTCCTAACTTTCTGTCCTTTCCTTCATGTTCCCATGCTGTCATCCTTTTGCCAGAAATGCTTCCAAAGGGCTGTGGATTCCTCGGCCCCATGCCCTTTCAGGAAAACTCCTTTCTGTAGGATTTCTAATTCTAGGTCCCCTGCTTTCCTTCACGCCAGCACAGCACATTCAGGTAGGTAAGCAGTCCCCCTTTATGGTGATAAGATGTAGCTGAGAATGCACTCTAGGAAGTGGCAATTTGTAGAGCAAGCTGCAGGTCATATTCATGATTTTCAAGATTAGACTGCAGTACTCCCACCCCACTCCCGCCGCAACCATTATTGAAAGAAAGATGAATGCAGCATGGAAAGCTGTACTGCCTAATCCTCCGATAGCTCAGTTGGGAGAGCGGAGGACTGTAGTGGAGAAACAGAAATCCTTAGGTCGCTGGTTCAAATCCGGCTCGGAGGAGTTTCCCCTTTTTTGTTTTCCATAGCTGCTTTCTCTCTTGTTAAAACATTATGTGCCCCTCTGATTGAGAAACATTTCCCTAGCTCCAAATAAATGCTAGGACAGAAGGGTAGACTTCTTCTGCTTTCCAATGAAATTGACCACATAGTCATTTCTGAGGGATGTTGGAAGAGAAATAAACAAGGACCTGCAGATCAGAATTCATTCCAAAGCCTTGACTAAATATATGAAGGCACTTGGAAGACTTCCAGTTTCATTGTACCAAGGTAGATGTTTCGGCAGCCGAACCAGCTAAAACTCACCTACAATGAGTGGCCATGGATATGAAAGAGGGAATCTACAAAGACACCAACTCCTTAAAACTGAGCAAGATGCAATGTGGAGGAATAGTTTACAGATTTGGAGAAAATCTGAGATGTTTCTCTTGACAAAAGAAACACTGCAATGCCCTCTCTGAGGATCGAACTCAGGACCTTCAGATTATGAGACTGACGCGCTGCCTACTGCGCTAAGAAGGCTGCTTGAAACCGCTAACAAATGCGTCTACACACCATGAAGAGGGAAGGTAGCAAAAATGCTGTTCTCATGTTAGAATATCAATACACTTCGGTTTCCTCGCTGGATTAAAATCGTCTGCAGTTATAATGGTCAGAAGACTGCTCTTTCCCAGTGCTTAAACCCACACCCCATACATTTAGCCATGCAAAAGAAATCAGGGCATACCATTCACCTCTCTAAGAAAGATCGTGCCATTTTTTCCTCCACATAACTGAGAATGAAATGGACTAAAACCCAGAATTAACATGCCGCCCCTAGCCGTAGATGCATCTAGATCTCAACACTGTACATGCTAATGTAACATAGCTGTGTGTCCTGCAAAAAGAGCAGGGGTACCTTAAGTCATCTCACAAGATGTGGAAACAGCACTCAACCATATCCTTCTTTGATGTATCCTGAACCAGTTGCCTTGAATACTCTGGCTTTTTTCGATTGCATCTAGCTGTTGTGTGTGGGGAATTATTCATTCTAGAGTCAACCTTATTCCATAAAAAACGGTGCTAGAAAATCCAGCTGTAAATCATATGGAATTCCACACCTGACGCTTCCCATTCCAGTGTCATATGTGGTGAATGTACATTCAATAGAATTCCTGGTTTCCATGCGTGGAGCAAGGTCTCCCTCTACAGGATGTGGGGATGTAGCTCAGTGGTAGAGCGCATGCTTAGCATGTATGAGGCCCCGGGTTCAATCCCCGGCATCTCCAGCTTTTCGCCATGCTAATCTTGCCTTTTGACAGATAGCTAGGCTGGCATCATGAGTAAGGAAGTGAGATGTCATGCAGCTGGTGCCAGAACCCCACTTTCTTCGCCTTGCAAAACCTTTTGAAATGGGGCTATCTCATTTCCCGTGTTTATAGAAAAAAATAATCTTGCTTCCATAAGAAACCAAAGTGGTGATTTATCTTGGCATTCTTAGTATAGAAAACGGGCACAGCTGTCTTGGTCATTTATTTGAATTCTTCCTCTAAACCAGAGACTCTTACCAGAAGGTTTAAGAAAAACAGAATGTTTTCTTCATCCTAATCCCTTCTGAATGGTCCATTAATCTACTGGTTTTGCTTTTCCAGTTCCTTTCACAGAAGCATTAAAAATGCATGTTCTTCATGCTCCGTACGGAGTAATGACTCTCCTAACTTTCTGTCCTTTCCTTCATGTTCCCATGCTGTCATCCTTTTGCCAGAAATGCTTCCAAAGGGCTGTGGATTCCTCGGCCCCATGCCCTTTCAGGAAAACTCCTTTCTGTAGGATTTCTAATTCTAGGTCCCCTGCTTTCCTTCACGCCAGCACAGCACATTCAGGTAGGTAAGCAGTCCCCCTTTATGGTGATAAGATGTAGCTGAGAATGCACTCTAGGAAGTGGCAATTTGTAGAGCAAGCTGCAGGTCATATTCATGATTTTCAAGATTAGACTGCAGTACTCCCACCCCACTCCCGCCGCAACCATTATTGAAAGAAAGATGAATGCAGCATGGAAAGCTGTACTGCCTAATCCTCCGATAGCTCAGTTGGGAGAGCGGAGGACTGTAGTGGAGAAACAGAAATCCTTAGGTCGCTGGTTCAAATCCGGCTCGGAGGAGTTTCCCCTTTTTTGTTTTCCATAGCTGCTTTCTCTCTTGTTAAAACATTATGTGCCCCTCTGATTGAGAAACATTTCCCTAGCTCCAAATAAATGCTAGGACAGAAGGGTAGACTTCTTCTGCTTTCCAATGAAATTGACCACATAGTCATTTCTGAGGGATGTTGGAAGAGAAATAAACAAGGACCTGCAGATCAGAATTCATTCCAAAGCCTTGACTAAATATATGAAGGCACTTGGAAGACTTCCAGTTTCATTGTACCAAGGTAGATGTTTCGGCAGCCGAACCAGCTAAAACTCACCTACAATGAGTGGCCATGGATATGAAAGAGGGAATCTACAAAGACACCAACTCCTTAAAACTGAGCAAGATGCAATGTGGAGGAATAGTTTACAGATTTGGAGAAAATCTGAGATGTTTCTCTTGACAAAAGAAACACTGCAATGCCCTCTCTGAGGATCGAACTCAGGACCTTCAGATTATGAGACTGACGCGCTGCCTACTGCGCTAAGAAGGCTGCTTGAAACCGCTAACAAATGCGTCTACACACCATGAAGAGGGAAGGTAGCAAAAATGCTGTTCTCATGTTAGAATATCAATACACTTCGGTTTCCTCGCTGGATTAAAATCGTCTGCAGTTATAATGGTCAGAAGACTGCTCTTTCCCAGTGCTTAAACCCACACCCCATACATTTAGCCATGCAAAAGAAATCAGGGCATACCATTCACCTCTCTAAGAAAGATCGTGCCATTTTTTCCTCCACATAACTGAGAATGAAATGGACTAAAACCCAGAATTAACATGCCGCCCCTAGCCGTAGATGCATCTAGATCTCAACACTGTACATGCTAATGTAACATAGCTGTGTGTCCTGCAAAAAGAGCAGGGGTACCTTAAGTCATCTCACAAGATGTGGAAACAGCACTCAACCATATCCTTCTTTGATGTATCCTGAACCAGTTGCCTTGAATACTCTGGCTTTTTTCGATTGCATCTAGCTGTTGTGTGTGGGGAATTATTCATTCTAGAGTCAACCTTATTCCATAAAAAACGGTGCTAGAAAATCCAGCTGTAAATCATATGGAATTCCACACCTGACGCTTCCCATTCCAGTGTCATATGTGGTGAATGTACATTCAATAGAATTCCAGGTTTCCATGCGTGGAGCAAGGTCTCCCTCTACAGGATGTGGGGATGTAGCTCAGTGGTAGAGCGCATGCTTAGCATGTATGAGGCCCCGGGTTCAATCCCCGGCATCTCCAGCTTTTCGCCATGCTAATCTTGCCTTTTGACAGATAGCTAGGCTGGCATCATGAGTAAGGAAGTGAGATGTCATGCAGCTGGTGCCAGAACCCCACTTTCTTCGCCTTGCAAAACCTTTTGAAATGGGGCTATCTCATTTCCCGTGTTTATAGAAAAAAATAATCTTGCTTCCATAAGAAACCAAAGTGGTGATTTATCTTGGCATTCTTAGTATAGAAAACGGGCACAGCTGTCTTGGTCATTTATTTGAATTCTTCCTCTAAACCAGAGACTCTTACCAGAAGGTTTAAGAAAAACAGAATGTTTTCTTCATCCTAATCCCTTCTGAATGGTCCATTAATCTACTGGTTTTGCTTTTCCAGTTCCTTTCACAGAAGCATTAAAAATGCATGTTCTTCATGCTCCGTACGGAGTAATGACTCTCCTAACTTTCTGTCCTTTCCTTCATGTTCCCATGCTGTCATCCTTTTGCCAGAAATGCTTCCAAAGGGCTGTGGATTCCTCGGCCCCATGCCCTTTCAGGAAAACTCCTTTCTGTAGGATTTCTAATTCTAGGTCCCCTGCTTTCCTTCACGCCAGCACAGCACATTCAGGTAGGTAAGCAGTCCCCCTTTATGGTGATAAGATGTAGCTGAGAATGCACTCTAGGAAGTGGCAATTTGTAGAGCAAGCTGCAGGTCATATTCATGATTTTCAAGATTAGACTGCAGTACTCCCACCCCACTCCCGCCGCAACCATTATTGAAAGAAAGATGAATGCAGCATGGAAAGCTGTACTGCCTAATCCTCCGATAGCTCAGTTGGGAGAGCGGAGGACTGTAGTGGAGAAACAGAAATCCTTAGGTCGCTGGTTCAAATCCGGCTCGGAGGAGTTTCCCCTTTTTTGTTTTCCATAGCTGCTTTCTCTCTTGTTAAAACATTATGTGCCCCTCTGATTGAGAAACATTTCCCTAGCTCCAAATAAATGCTAGGACAGAAGGGTAGACTTCTTCTGCTTTCCAATGAAATTGACCACATAGTCATTTCTGAGGGATGTTGGAAGAGAAATAAACAAGGACCTGCAGATCAGAATTCATTCCAAAGCCTTGACTAAATATATGAAGGCACTTGGAAGACTTCCAGTTTCATTGTACCAAGGTAGATGTTTCGGCAGCCGAACCAGCTAAAACTCACCTACAATGAGTGGCCATGGATATGAAAGAGGGAATCTACAAAGACACCAACTCCTTAAAACTGAGCAAGATGCAATGTGGAGGAATAGTTTACAGATTTGGAGAAAATCTGAGATGTTTCTCTTGACAAAAGAAACACTGCAATGCCCTCTCTGAGGATCGAACTCAGGACCTTCAGATTATGAGACTGACGCGCTGCCTACTGCGCTAAGAAGGCTGCTTGAAACCGCTAACAAATGCGTCTACACACCATGAAGAGGGAAGGTAGCAAAAATGCTGTTCTCATGTTAGAATATCAATACACTTCGGTTTCCTCGCTGGATTAAAATCGTCTGCAGTTATAATGGTCAGAAGACTGCTCTTTCCCAGTGCTTAAACCCACACCCCATACATTTAGCCATGCAAAAGAAATCAGGGCATACCATTCACCTCTCTAAGAAAGATCGTGCCATTTTTTCCTCCACATAACTGAGAATGAAATGGACTAAAACCCAGAATTAACATGCCGCCCCTAGCCGTAGATGCATCTAGATCTCAACACTGTACATGCTAATGTAACATAGCTGTGTGTCCTGCAAAAAGAGCAGGGGTACCTTAAGTCATCTCACAAGATGTGGAAACAGCACTCAACCATATCCTTCTTTGATGTATCCTGAACCAGTTGCCTTGAATACTCTGGCTTTTTTCGATTGCATCTAGCTGTTGTGTGTGGGGAATTATTCATTCTAGAGTCAACCTTATTCCATAAAAAACGGTGCTAGAAAATCCAGCTGTAAATCATATGGAATTCCACACCTGACGCTTCCCATTCCAGTGTCATATGTGGTGAATGTACATTCAATAGAATTCCAGGTTTCCATGCGTGGAGCAAGGTCTCCCTCTACAGGATGTGGGGATGTAGCTCAGTGGTAGAGCGCATGCTTAGCATGTATGAGGCCCCGGGTTCAATCCCCGGCATCTCCAGCTTTTCGCCATGCTAATCTTGCCTTTTGACAGATAGCTAGGCTGGCATCATGAGTAAGGAAGTGAGATGTCATGCAGCTGGTGCCAGAACCCCACTTTCTTCGCCTTGCAAAACCTTTTGAAATGGGGCTATCTCATTTCCCGTGTTTATAGAAAAAAATAATCTTGCTTCCATAAGAAACCAAAGTGGTGATTTATCTTGGCATTCTTAGTATAGAAAACGGGCACAGCTGTCTTGGTCATTTATTTGAATTCTTCCTCTAAACCAGAGACTCTTACCAGAAGGTTTAAGAAAAACAGAATGTTTTCTTCATCCTAATCCCTTCTGAATGGTCCATTAATCTACTGGTTTTGCTTTTCCAGTTCCTTTCACAGAAGCATTAAAAATGCATGTTCTTCATGCTCCGTACGGAGTAATGACTCTCCTAACTTTCTGTCCTTTCCTTCATGTTCCCATGCTGTCATCCTTTTGCCAGAAATGCTTCCAAAGGGCTGTGGATTCCTCGGCCCCATGCCCTTTCAGGAAAACTCCTTTCTGTAGGATTTCTAATTCTAGGTCCCCTGCTTTCCTTCACGCCAGCACAGCACATTCAGGTAGGTAAGCAGTCCCCCTTTATGGTGATAAGATGTAGCTGAGAATGCACTCTAGGAAGTGGCAATTTGTAGAGCAAGCTGCAGGTCATATTCATGATTTTCAAGATTAGACTGCAGTACTCCCACCCCACTCCCGCCGCAACCATTATTGAAAGAAAGATGAATGCAGCATGGAAAGCTGTACTGCCTAATCCTCCGATAGCTCAGTTGGGAGAGCGGAGGACTGTAGTGGAGAAACAGAAATCCTTAGGTCGCTGGTTCAAATCCGGCTCGGAGGAGTTTCCCCTTTTTTGTTTTCCATAGCTGCTTTCTCTCTTGTTAAAACATTATGTGCCCCTCTGATTGAGAAACATTTCCCTAGCTCCAAATAAATGCTAGGACAGAAGGGTAGACTTCTTCTGCTTTCCAATGAAATTGACCACATAGTCATTTCTGAGGGATGTTGGAAGAGAAATAAACAAGGACCTGCAGATCAGAATTCATTCCAAAGCCTTGACTAAATATATGAAGGCACTTGGAAGACTTCCAGTTTCATTGTACCAAGGTAGATGTTTCGGCAGCCGAACCAGCTAAAACTCACCTACAATGAGTGGCCATGGATATGAAAGAGGGAATCTACAAAGACACCAACTCCTTAAAACTGAGCAAGATGCAATGTGGAGGAATAGTTTACAGATTTGGAGAAAATCTGAGATGTTTCTCTTGACAAAAGAAACACTGCAATGCCCTCTCTGAGGATCGAACTCAGGACCTTCAGATTATGAGACTGACGCGCTGCCTACTGCGCTAAGAAGGCTGCTTGAAACCGCTAACAAATGCGTCTACACACCATGAAGAGGGAAGGTAGCAAAAATGCTGTTCTCATGTTAGAATATCAATACACTTCGGTTTCCTCGCTGGATTAAAATCGTCTGCAGTTATAATGGTCAGAAGACTGCTCTTTCCCAGTGCTTAAACCCACACCCCATACATTTAGCCATGCAAAAGAAATCAGGGCATACCATTCACCTCTCTAAGAAAGATCGTGCCATTTTTTCCTCCACATAACTGAGAATGAAATGGACTAAAACCCAGAATTAACATGCCGCCCCTAGCCGTAGATGCATCTAGATCTCAACACTGTACATGCTAATGTAACATAGCTGTGTGTCCTGCAAAAAGAGCAGGGGTACCTTAAGTCATCTCACAAGATGTGGAAACAGCACTCAACCATATCCTTCTTTGATGTATCCTGAACCAGTTGCCTTGAATACTCTGGCTTTTTTCGATTGCATCTAGCTGTTGTGTGTGGGGAATTATTCATTCTAGAGTCAACCTTATTCCATAAAAAACGGTGCTAGAAAATCCAGCTGTAAATCATATGGAATTCCACACCTGACGCTTCCCATTCCAGTGTCATATGTGGTGAATGTACATTCAATAGAATTCCAGGTTTCCATGCGTGGAGCAAGGTCTCCCTCTACAGGATGTGGGGATGTAGCTCAGTGGTAGAGCGCATGCTTAGCATGTATGAGGCCCCGGGTTCAATCCCCGGCATCTCCAGCTTTTCGCCATGCTAATCTTGCCTTTTGACAGATAGCTAGGCTGGCATCATGAGTAAGGAAGTGAGATGTCATGCAGCTGGTGCCAGAACCCCACTTTCTTCGCCTTGCAAAACCTTTTGAAATGGGGCTATCTCATTTCCCGTGTTTATAGAAAAAAATAATCTTGCTTCCATAAGAAACCAAAGTGGTGATTTATCTTGGCATTCTTAGTATAGAAAACGGGCACAGCTGTCTTGGTCATTTATTTGAATTCTTCCTCTAAACCAGAGACTCTTACCAGAAGGTTTAAGAAAAACAGAATGTTTTCTTCATCCTAATCCCTTCTGAATGGTCCATTAATCTACTGGTTTTGCTTTTCCAGTTCCTTTCACAGAAGCATTAAAAATGCATGTTCTTCATGCTCCGTACGGAGTAATGACTCTCCTAACTTTCTGTCCTTTCCTTCATGTTCCCATGCTGTCATCCTTTTGCCAGAAATGCTTCCAAAGGGCTGTGGATTCCTCGGCCCCATGCCCTTTCAGGAAAACTCCTTTCTGTAGGATTTCTAATTCTAGGTCCCCTGCTTTCCTTCACGCCAGCACAGCACATTCAGGTAGGTAAGCAGTCCCCCTTTATGGTGATAAGATGTAGCTGAGAATGCACTCTAGGAAGTGGCAATTTGTAGAGCAAGCTGCAGGTCATATTCATGATTTTCAAGATTAGACTGCAGTACTCCCACCCCACTCCCGCCGCAACCATTATTGAAAGAAAGATGAATGCAGCATGGAAAGCTGTACTGCCTAATCCTCCGATAGCTCAGTTGGGAGAGCGGAGGACTGTAGTGGAGAAACAGAAATCCTTAGGTCGCTGGTTCAAATCCGGCTCGGAGGAGTTTCCCCTTTTTTGTTTTCCATAGCTGCTTTCTCTCTTGTTAAAACATTATGTGCCCCTCTGATTGAGAAACATTTCCCTAGCTCCAAATAAATGCTAGGACAGAAGGGTAGACTTCTTCTGCTTTCCAATGAAATTGACCACATAGTCATTTCTGAGGGATGTTGGAAGAGAAATAAACAAGGACCTGCAGATCAGAATTCATTCCAAAGCCTTGACTAAATATATGAAGGCACTTGGAAGACTTCCAGTTTCATTGTACCAAGGTAGATGTTTCGGCAGCCGAACCAGCTAAAACTCACCTACAATGAGTGGCCATGGATATGAAAGAGGGAATCTACAAAGACACCAACTCCTTAAAACTGAGCAAGATGCAATGTGGAGGAATAGTTTACAGATTTGGAGAAAATCTGAGATGTTTCTCTTGACAAAAGAAACACTGCAATGCCCTCTCTGAGGATCGAACTCAGGACCTTCAGATTATGAGACTGACGCGCTGCCTACTGCGCTAAGAAGGCTGCTTGAAACCGCTAACAAATGCGTCTACACACCATGAAGAGGGAAGGTAGCAAAAATGCTGTTCTCATGTTGGAATATCAATACACTTCGGTTGCCTCGCTGGATTAAAATCGTCTGCAGTTATAATGGTCAGAAGACTGCTCTTTCCCAGTGCTTAAACCCACACCCCATACATTTAGCCATGCAAAAGAAATCAGGGCATACCATTCACCTCTCTAAGAAAGATCGTGCCATTTTTTCCTCCACATAACTGAGAATGAAATGGACTAAAACCCAGAATTAACATGCCGCCCCTAGCCGTAGATGCATCTAGATCTCAACACTGTACATGCTAATGTAACATAGCTGTGTGTCCTGCAAAAAGAGCAGGGGTACCTTAAGTCATCTCACAAGATGTGGAAACAGCACTCAACCATATCCTTCTTTGATGTATCCTGAACCAGTTGCCTTGAATACTCTGGCTTTTTTCGATTGCATCTAGCTGTTGTGTGTGGGGAATTATTCATTCTAGAGTCAACCTTATTCCATAAAAAACGGTGCTAGAAAATCCAGCTGTAAATCATATGGAATTCCACACCTGACGCTTCCCATTCCAGTGTCATATGTGGTGAATGTACATTCAATAGAATTCCAGGTTTCCATGCGTGGAGCAAGGTCTCCCTCTACAGGATGTGGGGATGTAGCTCAGTGGTAGAGCGCATGCTTAGCATGTATGAGGCCCCGGGTTCAATCCCCGGCATCTCCAGCTTTTCGCCATGCTAATCTTGCCTTTTGACAGATAGCTAGGCTGGCATCATGAGTAAGGAAGTGAGATGTCATGCAGCTGGTGCCAGAACCCCACTTTCTTCGCCTTGCAAAACCTTTTGAAATGGGGCTATCTCATTTCCCGTGTTTATAGAAAAAAATAATCTTGCTTCCATAAGAAACCAAAGTGGTGATTTATCTTGGCATTCTTAGTATAGAAAACGGGCACAGCTGTCTTGGTCATTTATTTGAATTCTTCCTCTAAACCAGAGACTCTTACCAGAAGGTTTAAGAAAAACAGAATGTTTTCTTCATCCTAATCCCTTCTGAATGGTCCATTAATCTACTGGTTTTGCTTTTCCAGTTCCTTTCACAGAAGCATTAAAAATGCATGTTCTTCATGCTCCGTACGGAGTAATGACTCTCCTAACTTTCTGTCCTTTCCTTCATGTTCCCATGCTGTCATCCTTTTGCCAGAAATGCTTCCAAAGGGCTGTGGATTCCTCGGCCCCATGCCCTTTCAGGAAAACTCCTTTCTGTAGGATTTCTAATTCTAGGTCCCCTGCTTTCCTTCACGCCAGCACAGCACATTCAGGTAGGTAAGCAGTCCCCCTTTATGGTGATAAGATGTAGCTGAGAATGCACTCTAGGAAGTGGCAATTTGTAGAGCAAGCTGCAGGTCATATTCATGATTTTCAAGATTAGACTGCAGTACTCCCACCCCACTCCCGCCGCAACCATTATTGAAAGAAAGATGAATGCAGCATGGAAAGCTGTACTGCCTAATCCTCCGATAGCTCAGTTGGGAGAGCGGAGGACTGTAGTGGAGAAACAGAAATCCTTAGGTCGCTGGTTCAAATCCGGCTCGGAGGAGTTTCCCCTTTTTTGTTTTCCATAGCTGCTTTCTCTCTTGTTAAAACATTATGTGCCCCTCTGATTGAGAAACATTTCCCTAGCTCCAAATAAATGCTAGGACAGAAGGGTAGACTTCTTCTGCTTTCCAATGAAATTGACCACATAGTCATTTCTGAGGGATGTTGGAAGAGAAATAAACAAGGACCTGCAGATCAGAATTCATTCCAAAGCCTTGACTAAATATATGAAGGCACTTGGAAGACTTCCAGTTTCATTGTACCAAGGTAGATGTTTCGGCAGCCGAACCAGCTAAAACTCACCTACAATGAGTGGCCATGGATATGAAAGAGGGAATCTACAAAGACACCAACTCCTTAAAACTGAGCAAGATGCAATGTGGAGGAATAGTTTACAGATTTGGAGAAAATCTGAGATGTTTCTCTTGACAAAAGAAACACTGCAATGCCCTCTCTGAGGATCGAACTCAGGACCTTCAGATTATGAGACTGACGCGCTGCCTACTGCGCTAAGAAGGCTGCTTGAAACCGCTAACAAATGCGTCTACACACCATGAAGAGGGAAGGTAGCAAAAATGCTGTTCTCATGTTGGAATATCAATACACTTCGGTTGCCTCGCTGGATTAAAATCGTCTGCAGTTATAATGGTCAGAAGACTGCTCTTTCCCAGTGCTTAAACCCACACCCCATACATTTAGCCATGCAAAAGAAATCAGGGCATACCATTCACCTCTCTAAGAAAGATCGTGCCATTTTTTCCTCCACATAACTGAGAATGAAATGGACTAAAACCCAGAATTAACATGCCGCCCCTAGCCGTAGATGCATCTAGATCTCAACACTGTACATGCTAATGTAACATAGCTGTGTGTCCTGCAAAAAGAGCAGGGGTACCTTAAGTCATCTCACAAGATGTGGAAACAGCACTCAACCATATCCTTCTTTGATGTATCCTGAACCAGTTGCCTTGAATACTCTGGCTTTTTTCGATTGCATCTAGCTGTTGTGTGTGGGGAATTATTCATTCTAGAGTCAACCTTATTCCATAAAAAACGGTGCTAGAAAATCCAGCTGTAAATCATATGGAATTCCACACCTGACGCTTCCCATTCCAGTGTCATATGTGGTGAATGTACATTCAATAGAATTCCAGGTTTCCATGCGTGGAGCAAGGTCTCCCTCTACAGGATGTGGGGATGTAGCTCAGTGGTAGAGCGCATGCTTAGCATGTATGAGGCCCCGGGTTCAATCCCCGGCATCTCCAGCTTTTCGCCATGCTAATCTTGCCTTTTGACAGATAGCTAGGCTGGCATCATGAGTAAGGAAGTGAGATGTCATGCAGCTGGTGCCAGAACCCCACTTTCTTCGCCTTGCAAAACCTTTTGAAATGGGGCTATCTCATTTCCCGTGTTTATAGAAAAAAATAATCTTGCTTCCATAAGAAACCAAAGTGGTGATTTATCTTGGCATTCTTAGTATAGAAAACGGGCACAGCTGTCTTGGTCATTTATTTGAATTCTTCCTCTAAACCAGAGACTCTTACCAGAAGGTTTAAGAAAAACAGAATGTTTTCTTCATCCTAATCCCTTCTGAATGGTCCATTAATCTACTGGTTTTGCTTTTCCAGTTCCTTTCACAGAAGCATTAAAAATGCATGTTCTTCATGCTCCGTACGGAGTAATGACTCTCCTAACTTTCTGTCCTTTCCTTCATGTTCCCATGCTGTCATCCTTTTGCCAGAAATGCTTCCAAAGGGCTGTGGATTCCTCGGCCCCATGCCCTTTCAGGAAAACTCCTTTCTGTAGGATTTCTAATTCTAGGTCCCCTGCTTTCCTTCACGCCAGCACAGCACATTCAGGTAGGTAAGCAGTCCCCCTTTATGGTGATAAGATGTAGCTGAGAATGCACTCTAGGAAGTGGCAATTTGTAGAGCAAGCTGCAGGTCATATTCATGATTTTCAAGATTAGACTGCAGTACTCCCACCCCACTCCCGCCGCAACCATTATTGAAAGAAAGATGAATGCAGCATGGAAAGCTGTACTGCCTAATCCTCCGATAGCTCAGTTGGGAGAGCGGAGGACTGTAGTGGAGAAACAGAAATCCTTAGGTCGCTGGTTCAAATCCGGCTCGGAGGAGTTTCCCCTTTTTTGTTTTCCATAGCTGCTTTCTCTCTTGTTAAAACATTATGTGCCCCTCTGATTGAGAAACATTTCCCTAGCTCCAAATAAATGCTAGGACAGAAGGGTAGACTTCTTCTGCTTTCCAATGAAATTGACCACATAGTCATTTCTGAGGGATGTTGGAAGAGAAATAAACAAGGACCTGCAGATCAGAATTCATTCCAAAGCCTTGACTAAATATATGAAGGCACTTGGAAGACTTCCAGTTTCATTGTACCAAGGTAGATGTTTCGGCAGCCGAACCAGCTAAAACTCACCTACAATGAGTGGCCATGGATATGAAAGAGGGAATCTACAAAGACACCAACTCCTTAAAACTGAGCAAGATGCAATGTGGAGGAATAGTTTACAGATTTGGAGAAAATCTGAGATGTTTCTCTTGACAAAAGAAACACTGCAATGCCCTCTCTGAGGATCGAACTCAGGACCTTCAGATTATGAGACTGACGCGCTGCCTACTGCGCTAAGAAGGCTGCTTGAAACCGCTAACAAATGCGTCTACACACCATGAAGAGGGAAGGTAGCAAAAATGCTGTTCTCATGTTGGAATATCAATACACTTCAGTTGCCTCGCTGGATTAAAATCGTCTGCAGTTATAATGGTCAGAAGACTGCTCTTTCCCAGTGCTTAAACCCACACCCCATACATTTAGCCATGCAAAAGAAATCAGGGCATACCATTCACCTCTCTAAGAAAGATCGTGCCATTTTTTCCTCCACATAACTGAGAATGAAATGGACTAAAACCCAGAATTAACATGCCGCCCCTAGCCGTAGATGCATCTAGATCTCAACACTGTACATGCTAATGTAACATAGCTGTGTGTCCTGCAAAAAGAGCAGGGGTACCTTAAGTCATCTCACAAGATGTGGAAACAGCACTCAACCATATCCTTCTTTGATGTATCCTGAACCAGTTGCCTTGAATACTCTGGCTTTTTTCGATTGCATCTAGCTGTTGTGTGTGGGGAATTATTCATTCTAGAGTCAACCTTATTCCATAAAAAACGGTGCTAGAAAATCCAGCTGTAAATCATATGGAATTCCACACCTGACGCTTCCCATTCCAGTGTCATATGTGGTGAATGTACATTCAATAGAATTCCTGGTTTCCATGCGTGGAGCAAGGTCTCCCTCTACAGGATGTGGGGATGTAGCTCAGTGGTAGAGCGCATGCTTAGCATGTATGAGGCCCCGGGTTCAATCCCCGGCATCTCCAGCTTTTCGCCATGCTAATCTTGCCTTTTGACAGATAGCTAGGCTGGCATCATGAGTAAGGAAGTGAGATGTCATGCAGCTGGTGCCAGAACCCCACTTTCTTCGCCTTGCAAAACCTTTTGAAATGGGGCTATCTCATTTCCCGTGTTTATAGAAAAAAATAATCTTGCTTCCATAAGAAACCAAAGTGGTGATTTATCTTGGCATTCTTAGTATAGAAAACGGGCACAGCTGTCTTGGTCATTTATTTGAATTCTTCCTCTAAACCAGAGACTCTTACCAGAAGGTTTAAGAAAAACAGAATGTTTTCTTCATCCTAATCCCTTCTGAATGGTCCATTAATCTACTGGTTTTGCTTTTCCAGTTCCTTTCACAGAAGCATTAAAAATGCATGTTCTTCATGCTCCGTACGGAGTAATGACTCTCCTAACTTTCTGTCCTTTCCTTCATGTTCCCATGCTGTCATCCTTTTGCCAGAAATGCTTCCAAAGGGCTGTGGATTCCTCGGCCCCATGCCCTTTCAGGAAAACTCCTTTCTGTAGGATTTCTAATTCTAGGTCCCCTGCTTTCCTTCACGCCAGCACAGCACATTCAGGTAGGTAAGCAGTCCCCCTTTATGGTGATAAGATGTAGCTGAGAATGCACTCTAGGAAGTGGCAATTTGTAGAGCAAGCTGCAGGTCATATTCATGATTTTCAAGATTAGACTGCAGTACTCCCACCCCACTCCCGCCGCAACCATTATTGAAAGAAAGATGAATGCAGCATGGAAAGCTGTACTGCCTAATCCTCCGATAGCTCAGTTGGGAGAGCGGAGGACTGTAGTGGAGAAACAGAAATCCTTAGGTCGCTGGTTCAAATCCGGCTCGGAGGAGTTTCCCCTTTTTTGTTTTCCATAGCTGCTTTCTCTCTTGTTAAAACATTATGTGCCCCTCTGATTGAGAAACATTTCCCTAGCTCCAAATAAATGCTAGGACAGAAGGGTAGACTTCTTCTGCTTTCCAATGAAATTGACCACATAGTCATTTCTGAGGGATGTTGGAAGAGAAATAAACAAGGACCTGCAGATCAGAATTCATTCCAAAGCCTTGACTAAATATATGAAGGCACTTGGAAGACTTCCAGTTTCATTGTACCAAGGTAGATGTTTCGGCAGCCGAACCAGCTAAAACTCACCTACAATGAGTGGCCATGGATATGAAAGAGGGAATCTACAAAGACACCAACTCCTTAAAACTGAGCAAGATGCAATGTGGAGGAATAGTTTACAGATTTGGAGAAAATCTGAGATGTTTCTCTTGACAAAAGAAACACTGCAATGCCCTCTCTGAGGATCGAACTCAGGACCTTCAGATTATGAGACTGACGCGCTGCCTACTGCGCTAAGAAGGCTGCTTGAAACCGCTAACAAATGCGTCTACACACCATGAAGAGGGAAGGTAGCAAAAATGCTGTTCTCATGTTGGAATATCAATACACTTCGGTTGCCTCGCTGGATTAAAATCGTCTGCAGTTATAATGGTCAGAAGACTGCTCTTTCCCAGTGCTTAAACCCACACCCCATACATTTAGCCATGCAAAAGAAATCAGGGCATACCATTCACCTCTCTAAGAAAGATCGTGCCATTTTTTCCTCCACATAACTGAGAATGAAATGGACTAAAACCCAGAATTAACATGCCGCCCCTAGCCGTAGATGCATCTAGATCTCAACACTGTACATGCTAATGTAACATAGCTGTGTGTCCTGCAAAAAGAGCAGGGGTACCTTAAGTCATCTCACAAGATGTGGAAACAGCACTCAACCATATCCTTCTTTGATGTATCCTGAACCAGTTGCCTTGAATACTCTGGCTTTTTTCGATTGCATCTAGCTGTTGTGTGTGGGGAATTATTCATTCTAGAGTCAACCTTATTCCATAAAAAACGGTGCTAGAAAATCCAGCTGTAAATCATATGGAATTCCACACCTGACGCTTCCCATTCCAGTGTCATATGTGGTGAATGTACATTCAATAGAATTCCAGGTTTCCATGCGTGGAGCAAGGTCTCCCTCTACAGGATGTGGGGATGTAGCTCAGTGGTAGAGCGCATGCTTAGCATGTATGAGGCCCCGGGTTCAATCCCCGGCATCTCCAGCTTTTCGCCATGCTAATCTTGCCTTTTGACAGATAGCTAGGCTGGCATCATGAGTAAGGAAGTGAGATGTCATGCAGCTGGTGCCAGAACCCCACTTTCTTCGCCTTGCAAAACCTTTTGAAATGGGGCTATCTCATTTCCCGTGTTTATAGAAAAAAATAATCTTGCTTCCATAAGAAACCAAAGTGGTGATTTATCTTGGCATTCTTAGTATAGAAAACGGGCACAGCTGTCTTGGTCATTTATTTGAATTCTTCCTCTAAACCAGAGACTCTTACCAGAAGGTTTAAGAAAAACAGAATGTTTTCTTCATCCTAATCCCTTCTGAATGGTCCATTAATCTACTGGTTTTGCTTTTCCAGTTCCTTTCACAGAAGCATTAAAAATGCATGTTCTTCATGCTCCGTACGGAGTAATGACTCTCCTAACTTTCTGTCCTTTCCTTCATGTTCCCATGCTGTCATCCTTTTGCCAGAAATGCTTCCAAAGGGCTGTGGATTCCTCGGCCCCATGCCCTTTCAGGAAAACTCCTTTCTGTAGGATTTCTAATTCTAGGTCCCCTGCTTTCCTTCACGCCAGCACAGCACATTCAGGTAGGTAAGCAGTCCCCCTTTATGGTGATAAGATGTAGCTGAGAATGCACTCTAGGAAGTGGCAATTTGTAGAGCAAGCTGCAGGTCATATTCATGATTTTCAAGATTAGACTGCAGTACTCCCACCCCACTCCCGCCGCAACCATTATTGAAAGAAAGATGAATGCAGCATGGAAAGCTGTACTGCCTAATCCTCCGATAGCTCAGTTGGGAGAGCGGAGGACTGTAGTGGAGAAACAGAAATCCTTAGGTCGCTGGTTCAAATCCGGCTCGGAGGAGTTTCCCCTTTTTTGTTTTCCATAGCTGCTTTCTCTCTTGTTAAAACATTATGTGCCCCTCTGATTGAGAAACATTTCCCTAGCTCCAAATAAATGCTAGGACAGAAGGGTAGACTTCTTCTGCTTTCCAATGAAATTGACCACATAGTCATTTCTGAGGGATGTTGGAAGAGAAATAAACAAGGACCTGCAGATCAGAATTCATTCCAAAGCCTTGACTAAATATATGAAGGCACTTGGAAGACTTCCAGTTTCATTGTACCAAGGTAGATGTTTCGGCAGCCGAACCAGCTAAAACTCACCTACAATGAGTGGCCATGGATATGAAAGAGGGAATCTACAAAGACACCAACTCCTTAAAACTGAGCAAGATGCAATGTGGAGGAATAGTTTACAGATTTGGAGAAAATCTGAGATGTTTCTCTTGACAAAAGAAACACTGCAATGCCCTCTCTGAGGATCGAACTCAGGACCTTCAGATTATGAGACTGACGCGCTGCCTACTGCGCTAAGAAGGCTGCTTGAAACCGCTAACAAATGCGTCTACACACCATGAAGAGGGAAGGTAGCAAAAATGCTGTTCTCATGTTGGAATATCAATACACTTCAGTTGCCTCGCTGGATTAAAATCGTCTGCAGTTATAATGGTCAGAAGACTGCTCTTTCCCAGTGCTTAAACCCACACCCCATACATTTAGCCATGCAAAAGAAATCAGGGCATACCATTCACCTCTCTAAGAAAGATCGTGCCATTTTTTCCTCCACATAACTGAGAATGAAATGGACTAAAACCCAGAATTAACATGCCGCCCCTAGCCGTAGATGCATCTAGATCTCAACACTGTACATGCTAATGTAACATAGCTGTGTGTCCTGCAAAAAGAGCAGGGGTACCTTAAGTCATCTCACAAGATGTGGAAACAGCACTCAACCATATCCTTCTTTGATGTATCCTGAACCAGTTGCCTTGAATACTCTGGCTTTTTTCGATTGCATCTAGCTGTTGTGTGTGGGGAATTATTCATTCTAGAGTCAACCTTATTCCATAAAAAACGGTGCTAGAAAATCCAGCTGTAAATCATATGGAATTCCACACCTGACGCTTCCCATTCCAGTGTCATATGTGGTGAATGTACATTCAATAGAATTCCTGGTTTCCATGCGTGGAGCAAGGTCTCCCTCTACAGGATGTGGGGATGTAGCTCAGTGGTAGAGCGCATGCTTAGCATGTATGAGGCCCCGGGTTCAATCCCCGGCATCTCCAGCTTTTCGCCATGCTAATCTTGCCTTTTGACAGATAGCTAGGCTGGCATCATGAGTAAGGAAGTGAGATGTCATGCAGCTGGTGCCAGAACCCCACTTTCTTCGCCTTGCAAAACCTTTTGAAATGGGGCTATCTCATTTCCCGTGTTTATAGAAAAAAATAATCTTGCTTCCATAAGAAACCAAAGTGGTGATTTATCTTGGCATTCTTAGTATAGAAAACGGGCACAGCTGTCTTGGTCATTTATTTGAATTCTTCCTCTAAACCAGAGACTCTTACCAGAAGGTTTAAGAAAAACAGAATGTTTTCTTCATCCTAATCCCTTCTGAATGGTCCATTAATCTACTGGTTTTGCTTTTCCAGTTCCTTTCACAGAAGCATTAAAAATGCATGTTCTTCATGCTCCGTACGGAGTAATGACTCTCCTAACTTTCTGTCCTTTCCTTCATGTTCCCATGCTGTCATCCTTTTGCCAGAAATGCTTCCAAAGGGCTGTGGATTCCTCGGCCCCATGCCCTTTCAGGAAAACTCCTTTCTGTAGGATTTCTAATTCTAGGTCCCCTGCTTTCCTTCACGCCAGCACAGCACATTCAGGTAGGTAAGCAGTCCCCCTTTATGGTGATAAGATGTAGCTGAGAATGCACTCTAGGAAGTGGCAATTTGTAGAGCAAGCTGCAGGTCATATTCATGATTTTCAAGATTAGACTGCAGTACTCCCACCCCACTCCCGCCGCAACCATTATTGAAAGAAAGATGAATGCAGCATGGAAAGCTGTACTGCCTAATCCTCCGATAGCTCAGTTGGGAGAGCGGAGGACTGTAGTGGAGAAACAGAAATCCTTAGGTCGCTGGTTCAAATCCGGCTCGGAGGAGTTTCCCCTTTTTTGTTTTCCATAGCTGCTTTCTCTCTTGTTAAAACATTATGTGCCCCTCTGATTGAGAAACATTTCCCTAGCTCCAAATAAATGCTAGGACAGAAGGGTAGACTTCTTCTGCTTTCCAATGAAATTGACCACATAGTCATTTCTGAGGGATGTTGGAAGAGAAATAAACAAGGACCTGCAGATCAGAATTCATTCCAAAGCCTTGACTAAATATATGAAGGCACTTGGAAGACTTCCAGTTTCATTGTACCAAGGTAGATGTTTCGGCAGCCGAACCAGCTAAAACTCACCTACAATGAGTGGCCATGGATATGAAAGAGGGAATCTACAAAGACACCAACTCCTTAAAACTGAGCAAGATGCAATGTGGAGGAATAGTTTACAGATTTGGAGAAAATCTGAGATGTTTCTCTTGACAAAAGAAACACTGCAATGCCCTCTCTGAGGATCGAACTCAGGACCTTCAGATTATGAGACTGACGCGCTGCCTACTGCGCTAAGAAGGCTGCTTGAAACCGCTAACAAATGCGTCTACACACCATGAAGAGGGAAGGTAGCAAAAATGCTGTTCTCATGTTGGAATATCAATACACTTCGGTTGCCTCGCTGGATTAAAATCGTCTGCAGTTATAATGGTCAGAAGACTGCTCTTTCCCAGTGCTTAAACCCACACCCCATACATTTAGCCATGCAAAAGAAATCAGGGCATACCATTCACCTCTCTAAGAAAGATCGTGCCATTTTTTCCTCCACATAACTGAGAATGAAATGGACTAAAACCCAGAATTAACATGCCGCCCCTAGCCGTAGATGCATCTAGATCTCAACACTGTACATGCTAATGTAACATAGCTGTGTGTCCTGCAAAAAGAGCAGGGGTACCTTAAGTCATCTCACAAGATGTGGAAACAGCACTCAACCATATCCTTCTTTGATGTATCCTGAACCAGTTGCCTTGAATACTCTGGCTTTTTTCGATTGCATCTAGCTGTTGTGTGTGGGGAATTATTCATTCTAGAGTCAACCTTATTCCATAAAAAACGGTGCTAGAAAATCCAGCTGTAAATCATATGGAATTCCACACCTGACGCTTCCCATTCCAGTGTCATATGTGGTGAATGTACATTCAATAGAATTCCAGGTTTCCATGCGTGGAGCAAGGTCTCCCTCTACAGGATGTGGGGATGTAGCTCAGTGGTAGAGCGCATGCTTAGCATGTATGAGGCCCCGGGTTCAATCCCCGGCATCTCCAGCTTTTCGCCATGCTAATCTTGCCTTTTGACAGATAGCTAGGCTGGCATCATGAGTAAGGAAGTGAGATGTCATGCAGCTGGTGCCAGAACCCCACTTTCTTCGCCTTGCAAAACCTTTTGAAATGGGGCTATCTCATTTCCCGTGTTTATAGAAAAAAATAATCTTGCTTCCATAAGAAACCAAAGTGGTGATTTATCTTGGCATTCTTAGTATAGAAAACGGGCACAGCTGTCTTGGTCATTTATTTGAATTCTTCCTCTAAACCAGAGACTCTTACCAGAAGGTTTAAGAAAAACAGAATGTTTTCTTCATCCTAATCCCTTCTGAATGGTCCATTAATCTACTGGTTTTGCTTTTCCAGTTCCTTTCACAGAAGCATTAAAAATGCATGTTCTTCATGCTCCGTACGGAGTAATGACTCTCCTAACTTTCTGTCCTTTCCTTCATGTTCCCATGCTGTCATCCTTTTGCCAGAAATGCTTCCAAAGGGCTGTGGATTCCTCGGCCCCATGCCCTTTCAGGAAAACTCCTTTCTGTAGGATTTCTAATTCTAGGTCCCCTGCTTTCCTTCACGCCAGCACAGCACATTCAGGTAGGTAAGCAGTCCCCCTTTATGGTGATAAGATGTAGCTGAGAATGCACTCTAGGAAGTGGCAATTTGTAGAGCAAGCTGCAGGTCATATTCATGATTTTCAAGATTAGACTGCAGTACTCCCACCCCACTCCCGCCGCAACCATTATTGAAAGAAAGATGAATGCAGCATGGAAAGCTGTACTGCCTAATCCTCCGATAGCTCAGTTGGGAGAGCGGAGGACTGTAGTGGAGAAACAGAAATCCTTAGGTCGCTGGTTCAAATCCGGCTCGGAGGAGTTTCCCCTTTTTTGTTTTCCATAGCTGCTTTCTCTCTTGTTAAAACATTATGTGCCCCTCTGATTGAGAAACATTTCCCTAGCTCCAAATAAATGCTAGGACAGAAGGGTAGACTTCTTCTGCTTTCCAATGAAATTGACCACATAGTCATTTCTGAGGGATGTTGGAAGAGAAATAAACAAGGACCTGCAGATCAGAATTCATTCCAAAGCCTTGACTAAATATATGAAGGCACTTGGAAGACTTCCAGTTTCATTGTACCAAGGTAGATGTTTCGGCAGCCGAACCAGCTAAAACTCACCTACAATGAGTGGCCATGGATATGAAAGAGGGAATCTACAAAGACACCAACTCCTTAAAACTGAGCAAGATGCAATGTGGAGGAATAGTTTACAGATTTGGAGAAAATCTGAGATGTTTCTCTTGACAAAAGAAACACTGCAATGCCCTCTCTGAGGATCGAACTCAGGACCTTCAGATTATGAGACTGACGCGCTGCCTACTGCGCTAAGAAGGCTGCTTGAAACCGCTAACAAATGCGTCTACACACCATGAAGAGGGAAGGTAGCAAAAATGCTGTTCTCATGTTGGAATATCAATACACTTCGGTTGCCTCGCTGGATTAAAATCGTCTGCAGTTATAATGGTCAGAAGACTGCTCTTTCCCAGTGCTTAAACCCACACCCCATACATTTAGCCATGCAAAAGAAATCAGGGCATACCATTCACCTCTCTAAGAAAGATCGTGCCATTTTTTCCTCCACATAACTGAGAATGAAATGGACTAAAACCCAGAATTAACATGCCGCCCCTAGCCGTAGATGCATCTAGATCTCAACACTGTACATGCTAATGTAACATAGCTGTGTGTCCTGCAAAAAGAGCAGGGGTACCTTAAGTCATCTCACAAGATGTGGAAACAGCACTCAACCATATCCTTCTTTGATGTATCCTGAACCAGTTGCCTTGAATACTCTGGCTTTTTTCGATTGCATCTAGCTGTTGTGTGTGGGGAATTATTCATTCTAGAGTCAACCTTATTCCATAAAAAACGGTGCTAGAAAATCCAGCTGTAAATCATATGGAATTCCACACCTGACGCTTCCCATTCCAGTGTCATATGTGGTGAATGTACATTCAATAGAATTCCAGGTTTCCATGCGTGGAGCAAGGTCTCCCTCTACAGGATGTGGGGATGTAGCTCAGTGGTAGAGCGCATGCTTAGCATGTATGAGGCCCCGGGTTCAATCCCCGGCATCTCCAGCTTTTCGCCATGCTAATCTTGCCTTTTGACAGATAGCTAGGCTGGCATCATGAGTAAGGAAGTGAGATGTCATGCAGCTGGTGCCAGAACCCCACTTTCTTCGCCTTGCAAAACCTTTTGAAATGGGGCTATCTCATTTCCCGTGTTTATAGAAAAAAATAATCTTGCTTCCATAAGAAACCAAAGTGGTGATTTATCTTGGCATTCTTAGTATAGAAAACGGGCACAGCTGTCTTGGTCATTTATTTGAATTCTTCCTCTAAACCAGAGACTCTTACCAGAAGGTTTAAGAAAAACAGAATGTTTTCTTCATCCTAATCCCTTCTGAATGGTCCATTAATCTACTGGTTTTGCTTTTCCAGTTCCTTTCACAGAAGCATTAAAAATGCATGTTCTTCATGCTCCGTACGGAGTAATGACTCTCCTAACTTTCTGTCCTTTCCTTCATGTTCCCATGCTGTCATCCTTTTGCCAGAAATGCTTCCAAAGGGCTGTGGATTCCTCGGCCCCATGCCCTTTCAGGAAAACTCCTTTCTGTAGGATTTCTAATTCTAGGTCCCCTGCTTTCCTTCACGCCAGCACAGCACATTCAGGTAGGTAAGCAGTCCCCCTTTATGGTGATAAGATGTAGCTGAGAATGCACTCTAGGAAGTGGCAATTTGTAGAGCAAGCTGCAGGTCATATTCATGATTTTCAAGATTAGACTGCAGTACTCCCACCCCACTCCCGCCGCAACCATTATTGAAAGAAAGATGAATGCAGCATGGAAAGCTGTACTGCCTAATCCTCCGATAGCTCAGTTGGGAGAGCAGAGGACTGTAGTGGAGAAACAGAAATCCTTAGGTCGCTGGTTCAAATCCGGCTCGGAGGAGTTTCCCCTTTTTTGTTTTCCATAGCTGCTTTCTCTCTTGTTAAAACATTATGTGCCCCTCTGATTGAGAAACATTTCCCTAGCTCCAAATAAATGCTAGGACAGAAGGGTAGACTTCTTCTGCTTTCCAATGAAATTGACCACATAGTCATTTCTGAGGGATGTTGGAAGAGAAATAAACAAGGACCTGCAGATCAGAATTCATTCCAAAGCCTTGACTAAATATATGAAGGCACTTGGAAGACTTCCAGTTTCATTGTACCAAGGTAGATGTTTCGGCAGCCGAACCAGCTAAAACTCACCTACAATGAGTGGCCATGGATATGAAAGAGGGAATCTACAAAGACACCAACTCCTTAAAACTGAGCAAGATGCAATGTGGAGGAATAGTTTACAGATTTGGAGAAAATCTGAGATGTTTCTCTTGACAAAAGAAACACTGCAATGCCCTCTCTGAGGATCGAACTCAGGACCTTCAGATTATGAGACTGACGCGCTGCCTACTGCGCTAAGAAGGCTGCTTGAAACCGCTAACAAATGCGTCTACACACCATGAAGAGGGAAGGTAGCAAAAATGCTGTTCTCATGTTGGAATATCAATACACTTCAGTTGCCTCGCTGGATTAAAATCGTCTGCAGTTATAATGGTCAGAAGACTGCTCTTTCCCAGTGCTTAAACCCACACCCCATACATTTAGCCATGCAAAAGAAATCAGGGCATACCATTCACCTCTCTAAGAAAGATCGTGCCATTTTTTCCTCCACATAACTGAGAATGAAATGGACTAAAACCCAGAATTAACATGCCGCCCCTAGCCGTAGATGCATCTAGATCTCAACACTGTACATGCTAATGTAACATAGCTGTGTGTCCTGCAAAAAGAGCAGGGGTACCTTAAGTCATCTCACAAGATGTGGAAACAGCACTCAACCATATCCTTCTTTGATGTATCCTGAACCAGTTGCCTTGAATACTCTGGCTTTTTTCGATTGCATCTAGCTGTTGTGTGTGGGGAATTATTCATTCTAGAGTCAACCTTATTCCATAAAAAACGGTGCTAGAAAATCCAGCTGTAAATCATATGGAATTCCACACCTGACGCTTCCCATTCCAGTGTCATATGTGGTGAATGTACATTCAATAGAATTCCTGGTTTCCATGCGTGGAGCAAGGTCTCCCTCTACAGGATGTGGGGATGTAGCTCAGTGGTAGAGCGCATGCTTAGCATGTATGAGGCCCCGGGTTCAATCCCCGGCATCTCCAGCTTTTCGCCATGCTAATCTTGCCTTTTGACAGATAGCTAGGCTGGCATCATGAGTAAGGAAGTGAGATGTCATGCAGCTGGTGCCAGAACCCCACTTTCTTCGCCTTGCAAAACCTTTTGAAATGGGGCTATCTCATTTCCCGTGTTTATAGAAAAAAATAATCTTGCTTCCATAAGAAACCAAAGTGGTGATTTATCTTGGCATTCTTAGTATAGAAAACGGGCACAGCTGTCTTGGTCATTTATTTGAATTCTTCCTCTAAACCAGAGACTCTTACCAGAAGGTTTAAGAAAAACAGAATGTTTTCTTCATCCTAATCCCTTCTGAATGGTCCATTAATCTACTGGTTTTGCTTTTCCAGTTCCTTTCACAGACGCATTAAAAATGCATGTTCTTCATGCTCCGTACGGAGTAATGACTCTCCTAAAATTCTGTCCTTTCCTTCATGTTCCCATGCTGTCATCCTTTTGCCAGAAATGCTTCCAAAGGGCTGTGGATTCCTCGGCCCCATGCCCTTTCAGGAAAACTCCTTTCTGTAGGATTTCTAATTCTAGGTCCCCTGCTTTCCTTCACGCCAGCACAGCACATTCAGGTAGGTAAGCAGTCCCCCTTTATGGTGATAAGATGTAGCTGAGAATGCACTCTAGGAAGTGGCAATTTGTAGAGCAAGCTGCAGGTCATATTCATGATTTTCAAGATTAGACTGCAGTACTCCCACCCCACTCCCGCCGCAACCATTATTGAAAGAAAGATGAATGCAGCATGGAAAGCTGTACTGCCTAATCCTCCGATAGCTCAGTTGGGAGAGCGGAGGACTGTAGTGGAGAAACAGAAATCCTTAGGTCGCTGGTTCAAATCCGGCTCGGAGGAGTTTCCCCTTTTTTGTTTTCCATAGCTGCTTTCTCTCTTGTTAAAACATTATGTGCCCCTCTGATTGAGAAACATTTCCCTAGCTCCAAATAAATGCTAGGACAGAAGGGTAGACTTCTTCTGCTTTCCAATGAAATTGACCACATAGTCATTTCTGAGGGATGTTGGAAGAGAAATAAACAAGGACCTGCAGATCAGAATTCATTCCAAAGCCTTGACTAAATATATGAAGGCACTTGGAAGACTTCCAGTTTCATTGTACCAAGGTAGATGTTTCGGCAGCCGAACCAGCTAAAACTCACCTACAATGAGTGGCCATGGATATGAAAGAGGGAATCTACAAAGACACCAACTCCTTAAAACTGAGCAAGATGCAATGTGGAGGAATAGTTTACAGATTTGGAGAAAATCTGAGATGTTTCTCTTGACAAAAGAAACACTGCAATGCCCTCTCTGAGGATCGAACTCAGGACCTTCAGATTATGAGACTGACGCGCTGCCTACTGCGCTAAGAAGGCTGCTTGAAACCGCTAACAAATGCGTCTACACACCATGAAGAGGGAAGGTAGCAAAAATGCTGTTCTCATTTTGGAATATCAATACACTTCGGTTGCCTCGCTGGATTAAAATCGTCTGCAGTTATAATGGTCAGAAGACTGCTCTTTCCCAGTGCTTAAACCCACACCCCATACATTTAGCCATGCAAAAGAAATCAGGGCATACCATTCACCTCTCTAAGAAAGATCGTGCCATTTTTTCCTCCACATAACTGAGAATGAAATGGACTAAAACCCAGAATTAACATGCCGCCCCTAGCCGTAGATGCATCTAGATCTCAACACTGTACATGCTAATGTAACATAGCTGTGTGTCCTGCAAAAAGAGCAGGGGTACCTTAAGTCATCTCACAAGATGTGGAAACAGCACTCAACCATATCCTTCTTTGATGTATCCTGAACCAGTTGCCTTGAATACTCTGGCTTTTTTCGATTGCATCTAGCTGTTGTGTGTGGGGAATTATTCATTCTAGAGTCAACCTTATTCCATAAAAAACGGTGCTAGAAAATCCAGCTGTAAATCATATGGAATTCCACACCTGACGCTTCCCATTCCAGTGTCATATGTGGTGAATGTACATTCAATAGAATTCCAGGTTTCCATGCGTGGAGCAAGGTCTCCCTCTACAGGATGTGGGGATGTAGCTCAGTGGTAGAGCGCATGCTTAGCATGTATGAGGCCCCGGGTTCAATCCCCGGCATCTCCAGCTTTTCGCCATGCTAATCTTGCCTTTTGACAGATAGCTAGGCTGGCATCATGAGTAAGGAAGTGAGATGTCATGCAGCTGGTGCCAGAACCCCACTTTCTTCGCCTTGCAAAACCTTTTGAAATGGGGCTATCTCATTTCCCGTGTTTATAGAAAAAAATAATCTTGCTTCCATAAGAAACCAAAGTGGTGATTTATCTTGGCATTCTTAGTATAGAAAACGGGCACAGCTGTCTTGGTCATTTATTTGAATTCTTCCTCTAAACCAGAGACTCTTACCAGAAGGTTTAAGAAAAACAGAATGTTTTCTTCATCCTAATCCCTTCTGAATGGTCCATTAATCTACTGGTTTTGCTTTTCCAGTTCCTTTCACAGAAGCATTAAAAATGCATGTTCTTCATGCTCCGTACGGAGTAATGACTCTCCTAACTTTCTGTCCTTTCCTTCATGTTCCCATGCTGTCATCCTTTTGCCAGAAATGCTTCCAAAGGGCTGTGGATTCCTCGGCCCCATGCCCTTTCAGGAAAACTCCTTTCTGTAGGATTTCTAATTCTAGGTCCCCTGCTTTCCTTCACGCCAGCACAGCACATTCAGGTAGGTAAGCAGTCCCCCTTTATGGTGATAAGATGTAGCTGAGAATGCACTCTAGGAAGTGGCAATTTGTAGAGCAAGCTGCAGGTCATATTCATGATTTTCAAGATTAGACTGCAGTACTCCCACCCCACTCCCGCCGCAACCATTATTGAAAGAAAGATGAATGCAGCATGGAAAGCTGTACTGCCTAATCCTCCGATAGCTCAGTTGGGAGAGCGGAGGACTGTAGTGGAGAAACAGAAATCCTTAGGTCGCTGGTTCAAATCCGGCTCGGAGGAGTTTCCCCTTTTTTGTTTTCCATAGCTGCTTTCTCTCTTGTTAAAACATTATGTGCCCCTCTGATTGAGAAACATTTCCCTAGCTCCAAATAAATGCTAGGACAGAAGGGTAGACTTCTTCTGCTTTCCAATGAAATTGACCACATAGTCATTTCTGAGGGATGTTGGAAGAGAAATAAACAAGGACCTGCAGATCAGAATTCATTCCAAAGCCTTGACTAAATATATGAAGGCACTTGGAAGACTTCCAGTTTCATTGTACCAAGGTAGATGTTTCGGCAGCCGAACCAGCTAAAACTCACCTACAATGAGTGGCCATGGATATGAAAGAGGGAATCTACAAAGACACCAACTCCTTAAAACTGAGCAAGATGCAATGTGGAGGAATAGTTTACAGATTTGGAGAAAATCTGAGATGTTTCTCTTGACAAAAGAAACACTGCAATGCCCTCTCTGAGGATCGAACTCAGGACCTTCAGATTATGAGACTGACGCGCTGCCTACTGCGCTAAGAAGGCTGCTTGAAACCGCTAACAAATGCGTCTACACACCATGAAGAGGGAAGGTAGCAAAAATGCTGTTCTCATGTTGGAATATCAATACACTTCGGTTGCCTCGCTGGATTAAAATCGTCTGCAGTTATAATGGTCAGAAGACTGCTCTTTCCCAGTGCTTAAACCCACACCCCATACATTTAGCCATGCAAAAGAAATCAGGGCATACCATTCACCTCTCTAAGAAAGATCGTGCCATTTTTTCCTCCACATAACTGAGAATGAAATGGACTAAAACCCAGAATTAACATGCCGCCCCTAGCCGTAGATGCATCTAGATCTCAACACTGTACATGCTAATGTAACATAGCTGTGTGTCCTGCAAAAAGAGCAGGGGTACCTTAAGTCATCTCACAAGATGTGGAAACAGCACTCAACCATATCCTTCTTTGATGTATCCTGAACCAGTTGCCTTGAATACTCTGGCTTTTTTCGATTGCATCTAGCTGTTGTGTGTGGGGAATTATTCATTCTAGAGTCAACCTTATTCCATAAAAAACGGTGCTAGAAAATCCAGCTGTAAATCATATGGAATTCCACACCTGACGCTTCCCATTCCAGTGTCATATGTGGTGAATGTACATTCAATAGAATTCCAGGTTTCCATGCGTGGAGCAAGGTCTCCCTCTACAGGATGTGGGGATGTAGCTCAGTGGTAGAGCGCATGCTTAGCATGTATGAGGCCCCGGGTTCAATCCCCGGCATCTCCAGCTTTTCGCCATGCTAATCTTGCCTTTTGACAGATAGCTAGGCTGGCATCATGAGTAAGGAAGTGAGATGTCATGCAGCTGGTGCCAGAACCCCACTTTCTTCGCCTTGCAAAACCTTTTGAAATGGGGCTATCTCATTTCCCGTGTTTATAGAAAAAAATAATCTTGCTTCCATAAGAAACCAAAGTGGTGATTTATCTTGGCATTCTTAGTATAGAAAACGGGCACAGCTGTCTTGGTCATTTATTTGAATTCTTCCTCTAAACCAGAGACTCTTACCAGAAGGTTTAAGAAAAACAGAATGTTTTCTTCATCCTAATCCCTTCTGAATGGTCCATTAATCTACTGGTTTTGCTTTTCCAGTTCCTTTCACAGAAGCATTAAAAATGCATGTTCTTCATGCTCCGTACGGAGTAATGACTCTCCTAACTTTCTGTCCTTTCCTTCATGTTCCCATGCTGTCATCCTTTTGCCAGAAATGCTTCCAAAGGGCTGTGGATTCCTCGGCCCCATGCCCTTTCAGGAAAACTCCTTTCTGTAGGATTTCTAATTCTAGGTCCCCTGCTTTCCTTCACGCCAGCACAGCACATTCAGGTAGGTAAGCAGTCCCCCTTTATGGTGATAAGATGTAGCTGAGAATGCACTCTAGGAAGTGGCAATTTGTAGAGCAAGCTGCAGGTCATATTCATGATTTTCAAGATTAGACTGCAGTACTCCCACCCCACTCCCGCCGCAACCATTATTGAAAGAAAGATGAATGCAGCATGGAAAGCTGTACTGCCTAATCCTCCGATAGCTCAGTTGGGAGAGCAGAGGACTGTAGTGGAGAAACAGAAATCCTTAGGTCGCTGGTTCAAATCCGGCTCGGAGGAGTTTCCCCTTTTTTGTTTTCCATAGCTGCTTTCTCTCTTGTTAAAACATTATGTGCCCCTCTGATTGAGAAACATTTCCCTAGCTCCAAATAAATGCTAGGACAGAAGGGTAGACTTCTTCTGCTTTCCAATGAAATTGACCACATAGTCATTTCTGAGGGATGTTGGAAGAGAAATAAACAAGGACCTGCAGATCAGAATTCATTCCAAAGCCTTGACTAAATATATGAAGGCACTTGGAAGACTTCCAGTTTCATTGTACCAAGGTAGATGTTTCGGCAGCCGAACCAGCTAAAACTCACCTACAATGAGTGGCCATGGATATGAAAGAGGGAATCTACAAAGACACCAACTCCTTAAAACTGAGCAAGATGCAATGTGGAGGAATAGTTTACAGATTTGGAGAAAATCTGAGATGTTTCTCTTGACAAAAGAAACACTGCAATGCCCTCTCTGAGGATCGAACTCAGGACCTTCAGATTATGAGACTGACGCGCTGCCTACTGCGCTAAGAAGGCTGCTTGAAACCGCTAACAAATGCGTCTACACACCATGAAGAGGGAAGGTAGCAAAAATGCTGTTCTCATGTTGGAATATCAATACACTTCAGTTGCCTCGCTGGATTAAAATCGTCTGCAGTTATAATGGTCAGAAGACTGCTCTTTCCCAGTGCTTAAACCCACACCCCATACATTTAGCCATGCAAAAGAAATCAGGGCATACCATTCACCTCTCTAAGAAAGATCGTGCCATTTTTTCCTCCACATAACTGAGAATGAAATGGACTAAAACCCAGAATTAACATGCCGCCCCTAGCCGTAGATGCATCTAGAGCTCAACACTGTACATGCTAATGTAACATAGCTGTGTGTCCTGCAAAAAGAGCAGGGGTACCTTAAGTCATCTCACAAGATGTGGAAACAGCACTCAACCATATCCTTCTTTGATGTATCCTGAACCAGTTGCCTTGAATACTCTGGCTTTTTTCGATTGCATCTAGCTGTTGTGTGTGGGGAATTATTCATTCTAGAGTCAACCTTATTCCATAAAAAACGGTGCTAGAAAATCCAGCTGTAAATCATATGGAATTCCACACCTGACGCTTCCCATTCCAGTGTCATATGTGGTGAATGTACATTCAATAGAATTCCTGGTTTCCATGCGTGGAGCAAGGTCTCCCTCTACAGGATGTGGGGATGTAGCTCAGTGGTAGAGCGCATGCTTAGCATGTATGAGGCCCCGGGTTCAATCCCCGGCATCTCCAGCTTTTCGCCATGCTAATCTTGCCTTTTGACAGATAGCTAGGCTGGCATCATGAGTAAGGAAGTGAGATGTCATGCAGCTGGTGCCAGAACCCCACTTTCTTCGCCTTGCAAAACCTTTTGAAATGGGGCTATCTCATTTCCCGTGTTTATAGAAAAAAATAATCTTGCTTCCATAAGAAACCAAAGTGGTGATTTATCTTGGCATTCTTAGTATAGAAAACGGGCACAGCTGTCTTGGTCATTTATTTGAATTCTTCCTCTAAACCAGAGACTCTTACCAGAAGGTTTAAGAAAAACAGAATGTTTTCTTCATCCTAATCCCTTCTGAATGGTCCATTAATCTACTGGTTTTGCTTTTCCAGTTCCTTTCACAGACGCATTAAAAATGCATGTTCTTCATGCTCCGTACGGAGTAATGACTCTCCTAAAATTCTGTCCTTTCCTTCATGTTCCCATGCTGTCATCCTTTTGCCAGAAATGCTTCCAAAGGGCTGTGGATTCCTCGGCCCCATGCCCTTTCAGGAAAACTCCTTTCTGTAGGATTTCTAATTCTAGGTCCCCTGCTTTCCTTCACGCCAGCACAGCACATTCAGGTAGGTAAGCAGTCCCCCTTTATGGTGATAAGATGTAGCTGAGAATGCACTCTAGGAAGTGGCAATTTGTAGAGCAAGCTGCAGGTCATATTCATGATTTTCAAGATTAGACTGCAGTACTCCCACCCCACTCCCGCCGCAACCATTATTGAAAGAAAGATGAATGCAGCATGGAAAGCTGTACTGCCTAATCCTCCGATAGCTCAGTTGGGAGAGCGGAGGACTGTAGTGGAGAAACAGAAATCCTTAGGTCGCTGGTTCAAATCCGGCTCGGAGGAGTTTCCCCTTTTTTGTTTTCCATAGCTGCTTTCTCTCTTGTTAAAACATTATGTGCCCCTCTGATTGAGAAACATTTCCCTAGCTCCAAATAAATGCTAGGACAGAAGGGTAGACTTCTTCTGCTTTCCAATGAAATTGACCACATAGTCATTTCTGAGGGATGTTGGAAGAGAAATAAACAAGGACCTGCAGATCAGAATTCATTCCAAAGCCTTGACTAAATATATGAAGGCACTTGGAAGACTTCCAGTTTCATTGTACCAAGGTAGATGTTTCGGCAGCCGAACCAGCTAAAACTCACCTACAATGAGTGGCCATGGATATGAAAGAGGGAATCTACAAAGACACCAACTCCTTAAAACTGAGCAAGATGCAATGTGGAGGAATAGTTTACAGATTTGGAGAAAATCTGAGATGTTTCTCTTGACAAAAGAAACACTGCAATGCCCTCTCTGAGGATCGAACTCAGGACCTTCAGATTATGAGACTGACGCGCTGCCTACTGCGCTAAGAAGGCTGCTTGAAACCGCTAACAAATGCGTCTACACACCATGAAGAGGGAAGGTAGCAAAAATGCTGTTCTCATGTTAGAATATCAATACACTTCGGTTGCCTCGCTGGATTAAAATCGTCTGCAGTTATAATGGTCAGAAGACTGCTCTTTCCCAGTGCTTAAACCCACACCCCATACATTTAGCCATGCAAAAGAAATCAGGGCATACCATTCACCTCTCTAAGAAAGATCGTGCCATTTTTTCCTCCACATAACTGAGAATGAAATGGACTAAAACCCAGAATTAACATGCCGCCCCTAGCCGTAGATGCATCTAGATCTCAACACTGTACATGCTAATGTAACATAGCTGTGTGTCCTGCAAAAAGAGCAGGGGTACCTTAAGTCATCTCACAAGATGTGGAAACAGCACTCAACCATATCCTTCTTTGATGTATCCTGAACCAGTTGCCTTGAATACTCTGGCTTTTTTCGATTGCATCTAGCTGTTGTGTGTGGGGAATTATTCATTCTAGAGTCAACCTTATTCCATAAAAAACGGTGCTAGAAAATCCAGCTGTAAATCATATGGAATTCCACACCTGACGCTTCCCATTCCAGTGTCATATGTGGTGAATGTACATTCAATAGAATTCCAGGTTTCCATGCGTGGAGCAAGGTCTCCCTCTACAGGATGTGGGGATGTAGCTCAGTGGTAGAGCGCATGCTTAGCATGTATGAGGCCCCGGGTTCAATCCCCGGCATCTCCAGCTTTTCGCCATGCTAATCTTGCCTTTTGACAGATAGCTAGGCTGGCATCATGAGTAAGGAAGTGAGATGTCATGCAGCTGGTGCCAGAACCCCACTTTCTTCGCCTTGCAAAACCTTTTGAAATGGGGCTATCTCATTTCCCGTGTTTATAGAAAAAAATAATCTTGCTTCCATAAGAAACCAAAGTGGTGATTTATCTTGGCATTCTTAGTATAGAAAACGGGCACAGCTGTCTTGGTCATTTATTTGAATTCTTCCTCTAAACCAGAGACTCTTACCAGAAGGTTTAAGAAAAACAGAATGTTTTCTTCATCCTAATCCCTTCTGAATGGTCCATTAATCTACTGGTTTTGCTTTTCCAGTTCCTTTCACAGAAGCATTAAAAATGCATGTTCTTCATGCTCCGTACGGAGTAATGACTCTCCTAACTTTCTGTCCTTTCCTTCATGTTCCCATGCTGTCATCCTTTTGCCAGAAATGCTTCCAAAGGGCTGTGGATTCCTCGGCCCCATGCCCTTTCAGGAAAACTCCTTTCTGTAGGATTTCTAATTCTAGGTCCCCTGCTTTCCTTCACGCCAGCACAGCACATTCAGGTAGGTAAGCAGTCCCCCTTTATGGTGATAAGATGTAGCTGAGAATGCACTCTAGGAAGTGGCAATTTGTAGAGCAAGCTGCAGGTCATATTCATGATTTTCAAGATTAGACTGCAGTACTCCCACCCCACTCCCGCCGCAACCATTATTGAAAGAAAGATGAATGCAGCATGGAAAGCTGCACTGCCTAATCCTCCGATAGCTCAGTTGGGAGAGCGGAGGACTGTAGTGGAGAAACAGAAATCCTTAGGTCGCTGGTTCAAATCCGGCTCGGAGGAGTTTCCCCTTTTTTGTTTTCCATAGCTGCTTTCTCTCTTGTTAAAACATTATGTGCCCCTCTGATTGAGAAACATTTCCCTAGCTCCAAATAAATGCTAGGACAGAAGGGTAGACTTCTTCTGCTTTCCAATGAAATTGACCACATAGTCATTTCTGAGGGATGTTGGAAGAGAAATAAACAAGGACCTGCAGATCAGAATTCATTCCAAAGCCTTGACTAAATATATGAAGGCACTTGGAAGACTTCCAGTTTCATTGTACCAAGGTAGATGTTTCGGCAGCCGAACCAGCTAAAACTCACCTACAATGAGTGGCCATGGATATGAAAGAGGGAATCTACAAAGACACCAACTCCTTAAAACTGAGCAAGATGCAATGTGGAGGAATAGTTTACAGATTTGGAGAAAATCTGAGATGTTTCTCTTGACAAAAGAAACACTGCAATGCCCTCTCTGAGGATCGAACTCAGGACCTTCAGATTATGAGACTGACGCGCTGCCTACTGCGCTAAGAAGGCTGCTTGAAACCGCTAACAAATGCGTCTACACACCATGAAGAGGGAAGGTAGCAAAAATGCTGTTCTCATGTTGGAATATCAATACACTTCGGTTGCCTCGCTGGATTAAAATCGTCTGCAGTTATAATGGTCAGAAGACTGCTCTTTCCCAGTGCTTAAACCCACACCCCATACATTTAGCCATGCAAAAGAAATCAGGGCATACCATTCACCTCTCTAAGAAAGATCGTGCCATTTTTTCCTCCACATAACTGAGAATGAAATGGACTAAAACCCAGAATTAACATGCCGCCCCTAGCCGTAGATGCATCTAGATCTCAACACTGTACATGCTAATGTAACATAGCTGTGTGTCCTGCAAAAAGAGCAGGGGTACCTTAAGTCATCTCACAAGATGTGGAAACAGCACTCAACCATATCCTTCTTTGATGTATCCTGAACCAGTTGCCTTGAATACTCTGGCTTTTTTCGATTGCATCTAGCTGTTGTGTGTGGGGAATTATTCATTCTAGAGTCAACCTTATTCCATAAAAAACGGTGCTAGAAAATCCAGCTGTAAATCATATGGAATTCCACACCTGACGCTTCCCATTCCAGTGTCATATGTGGTGAATGTACATTCAATAGAATTCCAGGTTTCCATGCGTGGAGCAAGGTCTCCCTCTACAGGATGTGGGGATGTAGCTCAGTGGTAGAGCGCATGCTTAGCATGTATGAGGCCCCGGGTTCAATCCCCGGCATCTCCAGCTTTTCGCCATGCTAATCTTGCCTTTTGACAGATAGCTAGGCTGGCATCATGAGTAAGGAAGTGAGATGTCATGCAGCTGGTGCCAGAACCCCACTTTCTTCGCCTTGCAAAACCTTTTGAAATGGGGCTATCTCATTTCCCGTGTTTATAGAAAAAAATAATCTTGCTTCCATAAGAAACCAAAGTGGTGATTTATCTTGGCATTCTTAGTATAGAAAACGGGCACAGCTGTCTTGGTCATTTATTTGAATTCTTCCTCTAAACCAGAGACTCTTACCAGAAGGTTTAAGAAAAACAGAATGTTTTCTTCATCCTAATCCCTTCTGAATGGTCCATTAATCTACTGGTTTTGCTTTTCCAGTTCCTTTCACAGAAGCATTAAAAATGCATGTTCTTCATGCTCCGTACGGAGTAATGACTCTCCTAACTTTCTGTCCTTTCCTTCATGTTCCCATGCTGTCATCCTTTTGCCAGAAATGCTTCCAAAGGGCTGTGGATTCCTCGGCCCCATGCCCTTTCAGGAAAACTCCTTTCTGTAGGATTTCTAATTCTAGGTCCCCTGCTTTCCTTCACGCCAGCACAGCACATTCAGGTAGGTAAGCAGTCCCCCTTTATGGTGATAAGATGTAGCTGAGAATGCACTCTAGGAAGTGGCAATTTGTAGAGCAAGCTGCAGGTCATATTCATGATTTTCAAGATTAGACTGCAGTACTCCCACCCCACTCCCGCCGCAACCATTATTGAAAGAAAGATGAATGCAGCATGGAAAGCTGTACTGCCTAATCCTCCGATAGCTCAGTTGGGAGAGCAGAGGACTGTAGTGGAGAAACAGAAATCCTTAGGTCGCTGGTTCAAATCCGGCTCGGAGGAGTTTCCCCTTTTTTGTTTTCCATAGCTGCTTTCTCTCTTGTTAAAACATTATGTGCCCCTCTGATTGAGAAACATTTCCCTAGCTCCAAATAAATGCTAGGACAGAAGGGTAGACTTCTTCTGCTTTCCAATGAAATTGACCACATAGTCATTTCTGAGGGATGTTGGAAGAGAAATAAACAAGGACCTGCAGATCAGAATTCATTCCAAAGCCTTGACTAAATATATGAAGGCACTTGGAAGACTTCCAGTTTCATTGTACCAAGGTAGATGTTTCGGCAGCCGAACCAGCTAAAACTCACCTACAATGAGTGGCCATGGATATGAAAGAGGGAATCTACAAAGACACCAACTCCTTAAAACTGAGCAAGATGCAATGTGGAGGAATAGTTTACAGATTTGGAGAAAATCTGAGATGTTTCTCTTGACAAAAGAAACACTGCAATGCCCTCTCTGAGGATCGAACTCAGGACCTTCAGATTATGAGACTGACGCGCTGCCTACTGCGCTAAGAAGGCTGCTTGAAACCGCTAACAAATGCGTCTACACACCATGAAGAGGGAAGGTAGCAAAAATGCTGTTCTCATGTTGGAATATCAATACACTTCAGTTGCCTCGCTGGATTAAAATCGTCTGCAGTTATAATGGTCAGAAGACTGCTCTTTCCCAGTGCTTAAACCCACACCCCATACATTTAGCCATGCAAAAGAAATCAGGGCATACCATTCACCTCTCTAAGAAAGATCGTGCCATTTTTTCCTCCACATAACTGAGAATGAAATGGACTAAAACCCAGAATTAACATGCCGCCCCTAGCCGTAGATGCATCTAGAGCTCAACACTGTACATGCTAATGTAACATAGCTGTGTGTCCTGCAAAAAGAGCAGGGGTACCTTAAGTCATCTCACAAGATGTGGAAACAGCACTCAACCATATCCTTCTTTGATGTATCCTGAACCAGTTGCCTTGAATACTCTGGCTTTTTTCGATTGCATCTAGCTGTTGTGTGTGGGGAATTATTCATTCTAGAGTCAACCTTATTCCATAAAAAACGGTGCTAGAAAATCCAGCTGTAAATCATATGGAATTCCACACCTGACGCTTCCCATTCCAGTGTCATATGTGGTGAATGTACATTCAATAGAATTCCTGGTTTCCATGCGTGGAGCAAGGTCTCCCTCTACAGGATGTGGGGATGTAGCTCAGTGGTAGAGCGCATGCTTAGCATGTATGAGGCCCCGGGTTCAATCCCCGGCATCTCCAGCTTTTCGCCATGCTAATCTTGCCTTTTGACAGATAGCTAGGCTGGCATCATGAGTAAGGAAGTGAGATGTCATGCAGCTGGTGCCAGAACCCCACTTTCTTCGCCTTGCAAAACCTTTTGAAATGGGGCTATCTCATTTCCCGTGTTTATAGAAAAAAATAATCTTGCTTCCATAAGAAACCAAAGTGGTGATTTATCTTGGCATTCTTAGTATAGAAAACGGGCACAGCTGTCTTGGTCATTTATTTGAATTCTTCCTCTAAACCAGAGACTCTTACCAGAAGGTTTAAGAAAAACAGAATGTTTTCTTCATCCTAATCCCTTCTGAATGGTCCATTAATCTACTGGTTTTGCTTTTCCAGTTCCTTTCACAGACGCATTAAAAATGCATGTTCTTCATGCTCCGTACGGAGTAATGACTCTCCTAAAATTCTGTCCTTTCCTTCATGTTCCCATGCTGTCATCCTTTTGCCAGAAATGCTTCCAAAGGGCTGTGGATTCCTCGGCCCCATGCCCTTTCAGGAAAACTCCTTTCTGTAGGATTTCTAATTCTAGGTCCCCTGCTTTCCTTCACGCCAGCACAGCACATTCAGGTAGGTAAGCAGTCCCCCTTTATGGTGATAAGATGTAGCTGAGAATGCACTCTAGGAAGTGGCAATTTGTAGAGCAAGCTGCAGGTCATATTCATGATTTTCAAGATTAGACTGCAGTACTCCCACCCCACTCCCGCCGCAACCATTATTGAAAGAAAGATGAATGCAGCATGGAAAGCTGTACTGCCTAATCCTCCGATAGCTCAGTTGGGAGAGCGGAGGACTGTAGTGGAGAAACAGAAATCCTTAGGTCGCTGGTTCAAATCCGGCTCGGAGGAGTTTCCCCTTTTTTGTTTTCCATAGCTGCTTTCTCTCTTGTTAAAACATTATGTGCCCCTCTGATTGAGAAACATTTCCCTAGCTCCAAATAAATGCTAGGACAGAAGGGTAGACTTCTTCTGCTTTCCAATGAAATTGACCACATAGTCATTTCTGAGGGATGTTGGAAGAGAAATAAACAAGGACCTGCAGATCAGAATTCATTCCAAAGCCTTGACTAAATATATGAAGGCACTTGGAAGACTTCCAGTTTCATTGTACCAAGGTAGATGTTTCGGCAGCCGAACCAGCTAAAACTCACCTACAATGAGTGGCCATGGATATGAAAGAGGGAATCTACAAAGACACCAACTCCTTAAAACTGAGCAAGATGCAATGTGGAGGAATAGTTTACAGATTTGGAGAAAATCTGAGATGTTTCTCTTGACAAAAGAAACACTGCAATGCCCTCTCTGAGGATCGAACTCAGGACCTTCAGATTATGAGACTGACGCGCTGCCTACTGCGCTAAGAAGGCTGCTTGAAACCGCTAACAAATGCGTCTACACACCATGAAGAGGGAAGGTAGCAAAAATGCTGTTCTCATGTTAGAATATCAATACACTTCGGTTGCCTCGCTGGATTAAAATCGTCTGCAGTTATAATGGTCAGAAGACTGCTCTTTCCCAGTGCTTAAACCCACACCCCATACATTTAGCCATGCAAAAGAAATCAGGGCATACCATTCACCTCTCTAAGAAAGATCGTGCCATTTTTTCCTCCACATAACTGAGAATGAAATGGACTAAAACCCAGAATTAACATGCCGCCCCTAGCCGTAGATGCATCTAGATCTCAACACTGTACATGCTAATGTAACATAGCTGTGTGTCCTGCAAAAAGAGCAGGGGTACCTTAAGTCATCTCACAAGATGTGGAAACAGCACTCAACCATATCCTTCTTTGATGTATCCTGAACCAGTTGCCTTGAATACTCTGGCTTTTTTCGATTGCATCTAGCTGTTGTGTGTGGGGAATTATTCATTCTAGAGTCAACCTTATTCCATAAAAAACGGTGCTAGAAAATCCAGCTGTAAATCATATGGAATTCCACACCTGACGCTTCCCATTCCAGTGTCATATGTGGTGAATGTACATTCAATAGAATTCCAGGTTTCCATGCGTGGAGCAAGGTCTCCCTCTACAGGATGTGGGGATGTAGCTCAGTGGTAGAGCGCATGCTTAGCATGTATGAGGCCCCGGGTTCAATCCCCGGCATCTCCAGCTTTTCGCCATGCTAATCTTGCCTTTTGACAGATAGCTAGGCTGGCATCATGAGTAAGGAAGTGAGATGTCATGCAGCTGGTGCCAGAACCCCACTTTCTTCGCCTTGCAAAACCTTTTGAAATGGGGCTATCTCATTTCCCGTGTTTATAGAAAAAAATAATCTTGCTTCCATAAGAAACCAAAGTGGTGATTTATCTTGGCATTCTTAGTATAGAAAACGGGCACAGCTGTCTTGGTCATTTATTTGAATTCTTCCTCTAAACCAGAGACTCTTACCAGAAGGTTTAAGAAAAACAGAATGTTTTCTTCATCCTAATCCCTTCTGAATGGTCCATTAATCTACTGGTTTTGCTTTTCCAGTTCCTTTCACAGAAGCATTAAAAATGCATGTTCTTCATGCTCCGTACGGAGTAATGACTCTCCTAACTTTCTGTCCTTTCCTTCATGTTCCCATGCTGTCATCCTTTTGCCAGAAATGCTTCCAAAGGGCTGTGGATTCCTCGGCCCCATGCCCTTTCAGGAAAACTCCTTTCTGTAGGATTTCTAATTCTAGGTCCCCTGCTTTCCTTCACGCCAGCACAGCACATTCAGGTAGGTAAGCAGTCCCCCTTTATGGTGATAAGATGTAGCTGAGAATGCACTCTAGGAAGTGGCAATTTGTAGAGCAAGCTGCAGGTCATATTCATGATTTTCAAGATTAGACTGCAGTACTCCCACCCCACTCCCGCCGCAACCATTATTGAAAGAAAGATGAATGCAGCATGGAAAGCTGCACTGCCTAATCCTCCGATAGCTCAGTTGGGAGAGCGGAGGACTGTAGTGGAGAAACAGAAATCCTTAGGTCGCTGGTTCAAATCCGGCTCGGAGGAGTTTCCCCTTTTTTGTTTTCCATAGCTGCTTTCTCTCTTGTTAAAACATTATGTGCCCCTCTGATTGAGAAACATTTCCCTAGCTCCAAATAAATGCTAGGACAGAAGGGTAGACTTCTTCTGCTTTCCAATGAAATTGACCACATAGTCATTTCTGAGGGATGTTGGAAGAGAAATAAACAAGGACCTGCAGATCAGAATTCATTCCAAAGCCTTGACTAAATATATGAAGGCACTTGGAAGACTTCCAGTTTCATTGTACCAAGGTAGATGTTTCGGCAGCCGAACCAGCTAAAACTCACCTACAATGAGTGGCCATGGATATGAAAGAGGGAATCTACAAAGACACCAACTCCTTAAAACTGAGCAAGATGCAATGTGGAGGAATAGTTTACAGATTTGGAGAAAATCTGAGATGTTTCTCTTGACAAAAGAAACACTGCAATGCCCTCTCTGAGGATCGAACTCAGGACCTTCAGATTATGAGACTGACGCGCTGCCTACTGCGCTAAGAAGGCTGCTTGAAACCGCTAACAAATGCGTCTACACACCATGAAGAGGGAAGGTAGCAAAAATGCTGTTCTCATGTTGGAATATCAATACACTTCGGTTGCCTCGCTGGATTAAAATCGTCTGCAGTTATAATGGTCAGAAGACTGCTCTTTCCCAGTGCTTAAACCCACACCCCATACATTTAGCCATGCAAAAGAAATCAGGGCATACCATTCACCTCTCTAAGAAAGATCGTGCCATTTTTTCCTCCACATAACTGAGAATGAAATGGACTAAAACCCAGAATTAACATGCCGCCCCTAGCCGTAGATGCATCTAGATCTCAACACTGTACATGCTAATGTAACATAGCTGTGTGTCCTGCAAAAAGAGCAGGGGTACCTTAAGTCATCTCACAAGATGTGGAAACAGCACTCAACCATATCCTTCTTTGATGTATCCTGAACCAGTTGCCTTGAATACTCTGGCTTTTTTCGATTGCATCTAGCTGTTGTGTGTGGGGAATTATTCATTCTAGAGTCAACCTTATTCCATAAAAAACGGTGCTAGAAAATCCAGCTGTAAATCATATGGAATTCCACACCTGACGCTTCCCATTCCAGTGTCATATGTGGTGAATGTACATTCAATAGAATTCCAGGTTTCCATGCGTGGAGCAAGGTCTCCCTCTACAGGATGTGGGGATGTAGCTCAGTGGTAGAGCGCATGCTTAGCATGTATGAGGCCCCGGGTTCAATCCCCGGCATCTCCAGCTTTTCGCCATGCTAATCTTGCCTTTTGACAGATAGCTAGGCTGGCATCATGAGTAAGGAAGTGAGATGTCATGCAGCTGGTGCCAGAACCCCACTTTCTTCGCCTTGCAAAACCTTTTGAAATGGGGCTATCTCATTTCCCGTGTTTATAGAAAAAAATAATCTTGCTTCCATAAGAAACCAAAGTGGTGATTTATCTTGGCATTCTTAGTATAGAAAACGGGCACAGCTGTCTTGGTCATTTATTTGAATTCTTCCTCTAAACCAGAGACTCTTACCAGAAGGTTTAAGAAAAACAGAATGTTTTCTTCATCCTAATCCCTTCTGAATGGTCCATTAATCTACTGGTTTTGCTTTTCCAGTTCCTTTCACAGAAGCATTAAAAATGCATGTTCTTCATGCTCCGTACGGAGTAATGACTCTCCTAACTTTCTGTCCTTTCCTTCATGTTCCCATGCTGTCATCCTTTTGCCAGAAATGCTTCCAAAGGGCTGTGGATTCCTCGGCCCCATGCCCTTTCAGGAAAACTCCTTTCTGTAGGATTTCTAATTCTAGGTCCCCTGCTTTCCTTCACGCCAGCACAGCACATTCAGGTAGGTAAGCAGTCCCCCTTTATGGTGATAAGATGTAGCTGAGAATGCACTCTAGGAAGTGGCAATTTGTAGAGCAAGCTGCAGGTCATATTCATGATTTTCAAGATTAGACTGCAGTACTCCCACCCCACTCCCGCCGCAACCATTATTGAAAGAAAGATGAATGCAGCATGGAAAGCTGCACTGCCTAATCCTCCGATAGCTCAGTTGGGAGAGCGGAGGACTGTAGTGGAGAAACAGAAATCCTTAGGTCGCTGGTTCAAATCCGGCTCGGAGGAGTTTCCCCTTTTTTGTTTTCCATAGCTGCTTTCTCTCTTGTTAAAACATTATGTGCCCCTCTGATTGAGAAACATTTCCCTAGCTCCAAATAAATGCTAGGACAGAAGGGTAGACTTCTTCTGCTTTCCAATGAAATTGACCACATAGTCATTTCTGAGGGATGTTGGAAGAGAAATAAACAAGGACCTGCAGATCAGAATTCATTCCAAAGCCTTGACTAAATATATGAAGGCACTTGGAAGACTTCCAGTTTCATTGTACCAAGGTAGATGTTTCGGCAGCCGAACCAGCTAAAACTCACCTACAATGAGTGGCCATGGATATGAAAGAGGGAATCTACAAAGACACCAACTCCTTAAAACTGAGCAAGATGCAATGTGGAGGAATAGTTTACAGATTTGGAGAAAATCTGAGATGTTTCTCTTGACAAAAGAAACACTGCAATGCCCTCTCTGAGGATCGAACTCAGGACCTTCAGATTATGAGACTGACGCGCTGCCTACTGCGCTAAGAAGGCTGCTTGAAACCGCTAACAAATGCGTCTACACACCATGAAGAGGGAAGGTAGCAAAAATGCTGTTCTCATGTTGGAATATCAATACACTTCGGTTGCCTCGCTGGATTAAAATCGTCTGCAGTTATAATGGTCAGAAGACTGCTCTTTCCCAGTGCTTAAACCCACACCCCATACATTTAGCCATGCAAAAGAAATCAGGGCATACCATTCACCTCTCTAAGAAAGATCGTGCCATTTTTTCCTCCACATAACTGAGAATGAAATGGACTAAAACCCAGAATTAACATGCCGCCCCTAGCCGTAGATGCATCTAGATCTCAACACTGTACATGCTAATGTAACATAGCTGTGTGTCCTGCAAAAAGAGCAGGGGTACCTTAAGTCATCTCACAAGATGTGGAAACAGCACTCAACCATATCCTTCTTTGATGTATCCTGAACCAGTTGCCTTGAATACTCTGGCTTTTTTCGATTGCATCTAGCTGTTGTGTGTGGGGAATTATTCATTCTAGAGTCAACCTTATTCCATAAAAAACGGTGCTAGAAAATCCAGCTGTAAATCATATGGAATTCCACACCTGACGCTTCCCATTCCAGTGTCATATGTGGTGAATGTACATTCAATAGAATTCCAGGTTTCCATGCGTGGAGCAAGGTCTCCCTCTACAGGATGTGGGGATGTAGCTCAGTGGTAGAGCGCATGCTTAGCATGTATGAGGCCCCGGGTTCAATCCCCGGCATCTCCAGCTTTTCGCCATGCTAATCTTGCCTTTTGACAGATAGCTAGGCTGGCATCATGAGTAAGGAAGTGAGATGTCATGCAGCTGGTGCCAGAACCCCACTTTCTTCGCCTTGCAAAACCTTTTGAAATGGGGCTATCTCATTTCCCGTGTTTATAGAAAAAAATAATCTTGCTTCCATAAGAAACCAAAGTGGTGATTTATCTTGCCATTCTTAGTATAGAAAACGGGCACAGCTGTCTTGGTCATTTATTTGAATTCTTCCTCTAAACCAGAGACTCTTACCAGAAGGTTTAAGAAAAACAGAATGTTTTCTTCATCCTAATCCCTTCTGAATGGTCCATTAATCTACTGGTTTTGCTTTTCCAGTTCCTTTCACAGAAGCATTAAAAATGCATGTTCTTCATGCTCCGTACGGAGTAATGACTCTCCTAACTTTCTGTCCTTTCCTTCATGTTCCCATGCTGTCATCCTTTTGCCAGAAATGCTTCCAAAGGGCTGTGGATTCCTCGGCCCCATGCCCTTTCAGGAAAACTCCTTTCTGTAGGATTTCTAATTCTAGGTCCCCTGCTTTCCTTCACGCCAGCACAGCACATTCAGGTAGGTAAGCAGTCCCCCTTTATGGTGATAAGATGTAGCTGAGAATGCACTCTAGGAAGTGGCAATTTGTAGAGCAAGCTGCAGGTCATATTCATGATTTTCAAGATTAGACTGCAGTACTCCCACCCCACTCCCGCCGCAACCATTATTGAAAGAAAGATGAATGCAGCATGGAAAGCTGTACTGCCTAATCCTCCGATAGCTCAGTTGGGAGAGCGGAGGACTGTAGTGGAGAAACAGAAATCCTTAGGTCGCTGGTTCAAATCCGGCTCGGAGGAGTTTCCCCTTTTTTGTTTTCCATAGCTGCTTTCTCTCTTGTTAAAACATTATGTGCCCCTCTGATTGAGAAACATTTCCCTAGCTCCAAATAAATGCTAGGACAGAAGGGTAGACTTCTTCTGCTTTCCAATGAAATTGACCACATAGTCATTTCTGAGGGATGTTGGAAGAGAAATAAACAAGGACCTGCAGATCAGAATTCATTCCAAAGCCTTGACTAAATATATGAAGGCACTTGGAAGACTTCCAGTTTCATTGTACCAAGGTAGATGTTTCGGCAGCCGAACCAGCTAAAACTCACCTACAATGAGTGGCCATGGATATGAAAGAGGGAATCTACAAAGACACCAACTCCTTAAAACTGAGCAAGATGCAATGTGGAGGAATAGTTTACAGATTTGGAGAAAATCTGAGATGTTTCTCTTGACAAAAGAAACACTGCAATGCCCTCTCTGAGGATCGAACTCAGGACCTTCAGATTATGAGACTGACGCGCTGCCTACTGCGCTAAGAAGGCTGCTTGAAACCGCTAACAAATGCGTCTACACACCATGAAGAGGGAAGGTAGCAAAAATGCTGTTCTCATGTTGGAATATCAATACACTTCAGTTGCCTCGCTGGATTAAAATCGTCTGCAGTTATAATGGTCAGAAGACTGCTCTTTCCCAGTGCTTAAACCCACACCCCATACATTTAGCCATGCAAAAGAAATCAGGGCATACCATTCACCTCTCTAAGAAAGATCGTGCCATTTTTTCCTCCACATAACTGAGAATGAAATGGACTAAAACCCAGAATTAACATGCCGCCCCTAGCCGTAGATGCATCTAGATCTCAACACTGTACATGCTAATGTAACATAGCTGTGTGTCCTGCAAAAAGAGCAGGGGTACCTTAAGTCATCTCACAAGATGTGGAAACAGCACTCAACCATATCCTTCTTTGATGTATCCTGAACCAGTTGCCTTGAATACTCTGGCTTTTTTCGATTGCATCTAGCTGTTGTGTGTGGGGAATTATTCATTCTAGAGTCAACCTTATTCCATAAAAAACGGTGCTAGAAAATCCAGCTGTAAATCATATGGAATTCCACACCTGACGCTTCCCATTCCAGTGTCATATGTGGTGAATGTACATTCAATAGAATTCCAGGTTTCCATGCGTGGAGCAAGGTCTCCCTCTACAGGATGTGGGGATGTAGCTCAGTGGTAGAGCGCATGCTTAGCATGTATGAGGCCCCGGGTTCAATCCCCGGCATCTCCAGCTTTTCGCCATGCTAATCTTGCCTTTTGACAGATAGCTAGGCTGGCATCATGAGTAAGGAAGTGAGATGTCATGCAGCTGGTGCCAGAACCCCACTTTCTTCGCCTTGCAAAACCTTTTGAAATGGGGCTATCTCATTTCCCGTGTTTATAGAAAAAAATAATCTTGCTTCCATAAGAAACCAAAGTGGTGATTTATCTTGGCATTCTTAGTATAGAAAACGGGCACAGCTGTCTTGGTCATTTATTTGAATTCTTCCTCTAAACCAGAGACTCTTACCAGAAGGTTTAAGAAAAACAGAATGTTTTCTTCATCCTAATCCCTTCTGAATGGTCCATTAATCTACTGGTTTTGCTTTTCCAGTTCCTTTCACAGACGCATTAAAAATGCATGTTCTTCATGCTCCGTACGGAGTAATGACTCTCCTAACTTTCTGTCCTTTCCTTCATGTTCCCATGCTGTCATCCTTTTGCCAGAAATGCTTCCAAAGGGCTGTGGATTCCTCGGCCCCATGCCCTTTCAGGAAAACTCCTTTCTGTAGGATTTCTAATTCTAGGTCCCCTGCTTTCCTTCACGCCAGCACAGCACATTCAGGTAGGTAAGCAGTCCCCCTTTATGGTGATAAGATGTAGCTGAGAATGCACTCTAGGAAGTGGCAATTTGTAGAGCAAGCTGCAGGTCATATTCATGATTTTCAAGATTAGACTGCAGTACTCCCACCCCACTCCCGCCGCAACCATTATTGAAAGAAAGATGAATGCAGCATGGAAAGCTGCACTGCCTAATCCTCCGATAGCTCAGTTGGGAGAGCGGAGGACTGTAGTGGAGAAACAGAAATCCTTAGGTCGCTGGTTCAAATCCGGCTCGGAGGAGTTTCCCCTTTTTTGTTTTCCATAGCTGCTTTCTCTCTTGTTAAAACATTATGTGCCCCTCTGATTGAGAAACATTTCCCTAGCTCCAAATAAATGCTAGGACAGAAGGGTAGACTTCTTCTGCTTTCCAATGAAATTGACCACATAGTCATTTCTGAGGGATGTTGGAAGAGAAATAAACAAGGACCTGCAGATCAGAATTCATTCCAAAGCCTTGACTAAATATATGAAGGCACTTGGAAGACTTCCAGTTTCATTGTACCAAGGTAGATGTTTCGGCAGCCGAACCAGCTAAAACTCACCTACAATGAGTGGCCATGGATATGAAAGAGGGAATCTACAAAGACACCAACTCCTTAAAACTGAGCAAGATGCAATGTGGAGGAATAGTTTACAGATTTGGAGAAAATCTGAGATGTTTCTCTTGACAAAAGAAACACTGCAATGCCCTCTCTGAGGATCGAACTCAGGACCTTCAGATTATGAGACTGACGCGCTGCCTACTGCGCTAAGAAGGCTGCTTGAAACCGCTAACAAATGCGTCTACACACCATGAAGAGGGAAGGTAGCAAAAATGCTGTTCTCATGTTGGAATATCAATACACTTCGGTTGCCTCGCTGGATTAAAATCGTCTGCAGTTATAATGGTCAGAAGACTGCTCTTTCCCAGTGCTTAAACCCACACCCCATACATTTAGCCATGCAAAAGAAATCAGGGCATACCATTCACCTCTCTAAGAAAGATCGTGCCATTTTTTCCTCCACATAACTGAGAATGAAATGGACTAAAACCCAGAATTAACATGCCGCCCCTAGCCGTAGATGCATCTAGATCTCAACACTGTACATGCTAATGTAACATAGCTGTGTGTCCTGCAAAAAGAGCAGGGGTACCTTAAGTCATCTCACAAGATGTGGAAACAGCACTCAACCATATCCTTCTTTGATGTATCCTGAACCAGTTGCCTTGAATACTCTGGCTTTTTTCGATTGCATCTAGCTGTTGTGTGTGGGGAATTATTCATTCTAGAGTCAACCTTATTCCATAAAAAACGGTGCTAGAAAATCCAGCTGTAAATCATATGGAATTCCACACCTGACGCTTCCCATTCCAGTGTCATATGTGGTGAATGTACATTCAATAGAATTCCAGGTTTCCATGCGTGGAGCAAGGTCTCCCTCTACAGGATGTGGGGATGTAGCTCAGTGGTAGAGCGCATGCTTAGCATGTATGAGGCCCCGGGTTCAATCCCCGGCATCTCCAGCTTTTCGCCATGCTAATCTTGCCTTTTGACAGATAGCTAGGCTGGCATCATGAGTAAGGAAGTGAGATGTCATGCAGCTGGTGCCAGAACCCCACTTTCTTCGCCTTGCAAAACCTTTTGAAATGGGGCTATCTCATTTCCCGTGTTTATAGAAAAAAATAATCTTGCTTCCATAAGAAACCAAAGTGGTGATTTATCTTGGCATTCTTAGTATAGAAAACGGGCACAGCTGTCTTGGTCATTTATTTGAATTCTTCCTCTAAACCAGAGACTCTTACCAGAAGGTTTAAGAAAAACAGAATGTTTTCTTCATCCTAATCCCTTCTGAATGGTCCATTAATCTACTGGTTTTGCTTTTCCAGTTCCTTTCACAGAAGCATTAAAAATGCATGTTCTTCATGCTCCGTACGGAGTAATGACTCTCCTAACTTTCTGTCCTTTCCTTCATGTTCCCATGCTGTCATCCTTTTGCCAGAAATGCTTCCAAAGGGCTGTGGATTCCTCGGCCCCATGCCCTTTCAGGAAAACTCCTTTCTGTAGGATTTCTAATTCTAGGTCCCCTGCTTTCCTTCACGCCAGCACAGCACATTCAGGTAGGTAAGCAGTCCCCCTTTATGGTGATAAGATGTAGCTGAGAATGCACTCTAGGAAGTGGCAATTTGTAGAGCAAGCTGCAGGTCATATTCATGATTTTCAAGATTAGACTGCAGTACTCCCACCCCACTCCCGCCGCAACCATTATTGAAAGAAAGATGAATGCAGCATGGAAAGCTGCACTGCCTAATCCTCCGATAGCTCAGTTGGGAGAGCGGAGGACTGTAGTGGAGAAACAGAAATCCTTAGGTCGCTGGTTCAAATCCGGCTCGGAGGAGTTTCCCCTTTTTTGTTTTCCATAGCTGCTTTCTCTCTTGTTAAAACATTATGTGCCCCTCTGATTGAGAAACATTTCCCTAGCTCCAAATAAATGCTAGGACAGAAGGGTAGACTTCTTCTGCTTTCCAATGAAATTGACCACATAGTCATTTCTGAGGGATGTTGGAAGAGAAATAAACAAGGACCTGCAGATCAGAATTCATTCCAAAGCCTTGACTAAATATATGAAGGCACTTGGAAGACTTCCAGTTTCATTGTACCAAGGTAGATGTTTCGGCAGCCGAACCAGCTAAAACTCACCTACAATGAGTGGCCATGGATATGAAAGAGGGAATCTACAAAGACACCAACTCCTTAAAACTGAGCAAGATGCAATGTGGAGGAATAGTTTACAGATTTGGAGAAAATCTGAGATGTTTCTCTTGACAAAAGAAACACTGCAATGCCCTCTCTGAGGATCGAACTCAGGACCTTCAGATTATGAGACTGACGCGCTGCCTACTGCGCTAAGAAGGCTGCTTGAAACCGCTAACAAATGCGTCTACACACCATGAAGAGGGAAGGTAGCAAAAATGCTGTTCTCATGTTGGAATATCAATACACTTCGGTTGCCTCGCTGGATTAAAATCGTCTGCAGTTATAATGGTCAGAAGACTGCTCTTTCCCAGTGCTTAAACCCACACCCCATACATTTAGCCATGCAAAAGAAATCAGGGCATACCATTCACCTCTCTAAGAAAGATCGTGCCATTTTTTCCTCCACATAACTGAGAATGAAATGGACTAAAACCCAGAATTAACATGCCGCCCCTAGCCGTAGATGCATCTAGATCTCAACACTGTACATGCTAATGTAACATAGCTGTGTGTCCTGCAAAAAGAGCAGGGGTACCTTAAGTCATCTCACAAGATGTGGAAACAGCACTCAACCATATCCTTCTTTGATGTATCCTGAACCAGTTGCCTTGAATACTCTGGCTTTTTTCGATTGCATCTAGCTGTTGTGTGTGGGGAATTATTCATTCTAGAGTCAACCTTATTCCATAAAAAACGGTGCTAGAAAATCCAGCTGTAAATCATATGGAATTCCACACCTGACGCTTCCCATTCCAGTGTCATATGTGGTGAATGTACATTCAATAGAATTCCAGGTTTCCATGCGTGGAGCAAGGTCTCCCTCTACAGGATGTGGGGATGTAGCTCAGTGGTAGAGCGCATGCTTAGCATGTATGAGGCCCCGGGTTCAATCCCCGGCATCTCCAGCTTTTCGCCATGCTAATCTTGCCTTTTGACAGATAGCTAGGCTGGCATCATGAGTAAGGAAGTGAGATGTCATGCAGCTGGTGCCAGAACCCCACTTTCTTCGCCTTGCAAAACCTTTTGAAATGGGGCTATCTCATTTCCCGTGTTTATAGAAAAAAATAATCTTGCTTCCATAAGAAACCAAAGTGGTGATTTATCTTGCCATTCTTAGTATAGAAAACGGGCACAGCTGTCTTGGTCATTTATTTGAATTCTTCCTCTAAACCAGAGACTCTTACCAGAAGGTTTAAGAAAAACAGAATGTTTTCTTCATCCTAATCCCTTCTGAATGGTCCATTAATCTACTGGTTTTGCTTTTCCAGTTCCTTTCACAGAAGCATTAAAAATGCATGTTCTTCATGCTCCGTACGGAGTAATGACTCTCCTAACTTTCTGTCCTTTCCTTCATGTTCCCATGCTGTCATCCTTTTGCCAGAAATGCTTCCAAAGGGCTGTGGATTCCTCGGCCCCATGCCCTTTCAGGAAAACTCCTTTCTGTAGGATTTCTAATTCTAGGTCCCCTGCTTTCCTTCACGCCAGCACAGCACATTCAGGTAGGTAAGCAGTCCCCCTTTATGGTGATAAGATGTAGCTGAGAATGCACTCTAGGAAGTGGCAATTTGTAGAGCAAGCTGCAGGTCATATTCATGATTTTCAAGATTAGACTGCAGTACTCCCACCCCACTCCCGCCGCAACCATTATTGAAAGAAAGATGAATGCAGCATGGAAAGCTGTACTGCCTAATCCTCCGATAGCTCAGTTGGGAGAGCGGAGGACTGTAGTGGAGAAACAGAAATCCTTAGGTCGCTGGTTCAAATCCGGCTCGGAGGAGTTTCCCCTTTTTTGTTTTCCATAGCTGCTTTCTCTCTTGTTAAAACATTATGTGCCCCTCTGATTGAGAAACATTTCCCTAGCTCCAAATAAATGCTAGGACAGAAGGGTAGACTTCTTCTGCTTTCCAATGAAATTGACCACATAGTCATTTCTGAGGGATGTTGGAAGAGAAATAAACAAGGACCTGCAGATCAGAATTCATTCCAAAGCCTTGACTAAATATATGAAGGCACTTGGAAGACTTCCAGTTTCATTGTACCAAGGTAGATGTTTCGGCAGCCGAACCAGCTAAAACTCACCTACAATGAGTGGCCATGGATATGAAAGAGGGAATCTACAAAGACACCAACTCCTTAAAACTGAGCAAGATGCAATGTGGAGGAATAGTTTACAGATTTGGAGAAAATCTGAGATGTTTCTCTTGACAAAAGAAACACTGCAATGCCCTCTCTGAGGATCGAACTCAGGACCTTCAGATTATGAGACTGACGCGCTGCCTACTGCGCTAAGAAGGCTGCTTGAAACCGCTAACAAATGCGTCTACACACCATGAAGAGGGAAGGTAGCAAAAATGCTGTTCTCATGTTGGAATATCAATACACTTCAGTTGCCTCGCTGGATTAAAATCGTCTGCAGTTATAATGGTCAGAAGACTGCTCTTTCCCAGTGCTTAAACCCACACCCCATACATTTAGCCATGCAAAAGAAATCAGGGCATACCATTCACCTCTCTAAGAAAGATCGTGCCATTTTTTCCTCCACATAACTGAGAATGAAATGGACTAAAACCCAGAATTAACATGCCGCCCCTAGCCGTAGATGCATCTAGATCTCAACACTGTACATGCTAATGTAACATAGCTGTGTGTCCTGCAAAAAGAGCAGGGGTACCTTAAGTCATCTCACAAGATGTGGAAACAGCACTCAACCATATCCTTCTTTGATGTATCCTGAACCAGTTGCCTTGAATACTCTGGCTTTTTTCGATTGCATCTAGCTGTTGTGTGTGGGGAATTATTCATTCTAGAGTCAACCTTATTCCATAAAAAACGGTGCTAGAAAATCCAGCTGTAAATCATATGGAATTCCACACCTGACGCTTCCCATTCCAGTGTCATATGTGGTGAATGTACATTCAATAGAATTCCAGGTTTCCATGCGTGGAGCAAGGTCTCCCTCTACAGGATGTGGGGATGTAGCTCAGTGGTAGAGCGCATGCTTAGCATGTATGAGGCCCCGGGTTCAATCCCCGGCATCTCCAGCTTTTCGCCATGCTAATCTTGCCTTTTGACAGATAGCTAGGCTGGCATCATGAGTAAGGAAGTGAGATGTCATGCAGCTGGTGCCAGAACCCCACTTTCTTCGCCTTGCAAAACCTTTTGAAATGGGGCTATCTCATTTCCCGTGTTTATAGAAAAAAATAATCTTGCTTCCATAAGAAACCAAAGTGGTGATTTATCTTGGCATTCTTAGTATAGAAAACGGGCACAGCTGTCTTGGTCATTTATTTGAATTCTTCCTCTAAACCAGAGACTCTTACCAGAAGGTTTAAGAAAAACAGAATGTTTTCTTCATCCTAATCCCTTCTGAATGGTCCATTAATCTACTGGTTTTGCTTTTCCAGTTCCTTTCACAGACGCATTAAAAATGCATGTTCTTCATGCTCCGTACGGAGTAATGACTCTCCTAACTTTCTGTCCTTTCCTTCATGTTCCCATGCTGTCATCCTTTTGCCAGAAATGCTTCCAAAGGGCTGTGGATTCCTCGGCCCCATGCCCTTTCAGGAAAACTCCTTTCTGTAGGATTTCTAATTCTAGGTCCCCTGCTTTCCTTCACGCCAGCACAGCACATTCAGGTAGGTAAGCAGTCCCCCTTTATGGTGATAAGATGTAGCTGAGAATGCACTCTAGGAAGTGGCAATTTGTAGAGCAAGCTGCAGGTCATATTCATGATTTTCAAGATTAGACTGCAGTACTCCCACCCCACTCCCGCCGCAACCATTATTGAAAGAAAGATGAATGCAGCATGGAAAGCTGTACTGCCTAATCCTCCGATAGCTCAGTTGGGAGAGCGGAGGACTGTAGTGGAGAAACAGAAATCCTTAGGTCGCTGGTTCAAATCCGGCTCGGAGGAGTTTCCCCTTTTTTGTTTTCCATAGCTGCTTTCTCTCTTGTTAAAACATTATGTGCCCCTCTGATTGAGAAACATTTCCCTAGCTCCAAATAAATGCTAGGACAGAAGGGTAGACTTCTTCTGCTTTCCAATGAAATTGACCACATAGTCATTTCTGAGGGATGTTGGAAGAGAAATAAACAAGGACCTGCAGATCAGAATTCATTCCAAAGCCTTGACTAAATATATGAAGGCACTTGGAAGACTTCCAGTTTCATTGTACCAAGGTAGATGTTTCGGCAGCCGAACCAGCTAAAACTCACCTACAATGAGTGGCCATGGATATGAAAGAGGGAATCTACAAAGACACCAACTCCTTAAAACTGAGCAAGATGCAATGTGGAGGAATAGTTTACAGATTTGGAGAAAATCTGAGATGTTTCTCTTGACAAAAGAAACACTGCAATGCCCTCTCTGAGGATCGAACTCAGGACCTTCAGATTATGAGACTGACGCGCTGCCTACTGCGCTAAGAAGGCTGCTTGAAACCGCTAACAAATGCGTCTACACACCATGAAGAGGGAAGGTAGCAAAAATGCTGTTCTCATGTTAGAATATCAATACACTTCGGTTGCCTCGCTGGATTAAAATCGTCTGCAGTTATAATGGTCAGAAGACTGCTCTTTCCCAGTGCTTAAACCCACACCCCATACATTTAGCCATGCAAAAGAAATCAGGGCATACCATTCACCTCTCTAAGAAAGATCGTGCCATTTTTTCCTCCACATAACTGAGAATGAAATGGACTAAAACCCAGAATTAACATGCCGCCCCTAGCCGTAGATGCATCTAGATCTCAACACTGTACATGCTAATGTAACATAGCTGTGTGTCCTGCAAAAAGAGCAGGGGTACCTTAAGTCATCTCACAAGATGTGGAAACAGCACTCAACCATATCCTTCTTTGATGTATCCTGAACCAGTTGCCTTGAATACTCTGGCTTTTTTCGATTGCATCTAGCTGTTGTGTGTGGGGAATTATTCATTCTAGAGTCAACCTTATTCCATAAAAAACGGTGCTAGAAAATCCAGCTGTAAATCATATGGAATTCCACACCTGACGCTTCCCATTCCAGTGTCATATGTGGTGAATGTACATTCAATAGAATTCCAGGTTTCCATGCGTGGAGCAAGGTCTCCCTCTACAGGATGTGGGGATGTAGCTCAGTGGTAGAGCGCATGCTTAGCATGTATGAGGCCCCGGGTTCAATCCCCGGCATCTCCAGCTTTTCGCCATGCTAATCTTGCCTTTTGACAGATAGCTAGGCTGGCATCATGAGTAAGGAAGTGAGATGTCATGCAGCTGGTGCCAGAACCCCACTTTCTTCGCCTTGCAAAACCTTTTGAAATGGGGCTATCTCATTTCCCGTGTTTATAGAAAAAAATAATCTTGCTTCCATAAGAAACCAAAGTGGTGATTTATCTTGGCATTCTTAGTATAGAAAACGGGCACAGCTGTCTTGGTCATTTATTTGAATTCTTCCTCTAAACCAGAGACTCTTACCAGAAGGTTTAAGAAAAACAGAATGTTTTCTTCATCCTAATCCCTTCTGAATGGTCCATTAATCTACTGGTTTTGCTTTTCCAGTTCCTTTCACAGAAGCATTAAAAATGCATGTTCTTCATGCTCCGTACGGAGTAATGACTCTCCTAACTTTCTGTCCTTTCCTTCATGTTCCCATGCTGTCATCCTTTTGCCAGAAATGCTTCCAAAGGGCTGTGGATTCCTCGGCCCCATGCCCTTTCAGGAAAACTCCTTTCTGTAGGATTTCTAATTCTAGGTCCCCTGCTTTCCTTCACGCCAGCACAGCACATTCAGGTAGGTAAGCAGTCCCCCTTTATGGTGATAAGATGTAGCTGAGAATGCACTCTAGGAAGTGGCAATTTGTAGAGCAAGCTGCAGGTCATATTCATGATTTTCAAGATTAGACTGCAGTACTCCCACCCCACTCCCGCCGCAACCATTATTGAAAGAAAGATGAATGCAGCATGGAAAGCTGCACTGCCTAATCCTCCGATAGCTCAGTTGGGAGAGCGGAGGACTGTAGTGGAGAAACAGAAATCCTTAGGTCGCTGGTTCAAATCCGGCTCGGAGGAGTTTCCCCTTTTTTGTTTTCCATAGCTGCTTTCTCTCTTGTTAAAACATTATGTGCCCCTCTGATTGAGAAACATTTCCCTAGCTCCAAATAAATGCTAGGACAGAAGGGTAGACTTCTTCTGCTTTCCAATGAAATTGACCACATAGTCATTTCTGAGGGATGTTGGAAGAGAAATAAACAAGGACCTGCAGATCAGAATTCATTCCAAAGCCTTGACTAAATATATGAAGGCACTTGGAAGACTTCCAGTTTCATTGTACCAAGGTAGATGTTTCGGCAGCCGAACCAGCTAAAACTCACCTACAATGAGTGGCCATGGATATGAAAGAGGGAATCTACAAAGACACCAACTCCTTAAAACTGAGCAAGATGCAATGTGGAGGAATAGTTTACAGATTTGGAGAAAATCTGAGATGTTTCTCTTGACAAAAGAAACACTGCAATGCCCTCTCTGAGGATCGAACTCAGGACCTTCAGATTATGAGACTGACGCGCTGCCTACTGCGCTAAGAAGGCTGCTTGAAACCGCTAACAAATGCGTCTACACACCATGAAGAGGGAAGGTAGCAAAAATGCTGTTCTCATGTTAGAATATCAATACACTTCGGTTGCCTCGCTGGATTAAAATCGTCTGCAGTTATAATGGTCAGAAGACTGCTCTTTCCCAGTGCTTAAACCCACACCCCATACATTTAGCCATGCAAAAGAAATCAGGGCATACCATTCACCTCTCTAAGAAAGATCGTGCCATTTTTTCCTCCACATAACTGAGAATGAAATGGACTAAAACCCAGAATTAACATGCCGCCCCTAGCCGTAGATGCATCTAGATCTCAACACTGTACATGCTAATGTAACATAGCTGTGTGTCCTGCAAAAAGAGAAGGGGTACCTTAAGTCATCTCACAAGATGTGGAAACAGCACTCAACCATATCCTTCTTTGATGTATCCTGAACCAGTTGCCTTGAATACTCTGGCTTTTTTCGATTGCATCTAGCTGTTGTGTGTGGGGAATTATTCATTCTAGAGTCAACCTTATTCCATAAAAAACGGTGCTAGAAAATCCAGCTGTAAATCATATGGAATTCCACACCTGACGCTTCCCATTCCAGTGTCATATGTGGTGAATGTACATTCAATAGAATTCCAGGTTTCCATGCGTGGAGCAAGGTCTCCCTCTACAGGATGTGGGGATGTAGCTCAGTGGTAGAGCGCATGCTTAGCATGTATGAGGCCCCGGGTTCAATCCCCGGCATCTCCAGCTTTTCGCCATGCTAATCTTGCCTTTTGACAGATAGCTAGGCTGGCATCATGAGTAAGGAAGTGAGATGTCATGCAGCTGGTGCCAGAACCCCACTTTCTTCGCCTTGCAAAACCTTTTGAAATGGGGCTATCTCATTTCCCGTGTTTATAGAAAAAAATAATCTTGCTTCCATAAGAAACCAAAGTGGTGATTTATCTTGCCATTCTTAGTATAGAAAACGGGCACAGCTGTCTTGGTCATTTATTTGAATTCTTCCTCTAAACCAGAGACTCTTACCAGAAGGTTTAAGAAAAACAGAATGTTTTCTTCATCCTAATCCCTTCTGAATGGTCCATTAATCTACTGGTTTTGCTTTTCCAGTTCCTTTCACAGAAGCATTAAAAATGCATGTTCTTCATGCTCCGTACGGAGTAATGACTCTCCTAACTTTCTGTCCTTTCCTTCATGTTCCCATGCTGTCATCCTTTTGCCAGAAATGCTTCCAAAGGGCTGTGGATTCCTCGGCCCCATGCCCTTTCAGGAAAACTCCTTTCTGTAGGATTTCTAATTCTAGGTCCCCTGCTTTCCTTCACGCCAGCACAGCACATTCAGGTAGGTAAGCAGTCCCCCTTTATGGTGATAAGATGTAGCTGAGAATGCACTCTAGGAAGTGGCAATTTGTAGAGCAAGCTGCAGGTCATATTCATGATTTTCAAGATTAGACTGCAGTACTCCCACCCCACTCCCGCCGCAACCATTATTGAAAGAAAGATGAATGCAGCATGGAAAGCTGTACTGCCTAATCCTCCGATAGCTCAGTTGGGAGAGCGGAGGACTGTAGTGGAGAAACAGAAATCCTTAGGTCGCTGGTTCAAATCCGGCTCGGAGGAGTTTCCCCTTTTTTGTTTTCCATAGCTGCTTTCTCTCTTGTTAAAACATTATGTGCCCCTCTGATTGAGAAACATTTCCCTAGCTCCAAATAAATGCTAGGACAGAAGGGTAGACTTCTTCTGCTTTCCAATGAAATTGACCACATAGTCATTTCTGAGGGATGTTGGAAGAGAAATAAACAAGGACCTGCAGATCAGAATTCATTCCAAAGCCTTGACTAAATATATGAAGGCACTTGGAAGACTTCCAGTTTCATTGTACCAAGGTAGATGTTTCGGCAGCCGAACCAGCTAAAACTCACCTACAATGAGTGGCCATGGATATGAAAGAGGGAATCTACAAAGACACCAACTCCTTAAAACTGAGCAAGATGCAATGTGGAGGAATAGTTTACAGATTTGGAGAAAATCTGAGATGTTTCTCTTGACAAAAGAAACACTGCAATGCCCTCTCTGAGGATCGAACTCAGGACCTTCAGATTATGAGACTGACGCGCTGCCTACTGCGCTAAGAAGGCTGCTTGAAACCGCTAACAAATGCGTCTACACACCATGAAGAGGGAAGGTAGCAAAAATGCTGTTCTCATGTTGGAATATCAATACACTTCAGTTGCCTCGCTGGATTAAAATCGTCTGCAGTTATAATGGTCAGAAGACTGCTCTTTCCCAGTGCTTAAACCCACACCCCATACATTTAGCCATGCAAAAGAAATCAGGGCATACCATTCACCTCTCTAAGAAAGATCGTGCCATTTTTTCCTCCACATAACTGAGAATGAAATGGACTAAAACCCAGAATTAACATGCCGCCCCTAGCCGTAGATGCATCTAGATCTCAACACTGTACATGCTAATGTAACATAGCTGTGTGTCCTGCAAAAAGAGCAGGGGTACCTTAAGTCATCTCACAAGATGTGGAAACAGCACTCAACCATATCCTTCTTTGATGTATCCTGAACCAGTTGCCTTGAATACTCTGGCTTTTTTCGATTGCATCTAGCTGTTGTGTGTGGGGAATTATTCATTCTAGAGTCAACCTTATTCCATAAAAAACGGTGCTAGAAAATCCAGCTGTAAATCATATGGAATTCCACACCTGACGCTTCCCATTCCAGTGTCATATGTGGTGAATGTACATTCAATAGAATTCCTGGTTTCCATGCGTGGAGCAAGGTCTCCCTCTACAGGATGTGGGGATGTAGCTCAGTGGTAGAGCGCATGCTTAGCATGTATGAGGCCCTGGGTTCAATCCCCGGCATCTCCAGCTTTTCGCCATGCTAATCTTGCCTTTTGACAGATAGCTAGGCTGGCATCATGAGTAAGGAAGTGAGATGTCATGCAGCTGGTGCCAGAACCCCACTTTCTTCGCCTTGCAAAACCTTTTGAAATGGGGCTATCTCATTTCCCGTGTTTATAGAAAAAAATAATCTTGCTTCCATAAGAAACCAAAGTGGTGATTTATCTTGGCATTCTTAGTATAGAAAACGGGCACAGCTGTCTTGGTCATTTATTTGAATTCTTCCTCTAAACCAGAGACTCTTACCAGAAGGTTTAAGAAAAACAGAATGTTTTCTTCATCCTAATCCCTTCTGAATGGTCCATTAATCTACTGGTTTTGCTTTTCCAGTTCCTTTCACAGACGCATTAAAAATGCATGTTCTTCATGCTCCGTACGGAGTAATGACTCTCCTAACTTTCTGTCCTTTCCTTCATGTTCCCATGCTGTCATCCTTTTGCCAGAAATGCTTCCAAAGGGCTGTGGATTCCTCGGCCCCATGCCCTTTCAGGAAAACTCCTTTCTGTAGGATTTCTAATTCTAGGTCCCCTGCTTTCCTTCACGCCAGCACAGCACATTCAGGTAGGTAAGCAGTCCCCCTTTATGGTGATAAGATGTAGCTGAGAATGCACTCTAGGAAGTGGCAATTTGTAGAGCAAGCTGCAGGTCATATTCATGATTTTCAAGATTAGACTGCAGTACTCCCACCCCACTCCCGCCGCAACCATTATTGAAAGAAAGATGAATGCAGCATGGAAAGCTGTACTGCCTAATCCTCCGATAGCTCAGTTGGGAGAGCGGAGGACTGTAGTGGAGAAACAGAAATCCTTAGGTCGCTGGTTCAAATCCGGCTCGGAGGAGTTTCCCCTTTTTTGTTTTCCATAGCTGCTTTCTCTCTTGTTAAAACATTATGTGCCCCTCTGATTGAGAAACATTTCCCTAGCTCCAAATAAATGCTAGGACAGAAGGGTAGACTTCTTCTGCTTTCCAATGAAATTGACCACATAGTCATTTCTGAGGGATGTTGGAAGAGAAATAAACAAGGACCTGCAGATCAGAATTCATTCCAAAGCCTTGACTAAATATATGAAGGCACTTGGAAGACTTCCAGTTTCATTGTACCAAGGTAGATGTTTCGGCAGCCGAACCAGCTAAAACTCACCTACAATGAGTGGCCATGGATATGAAAGAGGGAATCTACAAAGACACCAACTCCTTAAAACTGAGCAAGATGCAATGTGGAGGAATAGTTTACAGATTTGGAGAAAATCTGAGATGTTTCTCTTGACAAAAGAAACACTGCAATGCCCTCTCTGAGGATCGAACTCAGGACCTTCAGATTATGAGACTGACGCGCTGCCTACTGCGCTAAGAAGGCTGCTTGAAACCGCTAACAAATGCGTCTACACACCATGAAGAGGGAAGGTAGCAAAAATGCTGTTCTCATGTTAGAATATCAATACACTTCGGTTGCCTCGCTGGATTAAAATCGTCTGCAGTTATAATGGTCAGAAGACTGCTCTTTCCCAGTGCTTAAACCCACACCCCATACATTTAGCCATGCAAAAGAAATCAGGGCATACCATTCACCTCTCTAAGAAAGATCGTGCCATTTTTTCCTCCACATAACTGAGAATGAAATGGACTAAAACCCAGAATTAACATGCCGCCCCTAGCCGTAGATGCATCTAGATCTCAACACTGTACATGCTAATGTAACATAGCTGTGTGTCCTGCAAAAAGAGCAGGGGTATCTTAAGTCATCTCACAAGATGTGGAAACAGCACTCAACCATATCCTTCTTTGATGTATCCTGAACCAGTTGCCTTGAATACTCTGGCTTTTTTCGATTGCATCTAGCTGTTGTGTGTGGGGAATTATTCATTCTAGAGTCAACCTTATTCCATAAAAAACGGTGCTAGAAAATCCAGCTGTAAATCATATGGAATTCCACACCTGACGCTTCCCATTCCAGTGTCATATGTGGTGAATGTACATTCAATAGAATTCCAGGTTTCCATGCGTGGAGCAAGGTCTCCCTCTACAGGATGTGGGGATGTAGCTCAGTGGTAGAGCGCATGCTTAGCATGTATGAGGCCCCGGGTTCAATCCCCGGCATCTCCAGCTTTTCGCCATGCTAATCTTGCCTTTTGACAGATAGCTAGGCTGGCATCATGAGTAAGGAAGTGAGATGTCATGCAGCTGGTGCCAGAACCCCACTTTCTTCGCCTTGCAAAACCTTTTGAAATGGGGCTATCTCATTTCCCGTGTTTATAGAAAAAAATAATCTTGCTTCCATAAGAAACCAAAGTGGTGATTTATCTTGGCATTCTTAGTATAGAAAACGGGCACAGCTGTCTTGGTCATTTATTTGAATTCTTCCTCTAAACCAGAGACTCTTACCAGAAGGTTTAAGAAAAACAGAATGTTTTCTTCATCCTAATCCCTTCTGAATGGTCCATTAATCTACTGGGTTTGCTTTTCCAGTTCCTTTCACAGAAGCATTAAAAATGCATGTTCTTCATGCTCCGTACGGAGTAATGACTCTCCTAACTTTCTGTCCTTTCCTTCATGTTCCCATGCTGTCATCCTTTTGCCAGAAATGCTTCCAAAGGGCTGTGGATTCCTCGGCCCCATGCCCTTTCAGGAAAACTCCTTTCTGTAGGATTTCTAATTCTAGGTCCCCTGCTTTCCTTCACGCCAGCACAGCACATTCAGGTAGGTAAGCAGTCCCCCTTTATGGTGATAAGATGTAGCTGAGAATGCACTCTAGGAAGTGGCAATTTGTAGAGCAAGCTGCAGGTCATATTCATGATTTTCAAGATTAGACTGCAGTACTCCCACCCCACTCCCGCCGCAACCATTATTGAAAGAAAGATGAATGCAGCATGGAAAGCTGCACTGCCTAATCCTCCGATAGCTCAGTTGGGAGAGCGGAGGACTGTAGTGGAGAAACAGAAATCCTTAGGTCGCTGGTTCAAATCCGGCTCGGAGGAGTTTCCCCTTTTTTGTTTTCCATAGCTGCTTTCTCTCTTGTTAAAACATTATGTGCCCCTCTGATTGAGAAACATTTCCCTAGCTCCAAATAAATGCTAGGACAGAAGGGTAGACTTCTTCTGCTTTCCAATGAAATTGACCACATAGTCATTTCTGAGGGATGTTGGAAGAGAAATAAACAAGGACCTGCAGATCAGAATTCATTCCAAAGCCTTGACTAAATATATGAAGGCACTTGGAAGACTTCCAGTTTCATTGTACCAAGGTAGATGTTTCGGCAGCCGAACCAGCTAAAACTCACCTACAATGAGTGGCCATGGATATGAAAGAGGGAATCTACAAAGACACCAACTCCTTAAAACTGAGCAAGATGCAATGTGGAGGAATAGTTTACAGATTTGGAGAAAATCTGAGATGTTTCTCTTGACAAAAGAAACACTGCAATGCCCTCTCTGAGGATCGAACTCAGGACCTTCAGATTATGAGACTGACGCGCTGCCTACTGCGCTAAGAAGGCTGCTTGAAACCGCTAACAAATGCGTCTACACACCATGAAGAGGGAAGGTAGCAAAAATGCTGTTCTCATGTTAGAATATCAATACACTTCGGTTGCCTCGCTGGATTAAAATCGTCTGCAGTTATAATGGTCAGAAGACTGCTCTTTCCCAGTGCTTAAACCCACACCCCATACATTTAGCCATGCAAAAGAAATCAGGGCATACCATTCACCTCTCTAAGAAAGATCGTGCCATTTTTTCCTCCACATAACTGAGAATGAAATGGACTAAAACCCAGAATTAACATGCCGCCCCTAGCCGTAGATGCATCTAGATCTCAACACTGTACATGCTAATGTAACATAGCTGTGTGTCCTGCAAAAAGAGAAGGGGTACCTTAAGTCATCTCACAAGATGTGGAAACAGCACTCAACCATATCCTTCTTTGATGTATCCTGAACCAGTTGCCTTGAATACTCTGGCTTTTTTCGATTGCATCTAGCTGTTGTGTGTGGGGAATTATTCATTCTAGAGTCAACCTTATTCCATAAAAAACGGTGCTAGAAAATCCAGCTGTAAATCATATGGAATTCCACACCTGACGCTTCCCATTCCAGTGTCATATGTGGTGAATGTACATTCAATAGAATTCCAGGTTTCCATGCGTGGAGCAAGGTCTCCCTCTACAGGATGTGGGGATGTAGCTCAGTGGTAGAGCGCATGCTTAGCATGTATGAGGCCCCGGGTTCAATCCCCGGCATCTCCAGCTTTTCGCCATGCTAATCTTGCCTTTTGACAGATAGCTAGGCTGGCATCATGAGTAAGGAAGTGAGATGTCATGCAGCTGGTGCCAGAACCCCACTTTCTTCGCCTTGCAAAACCTTTTGAAATGGGGCTATCTCATTTCCCGTGTTTATAGAAAAAAATAATCTTGCTTCCATAAGAAACCAAAGTGGTGATTTATCTTGCCATTCTTAGTATAGAAAACGGGCACAGCTGTCTTGGTCATTTATTTGAATTCTTCCTCTAAACCAGAGACTCTTACCAGAAGGTTTAAGAAAAACAGAATGTTTTCTTCATCCTAATCCCTTCTGAATGGTCCATTAATCTACTGGTTTTGCTTTTCCAGTTCCTTTCACAGAAGCATTAAAAATGCATGTTCTTCATGCTCCGTACGGAGTAATGACTCTCCTAACTTTCTGTCCTTTCCTTCATGTTCCCATGCTGTCATCCTTTTGCCAGAAATGCTTCCAAAGGGCTGTGGATTCCTCGGCCCCATGCCCTTTCAGGAAAACTCCTTTCTGTAGGATTTCTAATTCTAGGTCCCCTGCTTTCCTTCACGCCAGCACAGCACATTCAGGTAGGTAAGCAGTCCCCCTTTATGGTGATAAGATGTAGCTGAGAATGCACTCTAGGAAGTGGCAATTTGTAGAGCAAGCTGCAGGTCATATTCATGATTTTCAAGATTAGACTGCAGTACTCCCACCCCACTCCCGCCGCAACCATTATTGAAAGAAAGATGAATGCAGCATGGAAAGCTGTACTGCCTAATCCTCCGATAGCTCAGTTGGGAGAGCGGAGGACTGTAGTGGAGAAACAGAAATCCTTAGGTCGCTGGTTCAAATCCGGCTCGGAGGAGTTTCCCCTTTTTTGTTTTCCATAGCTGCTTTCTCTCTTGTTAAAACATTATGTGCCCCTCTGATTGAGAAACATTTCCCTAGCTCCAAATAAATGCTAGGACAGAAGGGTAGACTTCTTCTGCTTTCCAATGAAATTGACCACATAGTCATTTCTGAGGGATGTTGGAAGAGAAATAAACAAGGACCTGCAGATCAGAATTCATTCCAAAGCCTTGACTAAATATATGAAGGCACTTGGAAGACTTCCAGTTTCATTGTACCAAGGTAGATGTTTCGGCAGCCGAACCAGCTAAAACTCACCTACAATGAGTGGCCATGGATATGAAAGAGGGAATCTACAAAGACACCAACTCCTTAAAACTGAGCAAGATGCAATGTGGAGGAATAGTTTACAGATTTGGAGAAAATCTGAGATGTTTCTCTTGACAAAAGAAACACTGCAATGCCCTCTCTGAGGATCGAACTCAGGACCTTCAGATTATGAGACTGACGCGCTGCCTACTGCGCTAAGAAGGCTGCTTGAAACCGCTAACAAATGCGTCTACACACCATGAAGAGGGAAGGTAGCAAAAATGCTGTTCTCATGTTGGAATATCAATACACTTCAGTTGCCTCGCTGGATTAAAATCGTCTGCAGTTATAATGGTCAGAAGACTGCTCTTTCCCAGTGCTTAAACCCACACCCCATACATTTAGCCATGCAAAAGAAATCAGGGCATACCATTCACCTCTCTAAGAAAGATCGTGCCATTTTTTCCTCCACATAACTGAGAATGAAATGGACTAAAACCCAGAATTAACATGCCGCCCCTAGCCGTAGATGCATCTAGATCTCAACACTGTACATGCTAATGTAACATAGCTGTGTGTCCTGCAAAAAGAGCAGGGGTACCTTAAGTCATCTCACAAGATGTGGAAACAGCACTCAACCATATCCTTCTTTGATGTATCCTGAACCAGTTGCCTTGAATACTCTGGCTTTTTTCGATTGCATCTAGCTGTTGTGTGTGGGGAATTATTCATTCTAGAGTCAACCTTATTCCATAAAAAACGGTGCTAGAAAATCCAGCTGTAAATCATATGGAATTCCACACCTGACGCTTCCCATTCCAGTGTCATATGTGGTGAATGTACATTCAATAGAATTCCTGGTTTCCATGCGTGGAGCAAGGTCTCCCTCTACAGGATGTGGGGATGTAGCTCAGTGGTAGAGCGCATGCTTAGCATGTATGAGGCCCTGGGTTCAATCCCCGGCATCTCCAGCTTTTCGCCATGCTAATCTTGCCTTTTGACAGATAGCTAGGCTGGCATCATGAGTAAGGAAGTGAGATGTCATGCAGCTGGTGCCAGAACCCCACTTTCTTCGCCTTGCAAAACCTTTTGAAATGGGGCTATCTCATTTCCCGTGTTTATAGAAAAAAATAATCTTGCTTCCATAAGAAACCAAAGTGGTGATTTATCTTGGCATTCTTAGTATAGAAAACGGGCACAGCTGTCTTGGTCATTTATTTGAATTCTTCCTCTAAACCAGAGACTCTTACCAGAAGGTTTAAGAAAAACAGAATGTTTTCTTCATCCTAATCCCTTCTGAATGGTCCATTAATCTACTGGTTTTGCTTTTCCAGTTCCTTTCACAGACGCATTAAAAATGCATGTTCTTCATGCTCCGTACGGAGTAATGACTCTCCTAACTTTCTGTCCTTTCCTTCATGTTCCCATGCTGTCATCCTTTTGCCAGAAATGCTTCCAAAGGGCTGTGGATTCCTCGGCCCCATGCCCTTTCAGGAAAACTCCTTTCTGTAGGATTTCTAATTCTAGGTCCCCTGCTTTCCTTCACGCCAGCACAGCACATTCAGGTAGGTAAGCAGTCCCCCTTTATGGTGATAAGATGTAGCTGAGAATGCACTCTAGGAAGTGGCAATTTGTAGAGCAAGCTGCAGGTCATATTCATGATTTTCAAGATTAGACTGCAGTACTCCCACCCCACTCCCGCCGCAACCATTATTGAAAGAAAGATGAATGCAGCATGGAAAGCTGTACTGCCTAATCCTCCGATAGCTCAGTTGGGAGAGCGGAGGACTGTAGTGGAGAAACAGAAATCCTTAGGTCGCTGGTTCAAATCCGGCTCGGAGGAGTTTCCCCTTTTTTGTTTTCCATAGCTGCTTTCTCTCTTGTTAAAACATTATGTGCCCCTCTGATTGAGAAACATTTCCCTAGCTCCAAATAAATGCTAGGACAGAAGGGTAGACTTCTTCTGCTTTCCAATGAAATTGACCACATAGTCATTTCTGAGGGATGTTGGAAGAGAAATAAACAAGGACCTGCAGATCAGAATTCATTCCAAAGCCTTGACTAAATATATGAAGGCACTTGGAAGACTTCCAGTTTCATTGTACCAAGGTAGATGTTTCGGCAGCCGAACCAGCTAAAACTCACCTACAATGAGTGGCCATGGATATGAAAGAGGGAATCTACAAAGACACCAACTCCTTAAAACTGAGCAAGATGCAATGTGGAGGAATAGTTTACAGATTTGGAGAAAATCTGAGATGTTTCTCTTGACAAAAGAAACACTGCAATGCCCTCTCTGAGGATCGAACTCAGGACCTTCAGATTATGAGACTGACGCGCTGCCTACTGCGCTAAGAAGGCTGCTTGAAACCGCTAACAAATGCGTCTACACACCATGAAGAGGGAAGGTAGCAAAAATGCTGTTCTCATGTTAGAATATCAATACACTTCGGTTGCCTCGCTGGATTAAAATCGTCTGCAGTTATAATGGTCAGAAGACTGCTCTTTCCCAGTGCTTAAACCCACACCCCATACATTTAGCCATGCAAAAGAAATCAGGGCATACCATTCACCTCTCTAAGAAAGATCGTGCCATTTTTTCCTCCACATAACTGAGAATGAAATGGACTAAAACCCAGAATTAACATGCCGCCCCTAGCCGTAGATGCATCTAGATCTCAACACTGTACATGCTAATGTAACATAGCTGTGTGTCCTGCAAAAAGAGCAGGGGTACCTTAAGTCATCTCACAAGATGTGGAAACAGCACTCAACCATATCCTTCTTTGATGTATCCTGAACCAGTTGCCTTGAATACTCTGGCTTTTTTCGATTGCATCTAGCTGTTGTGTGTGGGGAATTATTCATTCTAGAGTCAACCTTATTCCATAAAAAACGGTGCTAGAAAATCCAGCTGTAAATCATATGGAATTCCACACCTGACGCTTCCCATTCCAGTGTCATATGTGGTGAATGTACATTCAATAGAATTCCTGGTTTCCATGCGTGGAGCAAGGTCTCCCTCTACAGGATGTGGGGATGTAGCTCAGTGGTAGAGCGCATGCTTAGCATGTATGAGGCCCTGGGTTCAATCCCCGGCATCTCCAGCTTTTCGCCATGCTAATCTTGCCTTTTGACAGATAGCTAGGCTGGCATCATGAGTAAGGAAGTGAGATGTCATGCAGCTGGTGCCAGAACCCCACTTTCTTCGCCTTGCAAAACCTTTTGAAATGGGGCTATCTCATTTCCCGTGTTTATAGAAAAAAATAATCTTGCTTCCATAAGAAACCAAAGTGGTGATTTATCTTGGCATTCTTAGTATAGAAAACGGGCACAGCTGTCTTGGTCATTTATTTGAATTCTTCCTCTAAACCAGAGACTCTTACCAGAAGGTTTAAGAAAAACAGAATGTTTTCTTCATCCTAATCCCTTCTGAATGGTCCATTAATCTACTGGTTTTGCTTTTCCAGTTCCTTTCACAGACGCATTAAAAATGCATGTTCTTCATGCTCCGTACGGAGTAATGACTCTCCTAACTTTCTGTCCTTTCCTTCATGTTCCCATGCTGTCATCCTTTTGCCAGAAATGCTTCCAAAGGGCTGTGGATTCCTCGGCCCCATGCCCTTTCAGGAAAACTCCTTTCTGTAGGATTTCTAATTCTAGGTCCCCTGCTTTCCTTCACGCCAGCACAGCACATTCAGGTAGGTAAGCAGTCCCCCTTTATGGTGATAAGATGTAGCTGAGAATGCACTCTAGGAAGTGGCAATTTGTAGAGCAAGCTGCAGGTCATATTCATGATTTTCAAGATTAGACTGCAGTACTCCCACCCCACTCCCGCCGCAACCATTATTGAAAGAAAGATGAATGCAGCATGGAAAGCTGTACTGCCTAATCCTCCGATAGCTCAGTTGGGAGAGCGGAGGACTGTAGTGGAGAAACAGAAATCCTTAGGTCGCTGGTTCAAATCCGGCTCGGAGGAGTTTCCCCTTTTTTGTTTTCCATAGCTGCTTTCTCTCTTGTTAAAACATTATGTGCCCCTCTGATTGAGAAACATTTCCCTAGCTCCAAATAAATGCTAGGACAGAAGGGTAGACTTCTTCTGCTTTCCAATGAAATTGACCACATAGTCATTTCTGAGGGATGTTGGAAGAGAAATAAACAAGGACCTGCAGATCAGAATTCATTCCAAAGCCTTGACTAAATATATGAAGGCACTTGGAAGACTTCCAGTTTCATTGTACCAAGGTAGATGTTTCGGCAGCCGAACCAGCTAAAACTCACCTACAATGAGTGGCCATGGATATGAAAGAGGGAATCTACAAAGACACCAACTCCTTAAAACTGAGCAAGATGCAATGTGGAGGAATAGTTTACAGATTTGGAGAAAATCTGAGATGTTTCTCTTGACAAAAGAAACACTGCAATGCCCTCTCTGAGGATCGAACTCAGGACCTTCAGATTATGAGACTGACGCGCTGCCTACTGCGCTAAGAAGGCTGCTTGAAACCGCTAACAAATGCGTCTACACACCATGAAGAGGGAAGGTAGCAAAAATGCTGTTCTCATGTTAGAATATCAATACACTTCGGTTGCCTCGCTGGATTAAAATCGTCTGCAGTTATAATGGTCAGAAGACTGCTCTTTCCCAGTGCTTAAACCCACACCCCATACATTTAGCCATGCAAAAGAAATCAGGGCATACCATTCACCTCTCTAAGAAAGATCGTGCCATTTTTTCCTCCACATAACTGAGAATGAAATGGACTAAAACCCAGAATTAACATGCCGCCCCTAGCCGTAGATGCATCTAGATCTCAACACTGTACATGCTAATGTAACATAGCTGTGTGTCCTGCAAAAAGAGCAGGGGTACCTTAAGTCATCTCACAAGATGTGGAAACAGCACTCAACCATATCCTTCTTTGATGTATCCTGAACCAGTTGCCTTGAATACTCTGGCTTTTTTCGATTGCATCTAGCTGTTGTGTGTGGGGAATTATTCATTCTAGAGTCAACCTTATTCCATAAAAAACGGTGCTAGAAAATCCAGCTGTAAATCATATGGAATTCCACACCTGACGCTTCCCATTCCAGTGTCATATGTGGTGAATGTACATTCAATAGAATTCCAGGTTTCCATGCGTGGAGCAAGGTCTCCCTCTACAGGATGTGGGGATGTAGCTCAGTGGTAGAGCGCATGCTTAGCATGTATGAGGCCCCGGGTTCAATCCCCGGCATCTCCAGCTTTTCGCCATGCTAATCTTGCCTTTTGACAGATAGCTAGGCTGGCATCATGAGTAAGGAAGTGAGATGTCATGCAGCTGGTGCCAGAACCCCACTTTCTTCGCCTTGCAAAACCTTTTGAAATGGGGCTATCTCATTTCCCGTGTTTATAGAAAAAAATAATCTTGCTTCCATAAGAAACCAAAGTGGTGATTTATCTTGGCATTCTTAGTATAGAAAACGGGCACAGCTGTCTTGGTCATTTATTTGAATTCTTCCTCTAAACCAGAGACTCTTACCAGAAGGTTTAAGAAAAACAGAATGTTTTCTTCATCCTAATCCCTTCTGAATGGTCCATTAATCTACTGGTTTTGCTTTTCCAGTTCCTTTCACAGAAGCATTAAAAATGCATGTTCTTCATGCTCCGTACGGAGTAATGACTCTCCTAACTTTCTGTCCTTTCCTTCATGTTCCCATGCTGTCATCCTTTTGCCAGAAATGCTTCCAAAGGGCTGTGGATTCCTCGGCCCCATGCCCTTTCAGGAAAACTCCTTTCTGTAGGATTTCTAATTCTAGGTCCCCTGCTTTCCTTCACGCCAGCACAGCACATTCAGGTAGGTAAGCAGTCCCCCTTTATGGTGATAAGATGTAGCTGAGAATGCACTCTAGGAAGTGGCAATTTGTAGAGCAAGCTGCAGGTCATATTCATGATTTTCAAGATTAGACTGCAGTACTCCCACCCCACTCCCGCCGCAACCATTATTGAAAGAAAGATGAATGCAGCATGGAAAGCTGTACTGCCTAATCCTCCGATAGCTCAGTTGGGAGAGCGGAGGACTGTAGTGGAGAAACAGAAATCCTTAGGTCGCTGGTTCAAATCCGGCTCGGAGGAGTTTCCCCTTTTTTGTTTTCCATAGCTGCTTTCTCTCTTGTTAAAACATTATGTGCCCCTCTGATTGAGAAACATTTCCCTAGCTCCAAATAAATGCTAGGACAGAAGGGTAGACTTCTTCTGCTTTCCAATGAAATTGACCACATAGTCATTTCTGAGGGATGTTGGAAGAGAAATAAACAAGGACCTGCAGATCAGAATTCATTCCAAAGCCTTGACTAAATATATGAAGGCACTTGGAAGACTTCCAGTTTCATTGTACCAAGGTAGATGTTTCGGCAGCCGAACCAGCTAAAACTCACCTACAATGAGTGGCCATGGATATGAAAGAGGGAATCTACAAAGACACCAACTCCTTAAAACTGAGCAAGATGCAATGTGGAGGAATAGTTTACAGATTTGGAGAAAATCTGAGATGTTTCTCTTGACAAAAGAAACACTGCAATGCCCTCTCTGAGGATCGAACTCAGGACCTTCAGATTATGAGACTGACGCGCTGCCTACTGCGCTAAGAAGGCTGCTTGAAACCGCTAACAAATGCGTCTACACACCATGAAGAGGGAAGGTAGCAAAAATGCTGTTCTCATGTTAGAATATCAATACACTTCGGTTGCCTCGCTGGATTAAAATCGTCTGCAGTTATAATGGTCAGAAGACTGCTCTTTCCCAGTGCTTAAACCCACACCCCATACATTTAGCCATGCAAAAGAAATCAGGGCATACCATTCACCTCTCTAAGAAAGATCGTGCCATTTTTTCCTCCACATAACTGAGAATGAAATGGACTAAAACCCAGAATTAACATGCCGCCCCTAGCCGTAGATGCATCTAGATCTCAACACTGTACATGCTAATGTAACATAGCTGTGTGTCCTGCAAAAAGAGAAGGGGTACCTTAAGTCATCTCACAAGATGTGGAAACAGCACTCAACCATATCCTTCTTTGATGTATCCTGAACCAGTTGCCTTGAATACTCTGGCTTTTTTCGATTGCATCTAGCTGTTGTGTGTGGGGAATTATTCATTCTAGAGTCAACCTTATTCCATAAAAAACGGTGCTAGAAAATCCAGCTGTAAATCATATGGAATTCCACACCTGACGCTTCCCATTCCAGTGTCATATGTGGTGAATGTACATTCAATAGAATTCCAGGTTTCCATGCGTGGAGCAAGGTCTCCCTCTACAGGATGTGGGGATGTAGCTCAGTGGTAGAGCGCATGCTTAGCATGTATGAGGCCCCGGGTTCAATCCCCGGCATCTCCAGCTTTTCGCCATGCTAATCTTGCCTTTTGACAGATAGCTAGGCTGGCATCATGAGTAAGGAAGTGAGATGTCATGCAGCTGGTGCCAGAACCCCACTTTCTTCGCCTTGCAAAACCTTTTGAAATGGGGCAATCTCATTTCCCGTGTTTATAGAAAAAAATAATCTTGCTTCCATAAGAAACCAAAGTGGTGATTTATCTTGGCATTCTTAGTATAGAAAACGGGCACAGCTGTCTTGGTCATTTATTTGAATTCTTCCTCTAAACCAGAGACTCTTACCAGAAGGTTTAAGAAAAACAGAATGTTTTCTTCATCCTAATCCCTTCTGAATGGTCCATTAATCTACTGGTTTTGCTTTTCCAGTTCCTTTCACAGACGCATTAAAAATGCATGTTCTTCATGCTCCGTACGGAGTAATGACTCTCCTAACTTTCTGTCCTTTCCTTCATGTTCCCATGCTGTCATCCTTTTGCCAGAAATGCTTCCAAAGGGCTGTGGATTCCTCGGCCCCATGCCCTTTCAGGAAAACTCCTTTCTGTAGGATTTCTAATTCTAGGTCCCCTGCTTTCCTTCACGCCAGCACAGCACATTCAGGTAGGTAAGCAGTCCCCCTTTATGGTGATAAGATGTAGCTGAGAATGCACTCTAGGAAGTGGCAATTTGTAGAGCAAGCTGCAGGTCATATTCATGATTTTCAAGATTAGACTGCAGTACTCCCACCCCACTCCCGCCGCAACCATTATTGAAAGAAAGATGAATGCAGCATGGAAAGCTGTACTGCCTAATCCTCCGATAGCTCAGTTGGGAGAGCGGAGGACTGTAGTGGAGAAACAGAAATCCTTAGGTCGCTGGTTCAAATCCGGCTCGGAGGAGTTTCCCCTTTTTTGTTTTCCATAGCTGCTTTCTCTCTTGTTAAAACATTATGTGCCCCTCTGATTGAGAAACATTTCCCTAGCTCCAAATAAATGCTAGGACAGAAGGGTAGACTTCTTCTGCTTTCCAATGAAATTGACCACATAGTCATTTCTGAGGGATGTTGGAAGAGAAATAAACAAGGACCTGCAGATCAGAATTCATTCCAAAGCCTTGACTAAATATATGAAGGCACTTGGAAGACTTCCAGTTTCATTGTACCAAGGTAGATGTTTCGGCAGCCGAACCAGCTAAAACTCACCTACAATGAGTGGCCATGGATATGAAAGAGGGAATCTACAAAGACACCAACTCCTTAAAACTGAGCAAGATGCAATGTGGAGGAATAGTTTACAGATTTGGAGAAAATCTGAGATGTTTCTCTTGACAAAAGAAACACTGCAATGCCCTCTCTGAGGATCGAACTCAGGACCTTCAGATTATGAGACTGACGCGCTGCCTACTGCGCTAAGAAGGCTGCTTGAAACCGCTAACAAATGCGTCTACACACCATGAAGAGGGAAGGTAGCAAAAATGCTGTTCTCATGTTAGAATATCAATACACTTCGGTTGCCTCGCTGGATTAAAATCGTCTGCAGTTATAATGGTCAGAAGACTGCTCTTTCCCAGTGCTTAAACCCACACCCCATACATTTAGCCATGCAAAAGAAATCAGGGCATACCATTCACCTCTCTAAGAAAGATCGTGCCATTTTTTCCTCCACATAACTGAGAATGAAATGGACTAAAACCCAGAATTAACATGCCGCCCCTAGCCGTAGATGCATCTAGATCTCAACACTGTACATGCTAATGTAACATAGCTGTGTGTCCTGCAAAAAGAGCAGGGGTACCTTAAGTCATCTCACAAGATGTGGAAACAGCACTCAACCATATCCTTCTTTGATGTATCCTGAACCAGTTGCCTTGAATACTCTGGCTTTTTTCGATTGCATCTAGCTGTTGTGTGTGGGGAATTATTCATTCTAGAGTCAACCTTATTCCATAAAAAACGGTGCTAGAAAATCCAGCTGTAAATCATATGGAATTCCACACCTGACGCTTCCCATTCCAGTGTCATATGTGGTGAATGTACATTCAATAGAATTCCAGGTTTCCATGCGTGGAGCAAGGTCTCCCTCTACAGGATGTGGGGATGTAGCTCAGTGGTAGAGCGCATGCTTAGCATGTATGAGGCCCCGGGTTCAATCCCCGGCATCTCCAGCTTTTCGCCATGCTAATCTTGCCTTTTGACAGATAGCTAGGCTGGCATCATGAGTAAGGAAGTGAGATGTCATGCAGCTGGTGCCAGAACCCCACTTTCTTCGCCTTGCAAAACCTTTTGAAATGGGGCTATCTCATTTCCCGTGTTTATAGAAAAAAATAATCTTGCTTCCATAAGAAACCAAAGTGGTGATTTATCTTGGCATTCTTAGTATAGAAAACGGGCACAGCTGTCTTGGTCATTTATTTGAATTCTTCCTCTAAACCAGAGACTCTTACCAGAAGGTTTAAGAAAAACAGAATGTTTTCTTCATCCTAATCCCTTCTGAATGGTCCATTAATCTACTGGTTTTGCTTTTCCAGTTCCTTTCACAGAAGCATTAAAAATGCATGTTCTTCATGCTCCGTACGGAGTAATGACTCTCCTAACTTTCTGTCCTTTCCTTCATGTTCCCATGCTGTCATCCTTTTGCCAGAAATGCTTCCAAAGGGCTGTGGATTCCTCGGCCCCATGCCCTTTCAGGAAAACTCCTTTCTGTAGGATTTCTAATTCTAGGTCCCCTGCTTTCCTTCACGCCAGCACAGCACATTCAGGTAGGTAAGCAGTCCCCCTTTATGGTGATAAGATGTAGCTGAGAATGCACTCTAGGAAGTGGCAATTTGTAGAGCAAGCTGCAGGTCATATTCATGATTTTCAAGATTAGACTGCAGTACTCCCACCCCACTCCCGCCGCAACCATTATTGAAAGAAAGATGAATGCAGCATGGAAAGCTGTACTGCCTAATCCTCCGATAGCTCAGTTGGGAGAGCGGAGGACTGTAGTGGAGAAACAGAAATCCTTAGGTCGCTGGTTCAAATCCGGCTCGGAGGAGTTTCCCCTTTTTTGTTTTCCATAGCTGCTTTCTCTCTTGTTAAAACATTATGTGCCCCTCTGATTGAGAAACATTTCCCTAGCTCCAAATAAATGCTAGGACAGAAGGGTAGACTTCTTCTGCTTTCCAATGAAATTGACCACATAGTCATTTCTGAGGGATGTTGGAAGAGAAATAAACAAGGACCTGCAGATCAGAATTCATTCCAAAGCCTTGACTAAATATATGAAGGCACTTGGAAGACTTCCAGTTTCATTGTACCAAGGTAGATGTTTCGGCAGCCGAACCAGCTAAAACTCACCTACAATGAGTGGCCATGGATATGAAAGAGGGAATCTACAAAGACACCAACTCCTTAAAACTGAGCAAGATGCAATGTGGAGGAATAGTTTACAGATTTGGAGAAAATCTGAGATGTTTCTCTTGACAAAAGAAACACTGCAATGCCCTCTCTGAGGATCGAACTCAGGACCTTCAGATTATGAGACTGACGCGCTGCCTACTGCGCTAAGAAGGCTGCTTGAAACCGCTAACAAATGCGTCTACACACCATGAAGAGGGAAGGTAGCAAAAATGCTGTTCTCATGTTGGAATATCAATACACTTCGGTTGCCTCGCTGGATTAAAATCGTCTGCAGTTATAATGGTCAGAAGACTGCTCTTTCCCAGTGCTTAAACCCACACCCCATACATTTAGCCATGCAAAAGAAATCAGGGCATACCATTCACCTCTCTAAGAAAGATCGTGCCATTTTTTCCTCCACATAACTGAGAATGAAATGGACTAAAACCCAGAATTAACATGCCGCCCCTAGCCGTAGATGCATCTAGATCTCAACACTGTACATGCTAATGTAACATAGCTGTGTGTCCTGCAAAAAGAGCAGGGGTACCTTAAGTCATCTCACAAGATGTGGAAACAGCACTCAACCATATCCTTCTTTGATGTATCCTGAACCAGTTGCCTTGAATACTCTGGCTTTTTTCGATTGCATCTAGCTGTTGTGTGTGGGGAATTATTCATTCTAGAGTCAACCTTATTCCATAAAAAACGGTGCTAGAAAATCCAGCTGTAAATCATATGGAATTCCACACCTGACGCTTCCCATTCCAGTGTCATATGTGGTGAATGTACATTCAATAGAATTCCAGGTTTCCATGCGTGGAGCAAGGTCTCCCTCTACAGGATGTGGGGATGTAGCTCAGTGGTAGAGCGCATGCTTAGCATGTATGAGGCCCCGGGTTCAATCCCCGGCATCTCCAGCTTTTCGCCATGCTAATCTTGCCTTTTGACAGATAGCTAGGCTGGCATCATGAGTAAGGAAGTGAGATGTCATGCAGCTGGTGCCAGAACCCCACTTTCTTCGCCTTGCAAAACCTTTTGAAATGGGGCTATCTCATTTCCCGTGTTTATAGAAAAAAATAATCTTGCTTCCATAAGAAACCAAAGTGGTGATTTATCTTGGCATTCTTAGTATAGAAAACGGGCACAGCTGTCTTGGTCATTTATTTGAATTCTTCCTCTAAACCAGAGACTCTTACCAGAAGGTTTAAGAAAAACAGAATGTTTTCTTCATCCTAATCCCTTCTGAATGGTCCATTAATCTACTGGTTTTGCTTTTCCAGTTCCTTTCACAGAAGCATTAAAAATGCATGTTCTTCATGCTCCGTACGGAGTAATGACTCTCCTAACTTTCTGTCCTTTCCTTCATGTTCCCATGCTGTCATCCTTTTGCCAGAAATGCTTCCAAAGGGCTGTGGATTCCTCGGCCCCATGCCCTTTCAGGAAAACTCCTTTCTGTAGGATTTCTAATTCTAGGTCCCCTGCTTTCCTTCACGCCAGCACAGCACATTCAGGTAGGTAAGCAGTCCCCCTTTATGGTGATAAGATGTAGCTGAGAATGCACTCTAGGAAGTGGCAATTTGTAGAGCAAGCTGCAGGTCATATTCATGATTTTCAAGATTAGACTGCAGTACTCCCACCCCACTCCCGCCGCAACCATTATTGAAAGAAAGATGAATGCAGCATGGAAAGCTGCACTGCCTAATCCTCCGATAGCTCAGTTGGGAGAGCGGAGGACTGTAGTGGAGAAACAGAAATCCTTAGGTCGCTGGTTCAAATCCGGCTCGGAGGAGTTTCCCCTTTTTTGTTTTCCATAGCTGCTTTCTCTCTTGTTAAAACATTATGTGCCCCTCTGATTGAGAAACATTTCCCTAGCTCCAAATAAATGCTAGGACAGAAGGGTAGACTTCTTCTGCTTTCCAATGAAATTGACCACATAGTCATTTCTGAGGGATGTTGGAAGAGAAATAAACAAGGACCTGCAGATCAGAATTCATTCCAAAGCCTTGACTAAATATATGAAGGCACTTGGAAGACTTCCAGTTTCATTGTACCAAGGTAGATGTTTCGGCAGCCGAACCAGCTAAAACTCACCTACAATGAGTGGCCATGGATATGAAAGAGGGAATCTACAAAGACACCAACTCCTTAAAACTGAGCAAGATGCAATGTGGAGGAATAGTTTACAGATTTGGAGAAAATCTGAGATGTTTCTCTTGACAAAAGAAACACTGCAATGCCCTCTCTGAGGATCGAACTCAGGACCTTCAGATTATGAGACTGACGCGCTGCCTACTGCGCTAAGAAGGCTGCTTGAAACCGCTAACAAATGCGTCTACACACCATGAAGAGGGAAGGTAGCAAAAATGCTGTTCTCATGTTGGAATATCAATACACTTCGGTTGCCTCGCTGGATTAAAATCGTCTGCAGTTATAATGGTCAGAAGACTGCTCTTTCCCAGTGCTTAAACCCACACCCCATACATTTAGCCATGCAAAAGAAATCAGGGCATACCATTCACCTCTCTAAGAAAGATCGTGCCATTTTTTCCTCCACATAACTGAGAATGAAATGGACTAAAACCCAGAATTAACATGCCGCCCCTAGCCGTAGATGCATCTAGATCTCAACACTGTACATGCTAATGTAACATAGCTGTGTGTCCTGCAAAAAGAGCAGGGGTACCTTAAGTCATCTCACAAGATGTGGAAACAGCACTCAACCATATCCTTCTTTGATGTATCCTGAACCAGTTGCCTTGAATACTCTGGCTTTTTTCGATTGCATCTAGCTGTTGTGTGTGGGGAATTATTCATTCTAGAGTCAACCTTATTCCATAAAAAACGGTGCTAGAAAATCCAGCTGTAAATCATATGGAATTCCACACCTGACGCTTCCCATTCCAGTGTCATATGTGGTGAATGTACATTCAATAGAATTCCAGGTTTCCATGCGTGGAGCAAGGTCTCCCTCTACAGGATGTGGGGATGTAGCTCAGTGGTAGAGCGCATGCTTAGCATGTATGAGGCCCCGGGTTCAATCCCCGGCATCTCCAGCTTTTCGCCATGCTAATCTTGCCTTTTGACAGATAGCTAGGCTGGCATCATGAGTAAGGAAGTGAGATGTCATGCAGCTGGTGCCAGAACCCCACTTTCTTCGCCTTGCAAAACCTTTTGAAATGGGGCTATCTCATTTCCCGTGTTTATAGAAAAAAATAATCTTGCTTCCATAAGAAACCAAAGTGGTGATTTATCTTGGCATTCTTAGTATAGAAAACGGGCACAGCTGTCTTGGTCATTTATTTGAATTCTTCCTCTAAACCAGAGACTCTTACCAGAAGGTTTAAGAAAAACAGAATGTTTTCTTCATCCTAATCCCTTCTGAATGGTCCATTAATCTACTGGTTTTGCTTTTCCAGTTCCTTTCACAGAAGCATTAAAAATGCATGTTCTTCATGCTCCGTACGGAGTAATGACTCTCCTAACTTTCTGTCCTTTCCTTCATGTTCCCATGCTGTCATCCTTTTGCCAGAAATGCTTCCAAAGGGCTGTGGATTCCTCGGCCCCATGCCCTTTCAGGAAAACTCCTTTCTGTAGGATTTCTAATTCTAGGTCCCCTGCTTTCCTTCACGCCAGCACAGCACATTCAGGTAGGTAAGCAGTCCCCCTTTATGGTGATAAGATGTAGCTGAGAATGCACTCTAGGAAGTGGCAATTTGTAGAGCAAGCTGCAGGTCATATTCATGATTTTCAAGATTAGACTGCAGTACTCCCACCCCACTCCCGCCGCAACCATTATTGAAAGAAAGATGAATGCAGCATGGAAAGCTGTACTGCCTAATCCTCCGATAGCTCAGTTGGGAGAGCGGAGGACTGTAGTGGAGAAACAGAAATCCTTAGGTCGCTGGTTCAAATCCGGCTCGGAGGAGTTTCCCCTTTTTTGTTTTCCATAGCTGCTTTCTCTCTTGTTAAAACATTATGTGCCCCTCTGATTGAGAAACATTTCCCTAGCTCCAAATAAATGCTAGGACAGAAGGGTAGACTTCTTCTGCTTTCCAATGAAATTGACCACATAGTCATTTCTGAGGGATGTTGGAAGAGAAATAAACAAGGACCTGCAGATCAGAATTCATTCCAAAGCCTTGACTAAATATATGAAGGCACTTGGAAGACTTCCAGTTTCATTGTACCAAGGTAGATGTTTCGGCAGCCGAACCAGCTAAAACTCACCTACAATGAGTGGCCATGGATATGAAAGAGGGAATCTACAAAGACACCAACTCCTTAAAACTGAGCAAGATGCAATGTGGAGGAATAGTTTACAGATTTGGAGAAAATCTGAGATGTTTCTCTTGACAAAAGAAACACTGCAATGCCCTCTCTGAGGATCGAACTCAGGACCTTCAGATTATGAGACTGACGCGCTGCCTACTGCGCTAAGAAGGCTGCTTGAAACCGCTAACAAATGCGTCTACACACCATGAAGAGGGAAGGTAGCAAAAATGCTGTTCTCATGTTGGAATATCAATACACTTCAGTTGCCTCGCTGGATTAAAATCGTCTGCAGTTATAATGGTCAGAAGACTGCTCTTTCCCAGTGCTTAAACCCACACCCCATACATTTAGCCATGCAAAAGAAATCAGGGCATACCATTCACCTCTCTAAGAAAGATCGTGCCATTTTTTCCTCCACATAACTGAGAATGAAATGGACTAAAACCCAGAATTAACATGCCGCCCCTAGCCGTAGATGCATCTAGATCTCAACACTGTACATGCTAATGTAACATAGCTGTGTGTCCTGCAAAAAGAGCAGGGGTACCTTAAGTCATCTCACAAGATGTGGAAACAGCACTCAACCATATCCTTCTTTGATGTATCCTGAACCAGTTGCCTTGAATACTCTGGCTTTTTTCGATTGCATCTAGCTGTTGTGTGTGGGGAATTATTCATTCTAGAGTCAACCTTATTCCATAAAAAACGGTGCTAGAAAATCCAGCTGTAAATCATATGGAATTCCACACCTGACGCTTCCCATTCCAGTGTCATATGTGGTGAATGTACATTCAATAGAATTCCTGGTTTCCATGCGTGGAGCAAGGTCTCCCTCTACAGGATGTGGGGATGTAGCTCAGTGGTAGAGCGCATGCTTAGCATGTATGAGGCCCCGGGTTCAATCCCCGGCATCTCCAGCTTTTCGCCATGCTAATCTTGCCTTTTGACAGATAGCTAGGCTGGCATCATGAGTAAGGAAGTGAGATGTCATGCAGCTGGTGCCAGAACCCCACTTTCTTCGCCTTGCAAAACCTTTTGAAATGGGGCTATCTCATTTCCCGTGTTTATAGAAAAAAATAATCTTGCTTCCATAAGAAACCAAAGTGGTGATTTATCTTGGCATTCTTAGTATAGAAAACGGGCACAGCTGTCTTGGTCATTTATTTGAATTCTTCCTCTAAACCAGAGACTCTTACCAGAAGGTTTAAGAAAAACAGAATGTTTTCTTCATCCTAATCCCTTCTGAATGGTCCATTAATCTACTGGTTTTGCTTTTCCAGTTCCTTTCACAGACGCATTAAAAATGCATGTTCTTCATGCTCCGTACGGAGTAATGACTCTCCTAACTTTCTGTCCTTTCCTTCATGTTCCCATGCTGTCATCCTTTTGCCAGAAATGCTTCCAAAGGGCTGTGGATTCCTCGGCCCCATGCCCTTTCAGGAAAACTCCTTTCTGTAGGATTTCTAATTCTAGGTCCCCTGCTTTCCTTCACGCCAGCACAGCACATTCAGGTAGGTAAGCAGTCCCCCTTTATGGTGATAAGATGTAGCTGAGAATGCACTCTAGGAAGTGGCAATTTGTAGAGCAAGCTGCAGGTCATATTCATGATTTTCAAGATTAGACTGCAGTACTCCCACCCCACTCCCGCCGCAACCATTATTGAAAGAAAGATGAATGCAGCATGGAAAGCTGTACTGCCTAATCCTCCGATAGCTCAGTTGGGAGAGCGGAGGACTGTAGTGGAGAAACAGAAATCCTTAGGTCGCTGGTTCAAATCCGGCTCGGAGGAGTTTCCCCTTTTTTGTTTTCCATAGCTGCTTTCTCTCTTGTTAAAACATTATGTGCCCCTCTGATTGAGAAACATTTCCCTAGCTCCAAATAAATGCTAGGACAGAAGGGTAGACTTCTTCTGCTTTCCAATGAAATTGACCACATAGTCATTTCTGAGGGATGTTGGAAGAGAAATAAACAAGGACCTGCAGATCAGAATTCATTCCAAAGCCTTGACTAAATATATGAAGGCACTTGGAAGACTTCCAGTTTCATTGTACCAAGGTAGATGTTTCGGCAGCCGAACCAGCTAAAACTCACCTACAATGAGTGGCCATGGATATGAAAGAGGGAATCTACAAAGACACCAACTCCTTAAAACTGAGCAAGATGCAATGTGGAGGAATAGTTTACAGATTTGGAGAAAATCTGAGATGTTTCTCTTGACAAAAGAAACACTGCAATGCCCTCTCTGAGGATCGAACTCAGGACCTTCAGATTATGAGACTGACGCGCTGCCTACTGCGCTAAGAAGGCTGCTTGAAACCGCTAACAAATGCGTCTACACACCATGAAGAGGGAAGGTAGCAAAAATGCTGTTCTCATGTTAGAATATCAATACACTTCGGTTGCCTCGCTGGATTAAAATCGTCTGCAGTTATAATGGTCAGAAGACTGCTCTTTCCCAGTGCTTAAACCCACACCCCATACATTTAGCCATGCAAAAGAAATCAGGGCATACCATTCACCTCTCTAAGAAAGATCGTGCCATTTTTTCCTCCACATAACTGAGAATGAAATGGACTAAAACCCAGAATTAACATGCCGCCCCTAGCCGTAGATGCATCTAGATCTCAACACTGTACATGCTAATGTAACATAGCTGTGTGTCCTGCAAAAAGAGCAGGGGTACCTTAAGTCATCTCACAAGATGTGGAAACAGCACTCAACCATATCCTTCTTTGATGTATCCTGAACCAGTTGCCTTGAATACTCTGGCTTTTTTCGATTGCATCTAGCTGTTGTGTGTGGGGAATTATTCATTCTAGAGTCAACCTTATTCCATAAAAAACGGTGCTAGAAAATCCAGCTGTAAATCATATGGAATTCCACACCTGACGCTTCCCATTCCAGTGTCATATGTGGTGAATGTACATTCAATAGAATTCCAGGTTTCCATGCGTGGAGCAAGGTCTCCCTCTACAGGATGTGGGGATGTAGCTCAGTGGTAGAGCGCATGCTTAGCATGTATGAGGCCCCGGGTTCAATCCCCGGCATCTCCAGCTTTTCGCCATGCTAATCTTGCCTTTTGACAGATAGCTAGGCTGGCATCATGAGTAAGGAAGTGAGATGTCATGCAGCTGGTGCCAGAACCCCACTTTCTTCGCCTTGCAAAACCTTTTGAAATGGGGCTATCTCATTTCCCGTGTTTATAGAAAAAAATAATCTTGCTTCCATAAGAAACCAAAGTGGTGATTTATCTTGGCATTCTTAGTATAGAAAACGGGCACAGCTGTCTTGGTCATTTATTTGAATTCTTCCTCTAAACCAGAGACTCTTACCAGAAGGTTTAAGAAAAACAGAATGTTTTCTTCATCCTAATCCCTTCTGAATGGTCCATTAATCTACTGGTTTTGCTTTTCCAGTTCCTTTCACAGACGCATTAAAAATGCATGTTCTTCATGCTCCGTACGGAGTAATGACTCTCCTAACTTTCTGTCCTTTCCTTCATGTTCCCATGCTGTCATCCTTTTGCCAGAAATGCTTCCAAAGGGCTGTGGATTCCTCGGCCCCATGCCCTTTCAGGAAAACTCCTTTCTGTAGGATTTCTAATTCTAGGTCCCCTGCTTTCCTTCACGCCAGCACAGCACATTCAGGTAGGTAAGCAGTCCCCCTTTATGGTGATAAGATGTAGCTGAGAATGCACTCTAGGAAGTGGCAATTTGTAGAGCAAGCTGCAGGTCATATTCATGATTTTCAAGATTAGACTGCAGTACTCCCACCCCACTCCCGCCGCAACCATTATTGAAAGAAAGATGAATGCAGCATGGAAAGCTGTACTGCCTAATCCTCCGATAGCTCAGTTGGGAGAGCGGAGGACTGTAGTGGAGAAACAGAAATCCTTAGGTCGCTGGTTCAAATCCGGCTCGGAGGAGTTTCCCCTTTTTTGTTTTCCATAGCTGCTTTCTCTCTTGTTAAAACATTATGTGCCCCTCTGATTGAGAAACATTTCCCTAGCTCCAAATAAATGCTAGGACAGAAGGGTAGACTTCTTCTGCTTTCCAATGAAATTGACCACATAGTCATTTCTGAGGGATGTTGGAAGAGAAATAAACAAGGACCTGCAGATCAGAATTCATTCCAAAGCCTTGACTAAATATATGAAGGCACTTGGAAGACTTCCAGTTTCATTGTACCAAGGTAGATGTTTCGGCAGCCGAACCAGCTAAAACTCACCTACAATGAGTGGCCATGGATATGAAAGAGGGAATCTACAAAGACACCAACTCCTTAAAACTGAGCAAGATGCAATGTGGAGGAATAGTTTACAGATTTGGAGAAAATCTGAGATGTTTCTCTTGACAAAAGAAACACTGCAATGCCCTCTCTGAGGATCGAACTCAGGACCTTCAGATTATGAGACTGACGCGCTGCCTACTGCGCTAAGAAGGCTGCTTGAAACCGCTAACAAATGCGTCTACACACCATGAAGAGGGAAGGTAGCAAAAATGCTGTTCTCATGTTAGAATATCAATACACTTCGGTTGCCTCGCTGGATTAAAATCGTCTGCAGTTATAATGGTCAGAAGACTGCTCTTTCCCAGTGCTTAAACCCACACCCCATACATTTAGCCATGCAAAAGAAATCAGGGCATACCATTCACCTCTCTAAGAAAGATCGTGCCATTTTTTCCTCCACATAACTGAGAATGAAATGGACTAAAACCCAGAATTAACATGCCGCCCCTAGCCGTAGATGCATCTAGATCTCAACACTGTACATGCTAATGTAACATAGCTGTGTGTCCTGCAAAAAGAGCAGGGGTACCTTAAGTCATCTCACAAGATGTGGAAACAGCACTCAACCATATCCTTCTTTGATGTATCCTGAACCAGTTGCCTTGAATACTCTGGCTTTTTTCGATTGCATCTAGCTGTTGTGTGTGGGGAATTATTCATTCTAGAGTCAACCTTATTCCATAAAAAACGGTGCTAGAAAATCCAGCTGTAAATCATATGGAATTCCACACCTGACGCTTCCCATTCCAGTGTCATATGTGGTGAATGTACATTCAATAGAATTCCAGGTTTCCATGCGTGGAGCAAGGTCTCCCTCTACAGGATGTGGGGATGTAGCTCAGTGGTAGAGCGCATGCTTAGCATGTATGAGGCCCCGGGTTCAATCCCCGGCATCTCCAGCTTTTCGCCATGCTAATCTTGCCTTTTGACAGATAGCTAGGCTGGCATCATGAGTAAGGAAGTGAGATGTCATGCAGCTGGTGCCAGAACCCCACTTTCTTCGCCTTGCAAAACCTTTTGAAATGGGGCTATCTCATTTCCCGTGTTTATAGAAAAAAATAATCTTGCTTCCATAAGAAACCAAAGTGGTGATTTATCTTGGCATTCTTAGTATAGAAAACGGGCACAGCTGTCTTGGTCATTTATTTGAATTCTTCCTCTAAACCAGAGACTCTTACCAGAAGGTTTAAGAAAAACAGAATGTTTTCTTCATCCTAATCCCTTCTGAATGGTCCATTAATCTACTGGTTTTGCTTTTCCAGTTCCTTTCACAGAAGCATTAAAAATGCATGTTCTTCATGCTCCGTACGGAGTAATGACTCTCCTAACTTTCTGTCCTTTCCTTCATGTTCCCATGCTGTCATCCTTTTGCCAGAAATGCTTCCAAAGGGCTGTGGATTCCTCGGCCCCATGCCCTTTCAGGAAAACTCCTTTCTGTAGGATTTCTAATTCTAGGTCCCCTGCTTTCCTTCACGCCAGCACAGCACATTCAGGTAGGTAAGCAGTCCCCCTTTATGGTGATAAGATGTAGCTGAGAATGCACTCTAGGAAGTGGCAATTTGTAGAGCAAGCTGCAGGTCATATTCATGATTTTCAAGATTAGACTGCAGTACTCCCACCCCACTCCCGCCGCAACCATTATTGAAAGAAAGATGAATGCAGCATGGAAAGCTGCACTGCCTAATCCTCCGATAGCTCAGTTGGGAGAGCGGAGGACTGTAGTGGAGAAACAGAAATCCTTAGGTCGCTGGTTCAAATCCGGCTCGGAGGAGTTTCCCCTTTTTTGTTTTCCATAGCTGCTTTCTCTCTTGTTAAAACATTATGTGCCCCTCTGATTGAGAAACATTTCCCTAGCTCCAAATAAATGCTAGGACAGAAGGGTAGACTTCTTCTGCTTTCCAATGAAATTGACCACATAGTCATTTCTGAGGGATGTTGGAAGAGAAATAAACAAGGACCTGCAGATCAGAATTCATTCCAAAGCCTTGACTAAATATATGAAGGCACTTGGAAGACTTCCAGTTTCATTGTACCAAGGTAGATGTTTCGGCAGCCGAACCAGCTAAAACTCACCTACAATGAGTGGCCATGGATATGAAAGAGGGAATCTACAAAGACACCAACTCCTTAAAACTGAGCAAGATGCAATGTGGAGGAATAGTTTACAGATTTGGAGAAAATCTGAGATGTTTCTCTTGACAAAAGAAACACTGCAATGCCCTCTCTGAGGATCGAACTCAGGACCTTCAGATTATGAGACTGACGCGCTGCCTACTGCGCTAAGAAGGCTGCTTGAAACCGCTAACAAATGCGTCTACACACCATGAAGAGGGAAGGTAGCAAAAATGCTGTTCTCATGTTGGAATATCAATACACTTCGGTTGCCTCGCTGGATTAAAATCGTCTGCAGTTATAATGGTCAGAAGACTGCTCTTTCCCAGTGCTTAAACCCACACCCCATACATTTAGCCATGCAAAAGAAATCAGGGCATACCATTCACCTCTCTAAGAAAGATCGTGCCATTTTTTCCTCCACATAACTGAGAATGAAATGGACTAAAACCCAGAATTAACATGCCGCCCCTAGCCGTAGATGCATCTAGATCTCAACACTGTACATGCTAATGTAACATAGCTGTGTGTCCTGCAAAAAGAGCAGGGGTACCTTAAGTCATCTCACAAGATGTGGAAACAGCACTCAACCATATCCTTCTTTGATGTATCCTGAACCAGTTGCCTTGAATACTCTGGCTTTTTTCGATTGCATCTAGCTGTTGTGTGTGGGGAATTATTCATTCTAGAGTCAACCTTATTCCATAAAAAACGGTGCTAGAAAATCCAGCTGTAAATCATATGGAATTCCACACCTGACGCTTCCCATTCCAGTGTCATATGTGGTGAATGTACATTCAATAGAATTCCAGGTTTCCATGCGTGGAGCAAGGTCTCCCTCTACAGGATGTGGGGATGTAGCTCAGTGGTAGAGCGCATGCTTAGCATGTATGAGGCCCCGGGTTCAATCCCCGGCATCTCCAGCTTTTCGCCATGCTAATCTTGCCTTTTGACAGATAGCTAGGCTGGCATCATGAGTAAGGAAGTGAGATGTCATGCAGCTGGTGCCAGAACCCCACTTTCTTCGCCTTGCAAAACCTTTTGAAATGGGGCTATCTCATTTCCCGTGTTTATAGAAAAAAATAATCTTGCTTCCATAAGAAACCAAAGTGGTGATTTATCTTGGCATTCTTAGTATAGAAAACGGGCACAGCTGTCTTGGTCATTTATTTGAATTCTTCCTCTAAACCAGAGACTCTTACCAGAAGGTTTAAGAAAAACAGAATGTTTTCTTCATCCTAATCCCTTCTGAATGGTCCATTAATCTACTGGTTTTGCTTTTCCAGTTCCTTTCACAGAAGCATTAAAAATGCATGTTCTTCATGCTCCGTACGGAGTAATGACTCTCCTAACTTTCTGTCCTTTCCTTCATGTTCCCATGCTGTCATCCTTTTGCCAGAAATGCTTCCAAAGGGCTGTGGATTCCTCGGCCCCATGCCCTTTCAGGAAAACTCCTTTCTGTAGGATTTCTAATTCTAGGTCCCCTGCTTTCCTTCACGCCAGCACAGCACATTCAGGTAGGTAAGCAGTCCCCCTTTATGGTGATAAGATGTAGCTGAGAATGCACTCTAGGAAGTGGCAATTTGTAGAGCAAGCTGCAGGTCATATTCATGATTTTCAAGATTAGACTGCAGTACTCCCACCCCACTCCCGCCGCAACCATTATTGAAAGAAAGATGAATGCAGCATGGAAAGCTGTACTGCCTAATCCTCCGATAGCTCAGTTGGGAGAGCGGAGGACTGTAGTGGAGAAACAGAAATCCTTAGGTCGCTGGTTCAAATCCGGCTCGGAGGAGTTTCCCCTTTTTTGTTTTCCATAGCTGCTTTCTCTCTTGTTAAAACATTATGTGCCCCTCTGATTGAGAAACATTTCCCTAGCTCCAAATAAATGCTAGGACAGAAGGGTAGACTTCTTCTGCTTTCCAATGAAATTGACCACATAGTCATTTCTGAGGGATGTTGGAAGAGAAATAAACAAGGACCTGCAGATCAGAATTCATTCCAAAGCCTTGACTAAATATATGAAGGCACTTGGAAGACTTCCAGTTTCATTGTACCAAGGTAGATGTTTCGGCAGCCGAACCAGCTAAAACTCACCTACAATGAGTGGCCATGGATATGAAAGAGGGAATCTACAAAGACACCAACTCCTTAAAACTGAGCAAGATGCAATGTGGAGGAATAGTTTACAGATTTGGAGAAAATCTGAGATGTTTCTCTTGACAAAAGAAACACTGCAATGCCCTCTCTGAGGATCGAACTCAGGACCTTCAGATTATGAGACTGACGCGCTGCCTACTGCGCTAAGAAGGCTGCTTGAAACCGCTAACAAATGCGTCTACACACCATGAAGAGGGAAGGTAGCAAAAATGCTGTTCTCATGTTGGAATATCAATACACTTCGGTTGCCTCGCTGGATTAAAATCGTCTGCAGTTATAATGGTCAGAAGACTGCTCTTTCCCAGTGCTTAAACCCACACCCCATACATTTAGCCATGCAAAAGAAATCAGGGCATACCATTCACCTCTCTAAGAAAGATCGTGCCATTTTTTCCTCCACATAACTGAGAATGAAATGGACTAAAACCCAGAATTAACATGCCGCCCCTAGCCGTAGATGCATCTAGATCTCAACACTGTACATGCTAATGTAACATAGCTGTGTGTCCTGCAAAAAGAGCAGGGGTACCTTAAGTCATCTCACAAGATGTGGAAACAGCACTCAACCATATCCTTCTTTGATGTATCCTGAACCAGTTGCCTTGAATACTCTGGCTTTTTTCGATTGCATCTAGCTGTTGTGTGTGGGGAATTATTCATTCTAGAGTCAACCTTATTCCATAAAAAACGGTGCTAGAAAATCCAGCTGTAAATCATATGGAATTCCACACCTGACGCTTCCCATTCCAGTGTCATATGTGGTGAATGTACATTCAATAGAATTCCAGGTTTCCATGCGTGGAGCAAGGTCTCCCTCTACAGGATGTGGGGATGTAGCTCAGTGGTAGAGCGCATGCTTAGCATGTATGAGGCCCCGGGTTCAATCCCCGGCATCTCCAGCTTTTCGCCATGCTAATCTTGCCTTTTGACAGATAGCTAGGCTGGCATCATGAGTAAGGAAGTGAGATGTCATGCAGCTGGTGCCAGAACCCCACTTTCTTCGCCTTGCAAAACCTTTTGAAATGGGGCTATCTCATTTCCCGTGTTTATAGAAAAAAATAATCTTGCTTCCATAAGAAACCAAAGTGGTGATTTATCTTGGCATTCTTAGTATAGAAAACGGGCACAGCTGTCTTGGTCATTTATTTGAATTCTTCCTCTAAACCAGAGACTCTTACCAGAAGGTTTAAGAAAAACAGAATGTTTTCTTCATCCTAATCCCTTCTGAATGGTCCATTAATCTACTGGTTTTGCTTTTCCAGTTCCTTTCACAGAAGCATTAAAAATGCATGTTCTTCATGCTCCGTACGGAGTAATGACTCTCCTAACTTTCTGTCCTTTCCTTCATGTTCCCATGCTGTCATCCTTTTGCCAGAAATGCTTCCAAAGGGCTGTGGATTCCTCGGCCCCATGCCCTTTCAGGAAAACTCCTTTCTGTAGGATTTCTAATTCTAGGTCCCCTGCTTTCCTTCACGCCAGCACAGCACATTCAGGTAGGTAAGCAGTCCCCCTTTATGGTGATAAGATGTAGCTGAGAATGCACTCTAGGAAGTGGCAATTTGTAGAGCAAGCTGCAGGTCATATTCATGATTTTCAAGATTAGACTGCAGTACTCCCACCCCACTCCCGCCGCAACCATTATTGAAAGAAAGATGAATGCAGCATGGAAAGCTGCACTGCCTAATCCTCCGATAGCTCAGTTGGGAGAGCGGAGGACTGTAGTGGAGAAACAGAAATCCTTAGGTCGCTGGTTCAAATCCGGCTCGGAGGAGTTTCCCCTTTTTTGTTTTCCATAGCTGCTTTCTCTCTTGTTAAAACATTATGTGCCCCTCTGATTGAGAAACATTTCCCTAGCTCCAAATAAATGCTAGGACAGAAGGGTAGACTTCTTCTGCTTTCCAATGAAATTGACCACATAGTCATTTCTGAGGGATGTTGGAAGAGAAATAAACAAGGACCTGCAGATCAGAATTCATTCCAAAGCCTTGACTAAATATATGAAGGCACTTGGAAGACTTCCAGTTTCATTGTACCAAGGTAGATGTTTCGGCAGCCGAACCAGCTAAAACTCACCTACAATGAGTGGCCATGGATATGAAAGAGGGAATCTACAAAGACACCAACTCCTTAAAACTGAGCAAGATGCAATGTGGAGGAATAGTTTACAGATTTGGAGAAAATCTGAGATGTTTCTCTTGACAAAAGAAACACTGCAATGCCCTCTCTGAGGATCGAACTCAGGACCTTCAGATTATGAGACTGACGCGCTGCCTACTGCGCTAAGAAGGCTGCTTGAAACCGCTAACAAATGCGTCTACACACCATGAAGAGGGAAGGTAGCAAAAATGCTGTTCTCATGTTGGAATATCAATACACTTCGGTTGCCTCGCTGGATTAAAATCGTCTGCAGTTATAATGGTCAGAAGACTGCTCTTTCCCAGTGCTTAAACCCACACCCCATACATTTAGCCATGCAAAAGAAATCAGGGCATACCATTCACCTCTCTAAGAAAGATCGTGCCATTTTTTCCTCCACATAACTGAGAATGAAATGGACTAAAACCCAGAATTAACATGCCGCCCCTAGCCGTAGATGCATCTAGATCTCAACACTGTACATGCTAATGTAACATAGCTGTGTGTCCTGCAAAAAGAGCAGGGGTACCTTAAGTCATCTCACAAGATGTGGAAACAGCACTCAACCATATCCTTCTTTGATGTATCCTGAACCAGTTGCCTTGAATACTCTGGCTTTTTTCGATTGCATCTAGCTGTTGTGTGTGGGGAATTATTCATTCTAGAGTCAACCTTATTCCATAAAAAACGGTGCTAGAAAATCCAGCTGTAAATCATATGGAATTCCACACCTGACGCTTCCCATTCCAGTGTCATATGTGGTGAATGTACATTCAATAGAATTCCAGGTTTCCATGCGTGGAGCAAGGTCTCCCTCTACAGGATGTGGGGATGTAGCTCAGTGGTAGAGCGCATGCTTAGCATGTATGAGGCCCCGGGTTCAATCCCCGGCATCTCCAGCTTTTCGCCATGCTAATCTTGCCTTTTGACAGATAGCTAGGCTGGCATCATGAGTAAGGAAGTGAGATGTCATGCAGCTGGTGCCAGAACCCCACTTTCTTCGCCTTGCAAAACCTTTTGAAATGGGGCTATCTCATTTCCCGTGTTTATAGAAAAAAATAATCTTGCTTCCATAAGAAACCAAAGTGGTGATTTATCTTGGCATTCTTAGTATAGAAAACGGGCACAGCTGTCTTGGTCATTTATTTGAATTCTTCCTCTAAACCAGAGACTCTTACCAGAAGGTTTAAGAAAAACAGAATGTTTTCTTCATCCTAATCCCTTCTGAATGGTCCATTAATCTACTGGTTTTGCTTTTCCAGTTCCTTTCACAGAAGCATTAAAAATGCATGTTCTTCATGCTCCGTACGGAGTAATGACTCTCCTAACTTTCTGTCCTTTCCTTCATGTTCCCATGCTGTCATCCTTTTGCCAGAAATGCTTCCAAAGGGCTGTGGATTCCTCGGCCCCATGCCCTTTCAGGAAAACTCCTTTCTGTAGGATTTCTAATTCTAGGTCCCCTGCTTTCCTTCACGCCAGCACAGCACATTCAGGTAGGTAAGCAGTCCCCCTTTATGGTGATAAGATGTAGCTGAGAATGCACTCTAGGAAGTGGCAATTTGTAGAGCAAGCTGCAGGTCATATTCATGATTTTCAAGATTAGACTGCAGTACTCCCACCCCACTCCCGCCGCAACCATTATTGAAAGAAAGATGAATGCAGCATGGAAAGCTGTACTGCCTAATCCTCCGATAGCTCAGTTGGGAGAGCGGAGGACTGTAGTGGAGAAACAGAAATCCTTAGGTCGCTGGTTCAAATCCGGCTCGGAGGAGTTTCCCCTTTTTTGTTTTCCATAGCTGCTTTCTCTCTTGTTAAAACATTATGTGCCCCTCTGATTGAGAAACATTTCCCTAGCTCCAAATAAATGCTAGGACAGAAGGGTAGACTTCTTCTGCTTTCCAATGAAATTGACCACATAGTCATTTCTGAGGGATGTTGGAAGAGAAATAAACAAGGACCTGCAGATCAGAATTCATTCCAAAGCCTTGACTAAATATATGAAGGCACTTGGAAGACTTCCAGTTTCATTGTACCAAGGTAGATGTTTCGGCAGCCGAACCAGCTAAAACTCACCTACAATGAGTGGCCATGGATATGAAAGAGGGAATCTACAAAGACACCAACTCCTTAAAACTGAGCAAGATGCAATGTGGAGGAATAGTTTACAGATTTGGAGAAAATCTGAGATGTTTCTCTTGACAAAAGAAACACTGCAATGCCCTCTCTGAGGATCGAACTCAGGACCTTCAGATTATGAGACTGACGCGCTGCCTACTGCGCTAAGAAGGCTGCTTGAAACCGCTAACAAATGCGTCTACACACCATGAAGAGGGAAGGTAGCAAAAATGCTGTTCTCATGTTGGAATATCAATACACTTCAGTTGCCTCGCTGGATTAAAATCGTCTGCAGTTATAATGGTCAGAAGACTGCTCTTTCCCAGTGCTTAAACCCACACCCCATACATTTAGCCATGCAAAAGAAATCAGGGCATACCATTCACCTCTCTAAGAAAGATCGTGCCATTTTTTCCTCCACATAACTGAGAATGAAATGGACTAAAACCCAGAATTAACATGCCGCCCCTAGCCGTAGATGCATCTAGATCTCAACACTGTACATGCTAATGTAACATAGCTGTGTGTCCTGCAAAAAGAGCAGGGGTACCTTAAGTCATCTCACAAGATGTGGAAACAGCACTCAACCATATCCTTCTTTGATGTATCCTGAACCAGTTGCCTTGAATACTCTGGCTTTTTTCGATTGCATCTAGCTGTTGTGTGTGGGGAATTATTCATTCTAGAGTCAACCTTATTCCATAAAAAACGGTGCTAGAAAATCCAGCTGTAAATCATATGGAATTCCACACCTGACGCTTCCCATTCCAGTGTCATATGTGGTGAATGTACATTCAATAGAATTCCTGGTTTCCATGCGTGGAGCAAGGTCTCCCTCTACAGGATGTGGGGATGTAGCTCAGTGGTAGAGCGCATGCTTAGCATGTATGAGGCCCCGGGTTCAATCCCCGGCATCTCCAGCTTTTCGCCATGCTAATCTTGCCTTTTGACAGATAGCTAGGCTGGCATCATGAGTAAGGAAGTGAGATGTCATGCAGCTGGTGCCAGAACCCCACTTTCTTCGCCTTGCAAAACCTTTTGAAATGGGGCTATCTCATTTCCCGTGTTTATAGAAAAAAATAATCTTGCTTCCATAAGAAACCAAAGTGGTGATTTATCTTGGCATTCTTAGTATAGAAAACGGGCACAGCTGTCTTGGTCATTTATTTGAATTCTTCCTCTAAACCAGAGACTCTTACCAGAAGGTTTAAGAAAAACAGAATGTTTTCTTCATCCTAATCCCTTCTGAATGGTCCATTAATCTACTGGTTTTGCTTTTCCAGTTCCTTTCACAGACGCATTAAAAATGCATGTTCTTCATGCTCCGTACGGAGTAATGACTCTCCTAACTTTCTGTCCTTTCCTTCATGTTCCCATGCTGTCATCCTTTTGCCAGAAATGCTTCCAAAGGGCTGTGGATTCCTCGGCCCCATGCCCTTTCAGGAAAACTCCTTTCTGTAGGATTTCTAATTCTAGGTCCCCTGCTTTCCTTCACGCCAGCACAGCACATTCAGGTAGGTAAGCAGTCCCCCTTTATGGTGATAAGATGTAGCTGAGAATGCACTCTAGGAAGTGGCAATTTGTAGAGCAAGCTGCAGGTCATATTCATGATTTTCAAGATTAGACTGCAGTACTCCCACCCCACTCCCGCCGCAACCATTATTGAAAGAAAGATGAATGCAGCATGGAAAGCTGTACTGCCTAATCCTCCGATAGCTCAGTTGGGAGAGCGGAGGACTGTAGTGGAGAAACAGAAATCCTTAGGTCGCTGGTTCAAATCCGGCTCGGAGGAGTTTCCCCTTTTTTGTTTTCCATAGCTGCTTTCTCTCTTGTTAAAACATTATGTGCCCCTCTGATTGAGAAACATTTCCCTAGCTCCAAATAAATGCTAGGACAGAAGGGTAGACTTCTTCTGCTTTCCAATGAAATTGACCACATAGTCATTTCTGAGGGATGTTGGAAGAGAAATAAACAAGGACCTGCAGATCAGAATTCATTCCAAAGCCTTGACTAAATATATGAAGGCACTTGGAAGACTTCCAGTTTCATTGTACCAAGGTAGATGTTTCGGCAGCCGAACCAGCTAAAACTCACCTACAATGAGTGGCCATGGATATGAAAGAGGGAATCTACAAAGACACCAACTCCTTAAAACTGAGCAAGATGCAATGTGGAGGAATAGTTTACAGATTTGGAGAAAATCTGAGATGTTTCTCTTGACAAAAGAAACACTGCAATGCCCTCTCTGAGGATCGAACTCAGGACCTTCAGATTATGAGACTGACGCGCTGCCTACTGCGCTAAGAAGGCTGCTTGAAACCGCTAACAAATGCGTCTACACACCATGAAGAGGGAAGGTAGCAAAAATGCTGTTCTCATGTTAGAATATCAATACACTTCGGTTGCCTCGCTGGATTAAAATCGTCTGCAGTTATAATGGTCAGAAGACTGCTCTTTCCCAGTGCTTAAACCCACACCCCATACATTTAGCCATGCAAAAGAAATCAGGGCATACCATTCACCTCTCTAAGAAAGATCGTGCCATTTTTTCCTCCACATAACTGAGAATGAAATGGACTAAAACCCAGAATTAACATGCCGCCCCTAGCCGTAGATGCATCTAGATCTCAACACTGTACATGCTAATGTAACATAGCTGTGTGTCCTGCAAAAAGAGCAGGGGTACCTTAAGTCATCTCACAAGATGTGGAAACAGCACTCAACCATATCCTTCTTTGATGTATCCTGAACCAGTTGCCTTGAATACTCTGGCTTTTTTCGATTGCATCTAGCTGTTGTGTGTGGGGAATTATTCATTCTAGAGTCAACCTTATTCCATAAAAAACGGTGCTAGAAAATCCAGCTGTAAATCATATGGAATTCCACACCTGACGCTTCCCATTCCAGTGTCATATGTGGTGAATGTACATTCAATAGAATTCCAGGTTTCCATGCGTGGAGCAAGGTCTCCCTCTACAGGATGTGGGGATGTAGCTCAGTGGTAGAGCGCATGCTTAGCATGTATGAGGCCCCGGGTTCAATCCCCGGCATCTCCAGCTTTTCGCCATGCTAATCTTGCCTTTTGACAGATAGCTAGGCTGGCATCATGAGTAAGGAAGTGAGATGTCATGCAGCTGGTGCCAGAACCCCACTTTCTTCGCCTTGCAAAACCTTTTGAAATGGGGCTATCTCATTTCCCGTGTTTATAGAAAAAAATAATCTTGCTTCCATAAGAAACCAAAGTGGTGATTTATCTTGGCATTCTTAGTATAGAAAACGGGCACAGCTGTCTTGGTCATTTATTTGAATTCTTCCTCTAAACCAGAGACTCTTACCAGAAGGTTTAAGAAAAACAGAATGTTTTCTTCATCCTAATCCCTTCTGAATGGTCCATTAATCTACTGGTTTTGCTTTTCCAGTTCCTTTCACAGACGCATTAAAAATGCATGTTCTTCATGCTCCGTACGGAGTAATGACTCTCCTAACTTTCTGTCCTTTCCTTCATGTTCCCATGCTGTCATCCTTTTGCCAGAAATGCTTCCAAAGGGCTGTGGATTCCTCGGCCCCATGCCCTTTCAGGAAAACTCCTTTCTGTAGGATTTCTAATTCTAGGTCCCCTGCTTTCCTTCACGCCAGCACAGCACATTCAGGTAGGTAAGCAGTCCCCCTTTATGGTGATAAGATGTAGCTGAGAATGCACTCTAGGAAGTGGCAATTTGTAGAGCAAGCTGCAGGTCATATTCATGATTTTCAAGATTAGACTGCAGTACTCCCACCCCACTCCCGCCGCAACCATTATTGAAAGAAAGATGAATGCAGCATGGAAAGCTGTACTGCCTAATCCTCCGATAGCTCAGTTGGGAGAGCGGAGGACTGTAGTGGAGAAACAGAAATCCTTAGGTCGCTGGTTCAAATCCGGCTCGGAGGAGTTTCCCCTTTTTTGTTTTCCATAGCTGCTTTCTCTCTTGTTAAAACATTATGTGCCCCTCTGATTGAGAAACATTTCCCTAGCTCCAAATAAATGCTAGGACAGAAGGGTAGACTTCTTCTGCTTTCCAATGAAATTGACCACATAGTCATTTCTGAGGGATGTTGGAAGAGAAATAAACAAGGACCTGCAGATCAGAATTCATTCCAAAGCCTTGACTAAATATATGAAGGCACTTGGAAGACTTCCAGTTTCATTGTACCAAGGTAGATGTTTCGGCAGCCGAACCAGCTAAAACTCACCTACAATGAGTGGCCATGGATATGAAAGAGGGAATCTACAAAGACACCAACTCCTTAAAACTGAGCAAGATGCAATGTGGAGGAATAGTTTACAGATTTGGAGAAAATCTGAGATGTTTCTCTTGACAAAAGAAACACTGCAATGCCCTCTCTGAGGATCGAACTCAGGACCTTCAGATTATGAGACTGACGCGCTGCCTACTGCGCTAAGAAGGCTGCTTGAAACCGCTAACAAATGCGTCTACACACCATGAAGAGGGAAGGTAGCAAAAATGCTGTTCTCATGTTAGAATATCAATACACTTCGGTTGCCTCGCTGGATTAAAATCGTCTGCAGTTATAATGGTCAGAAGACTGCTCTTTCCCAGTGCTTAAACCCACACCCCATACATTTAGCCATGCAAAAGAAATCAGGGCATACCATTCACCTCTCTAAGAAAGATCGTGCCATTTTTTCCTCCACATAACTGAGAATGAAATGGACTAAAACCCAGAATTAACATGCCGCCCCTAGCCGTAGATGCATCTAGATCTCAACACTGTACATGCTAATGTAACATAGCTGTGTGTCCTGCAAAAAGAGCAGGGGTACCTTAAGTCATCTCACAAGATGTGGAAACAGCACTCAACCATATCCTTCTTTGATGTATCCTGAACCAGTTGCCTTGAATACTCTGGCTTTTTTCGATTGCATCTAGCTGTTGTGTGTGGGGAATTATTCATTCTAGAGTCAACCTTATTCCATAAAAAACGGTGCTAGAAAATCCAGCTGTAAATCATATGGAATTCCACACCTGACGCTTCCCATTCCAGTGTCATATGTGGTGAATGTACATTCAATAGAATTCCAGGTTTCCATGCGTGGAGCAAGGTCTCCCTCTACAGGATGTGGGGATGTAGCTCAGTGGTAGAGCGCATGCTTAGCATGTATGAGGCCCCGGGTTCAATCCCCGGCATCTCCAGCTTTTCGCCATGCTAATCTTGCCTTTTGACAGATAGCTAGGCTGGCATCATGAGTAAGGAAGTGAGATGTCATGCAGCTGGTGCCAGAACCCCACTTTCTTCGCCTTGCAAAACCTTTTGAAATGGGGCTATCTCATTTCCCGTGTTTATAGAAAAAAATAATCTTGCTTCCATAAGAAACCAAAGTGGTGATTTATCTTGGCATTCTTAGTATAGAAAACGGGCACAGCTGTCTTGGTCATTTATTTGAATTCTTCCTCTAAACCAGAGACTCTTACCAGAAGGTTTAAGAAAAACAGAATGTTTTCTTCATCCTAATCCCTTCTGAATGGTCCATTAATCTACTGGTTTTGCTTTTCCAGTTCCTTTCACAGACGCATTAAAAATGCATGTTCTTCATGCTCCGTACGGAGTAATGACTCTCCTAACTTTCTGTCCTTTCCTTCATGTTCCCATGCTGTCATCCTTTTGCCAGAAATGCTTCCAAAGGGCTGTGGATTCCTCGGCCCCATGCCCTTTCAGGAAAACTCCTTTCTGTAGGATTTCTAATTCTAGGTCCCCTGCTTTCCTTCACGCCAGCACAGCACATTCAGGTAGGTAAGCAGTCCCCCTTTATGGTGATAAGATGTAGCTGAGAATGCACTCTAGGAAGTGGCAATTTGTAGAGCAAGCTGCAGGTCATATTCATGATTTTCAAGATTAGACTGCAGTACTCCCACCCCACTCCCGCCGCAACCATTATTGAAAGAAAGATGAATGCAGCATGGAAAGCTGTACTGCCTAATCCTCCGATAGCTCAGTTGGGAGAGCGGAGGACTGTAGTGGAGAAACAGAAATCCTTAGGTCGCTGGTTCAAATCCGGCTCGGAGGAGTTTCCCCTTTTTTGTTTTCCATAGCTGCTTTCTCTCTTGTTAAAACATTATGTGCCCCTCTGATTGAGAAACATTTCCCTAGCTCCAAATAAATGCTAGGACAGAAGGGTAGACTTCTTCTGCTTTCCAATGAAATTGACCACATAGTCATTTCTGAGGGATGTTGGAAGAGAAATAAACAAGGACCTGCAGATCAGAATTCATTCCAAAGCCTTGACTAAATATATGAAGGCACTTGGAAGACTTCCAGTTTCATTGTACCAAGGTAGATGTTTCGGCAGCCGAACCAGCTAAAACTCACCTACAATGAGTGGCCATGGATATGAAAGAGGGAATCTACAAAGACACCAACTCCTTAAAACTGAGCAAGATGCAATGTGGAGGAATAGTTTACAGATTTGGAGAAAATCTGAGATGTTTCTCTTGACAAAAGAAACACTGCAATGCCCTCTCTGAGGATCGAACTCAGGACCTTCAGATTATGAGACTGACGCGCTGCCTACTGCGCTAAGAAGGCTGCTTGAAACCGCTAACAAATGCGTCTACACACCATGAAGAGGGAAGGTAGCAAAAATGCTGTTCTCATGTTAGAATATCAATACACTTCGGTTGCCTCGCTGGATTAAAATCGTCTGCAGTTATAATGGTCAGAAGACTGCTCTTTCCCAGTGCTTAAACCCACACCCCATACATTTAGCCATGCAAAAGAAATCAGGGCATACCATTCACCTCTCTAAGAAAGATCGTGCCATTTTTTCCTCCACATAACTGAGAATGAAATGGACTAAAACCCAGAATTAACATGCCGCCCCTAGCCGTAGATGCATCTAGATCTCAACACTGTACATGCTAATGTAACATAGCTGTGTGTCCTGCAAAAAGAGCAGGGGTACCTTAAGTCATCTCACAAGATGTGGAAACAGCACTCAACCATATCCTTCTTTGATGTATCCTGAACCAGTTGCCTTGAATACTCTGGCTTTTTTCGATTGCATCTAGCTGTTGTGTGTGGGGAATTATTCATTCTAGAGTCAACCTTATTCCATAAAAAACGGTGCTAGAAAATCCAGCTGTAAATCATATGGAATTCCACACCTGACGCTTCCCATTCCAGTGTCATATGTGGTGAATGTACATTCAATAGAATTCCAGGTTTCCATGCGTGGAGCAAGGTCTCCCTCTACAGGATGTGGGGATGTAGCTCAGTGGTAGAGCGCATGCTTAGCATGTATGAGGCCCCGGGTTCAATCCCCGGCATCTCCAGCTTTTCGCCATGCTAATCTTGCCTTTTGACAGATAGCTAGGCTGGCATCATGAGTAAGGAAGTGAGATGTCATGCAGCTGGTGCCAGAACCCCACTTTCTTCGCCTTGCAAAACCTTTTGAAATGGGGCTATCTCATTTCCCGTGTTTATAGAAAAAAATAATCTTGCTTCCATAAGAAACCAAAGTGGTGATTTATCTTGGCATTCTTAGTATAGAAAACGGGCACAGCTGTCTTGGTCATTTATTTGAATTCTTCCTCTAAACCAGAGACTCTTACCAGAAGGTTTAAGAAAAACAGAATGTTTTCTTCATCCTAATCCCTTCTGAATGGTCCATTAATCTACTGGTTTTGCTTTTCCAGTTCCTTTCACAGAAGCATTAAAAATGCATGTTCTTCATGCTCCGTACGGAGTAATGACTCTCCTAACTTTCTGTCCTTTCCTTCATGTTCCCATGCTGTCATCCTTTTGCCAGAAATGCTTCCAAAGGGCTGTGGATTCCTCGGCCCCATGCCCTTTCAGGAAAACTCCTTTCTGTAGGATTTCTAATTCTAGGTCCCCTGCTTTCCTTCACGCCAGCACAGCACATTCAGGTAGGTAAGCAGTCCCCCTTTATGGTGATAAGATGTAGCTGAGAATGCACTCTAGGAAGTGGCAATTTGTAGAGCAAGCTGCAGGTCATATTCATGATTTTCAAGATTAGACTGCAGTACTCCCACCCCACTCCCGCCGCAACCATTATTGAAAGAAAGATGAATGCAGCATGGAAAGCTGCACTGCCTAATCCTCCGATAGCTCAGTTGGGAGAGCGGAGGACTGTAGTGGAGAAACAGAAATCCTTAGGTCGCTGGTTCAAATCCGGCTCGGAGGAGTTTCCCCTTTTTTGTTTTCCATAGCTGCTTTCTCTCTTGTTAAAACATTATGTGCCCCTCTGATTGAGAAACATTTCCCTAGCTCCAAATAAATGCTAGGACAGAAGGGTAGACTTCTTCTGCTTTCCAATGAAATTGACCACATAGTCATTTCTGAGGGATGTTGGAAGAGAAATAAACAAGGACCTGCAGATCAGAATTCATTCCAAAGCCTTGACTAAATATATGAAGGCACTTGGAAGACTTCCAGTTTCATTGTACCAAGGTAGATGTTTCGGCAGCCGAACCAGCTAAAACTCACCTACAATGAGTGGCCATGGATATGAAAGAGGGAATCTACAAAGACACCAACTCCTTAAAACTGAGCAAGATGCAATGTGGAGGAATAGTTTACAGATTTGGAGAAAATCTGAGATGTTTCTCTTGACAAAAGAAACACTGCAATGCCCTCTCTGAGGATCGAACTCAGGACCTTCAGATTATGAGACTGACGCGCTGCCTACTGCGCTAAGAAGGCTGCTTGAAACCGCTAACAAATGCGTCTACACACCATGAAGAGGGAAGGTAGCAAAAATGCTGTTCTCATGTTGGAATATCAATACACTTCGGTTGCCTCGCTGGATTAAAATCGTCTGCAGTTATAATGGTCAGAAGACTGCTCTTTCCCAGTGCTTAAACCCACACCCCATACATTTAGCCATGCAAAAGAAATCAGGGCATACCATTCACCTCTCTAAGAAAGATCGTGCCATTTTTTCCTCCACATAACTGAGAATGAAATGGACTAAAACCCAGAATTAACATGCCGCCCCTAGCCGTAGATGCATCTAGATCTCAACACTGTACATGCTAATGTAACATAGCTGTGTGTCCTGCAAAAAGAGCAGGGGTACCTTAAGTCATCTCACAAGATGTGGAAACAGCACTCAACCATATCCTTCTTTGATGTATCCTGAACCAGTTGCCTTGAATACTCTGGCTTTTTTCGATTGCATCTAGCTGTTGTGTGTGGGGAATTATTCATTCTAGAGTCAACCTTATTCCATAAAAAACGGTGCTAGAAAATCCAGCTGTAAATCATATGGAATTCCACACCTGACGCTTCCCATTCCAGTGTCATATGTGGTGAATGTACATTCAATAGAATTCCAGGTTTCCATGCGTGGAGCAAGGTCTCCCTCTACAGGATGTGGGGATGTAGCTCAGTGGTAGAGCGCATGCTTAGCATGTATGAGGCCCCGGGTTCAATCCCCGGCATCTCCAGCTTTTCGCCATGCTAATCTTGCCTTTTGACAGATAGCTAGGCTGGCATCATGAGTAAGGAAGTGAGATGTCATGCAGCTGGTGCCAGAACCCCACTTTCTTCGCCTTGCAAAACCTTTTGAAATGGGGCTATCTCATTTCCCGTGTTTATAGAAAAAAATAATCTTGCTTCCATAAGAAACCAAAGTGGTGATTTATCTTGGCATTCTTAGTATAGAAAACGGGCACAGCTGTCTTGGTCATTTATTTGAATTCTTCCTCTAAACCAGAGACTCTTACCAGAAGGTTTAAGAAAAACAGAATGTTTTCTTCATCCTAATCCCTTCTGAATGGTCCATTAATCTACTGGGTTTGCTTTTCCAGTTCCTTTCACAGAAGCATTAAAAATGCATGTTCTTCATGCTCCGTACGGAGTAATGACTCTCCTAACTTTCTGTCCTTTCCTTCATGTTCCCATGCTGTCATCCTTTTGCCAGAAATGCTTCCAAAGGGCTGTGGATTCCTCGGCCCCATGCCCTTTCAGGAAAACTCCTTTCTGTAGGATTTCTAATTCTAGGTCCCCTGCTTTCCTTCACGCCAGCACAGCACATTCAGGTAGGTAAGCAGTCCCCCTTTATGGTGATAAGATGTAGCTGAGAATGCACTCTAGGAAGTGGCAATTTGTAGAGCAAGCTGCAGGTCATATTCATGATTTTCAAGATTAGACTGCAGTACTCCCACCCCACTCCCGCCGCAACCATTATTGAAAGAAAGATGAATGCAGCATGGAAAGCTGTACTGCCTAATCCTCCGATAGCTCAGTTGGGAGAGCGGAGGACTGTAGTGGAGAAACAGAAATCCTTAGGTCGCTGGTTCAAATCCGGCTCGGAGGAGTTTCCCCTTTTTTGTTTTCCATAGCTGCTTTCTCTCTTGTTAAAACATTATGTGCCCCTCTGATTGAGAAACATTTCCCTAGCTCCAAATAAATGCTAGGACAGAAGGGTAGACTTCTTCTGCTTTCCAATGAAATTGACCACATAGTCATTTCTGAGGGATGTTGGAAGAGAAATAAACAAGGACCTGCAGATCAGAATTCATTCCAAAGCCTTGACTAAATATATGAAGGCACTTGGAAGACTTCCAGTTTCATTGTACCAAGGTAGATGTTTCGGCAGCCGAACCAGCTAAAACTCACCTACAATGAGTGGCCATGGATATGAAAGAGGGAATCTACAAAGACACCAACTCCTTAAAACTGAGCAAGATGCAATGTGGAGGAATAGTTTACAGATTTGGAGAAAATCTGAGATGTTTCTCTTGACAAAAGAAACACTGCAATGCCCTCTCTGAGGATCGAACTCAGGACCTTCAGATTATGAGACTGACGCGCTGCCTACTGCGCTAAGAAGGCTGCTTGAAACCGCTAACAAATGCGTCTACACACCATGAAGAGGGAAGGTAGCAAAAATGCTGTTCTCATGTTAGAATATCAATACACTTCGGTTGCCTCGCTGGATTAAAATCGTCTGCAGTTATAATGGTCAGAAGACTGCTCTTTCCCAGTGCTTAAACCCACACCCCATACATTTAGCCATGCAAAAGAAATCAGGGCATACCATTCACCTCTCTAAGAAAGATCGTGCCATTTTTTCCTCCACATAACTGAGAATGAAATGGACTAAAACCCAGAATTAACATGCCGCCCCTAGCCGTAGATGCATCTAGATCTCAACACTGTACATGCTAATGTAACATAGCTGTGTGTCCTGCAAAAAGAGAAGGGGTACCTTAAGTCATCTCACAAGATGTGGAAACAGCACTCAACCATATCCTTCTTTGATGTATCCTGAACCAGTTGCCTTGAATACTCTGGCTTTTTTCGATTGCATCTAGCTGTTGTGTGTGGGGAATTATTCATTCTAGAGTCAACCTTATTCCATAAAAAACGGTGCTAGAAAATCCAGCTGTAAATCATATGGAATTCCACACCTGACGCTTCCCATTCCAGTGTCATATGTGGTGAATGTACATTCAATAGAATTCCAGGTTTCCATGCGTGGAGCAAGGTCTCCCTCTACAGGATGTGGGGATGTAGCTCAGTGGTAGAGCGCATGCTTAGCATGTATGAGGCCCCGGGTTCAATCCCCGGCATCTCCAGCTTTTCGCCATGCTAATCTTGCCTTTTGACAGATAGCTAGGCTGGCATCATGAGTGAAGGTAGCAAAAATGCTGTTCTCATGTTAGAATATCAATACACTTCGGTTGCCTCGCTGGATTAAAATCGTCTGCAGTTATAATGGTCAGAAGACTGCTCTTTCCCAGTGCTTAAACCCACACCCCATACATTTAGCCATGCAAAAGAAATCAGGGCATACCATTCACCTCTCTAAGAAAGATCGTGCCATTTTTTCCTCCACATAACTGAGAATGAAATGGACTAAAACCCAGAATTAACATGCCGCCCCTAGCCGTAGATGCATCTAGATCTCAACACTGTACATGCTAATGTAACATAGCTGTGTGTCCTGCAAAAAGAGAAGGGGTACCTTAAGTCATCTCACAAGATGTGGAAACAGCACTCAACCATATCCTTCTTTGATGTATCCTGAACCAGTTGCCTTGAATACTCTGGCTTTTTTCGATTGCATCTAGCTGTTGTGTGTGGGGAATTATTCATTCTAGAGTCAACCTTATTCCATAAAAAACGGTGCTAGAAAATCCAGCTGTAAATCATATGGAATTCCACACCTGACGCTTCCCATTCCAGTGTCATATGTGGTGAATGTACATTCAATAGAATTCCAGGTTTCCATGCGTGGAGCAAGGTCTCCCTCTACAGGATGTGGGGATGTAGCTCAGTGGTAGAGCGCATGCTTAGCATGTATGAGGCCCCGGGTTCAATCCCCGGCATCTCCAGCTTTTCGCCATGCTAATCTTGCCTTTTGACAGATAGCTAGGCTGGCATCATGAGTAAGGAAGTGAGATGTCATGCAGCTGGTGCCAGAACCCCACTTTCTTCGCCTTGCAAAACCTTTTGAAATGGGGCTATCTCATTTCCCGTGTTTATAGAAAAAAATAATCTTGCTTCCATAAGAAACCAAAGTGGTGATTTATCTTGCCATTCTTAGTATAGAAAACGGGCACAGCTGTCTTGGTCATTTATTTGAATTCTTCCTCTAAACCAGAGACTCTTACCAGAAGGTTTAAGAAAAACAGAATGTTTTCTTCATCCTAATCCCTTCTGAATGGTCCATTAATCTACTGGTTTTGCTTTTCCAGTTCCTTTCACAGAAGCATTAAAAATGCATGTTCTTCATGCTCCGTACGGAGTAATGACTCTCCTAACTTTCTGTCCTTTCCTTCATGTTCCCATGCTGTCATCCTTTTGCCAGAAATGCTTCCAAAGGGCTGTGGATTCCTCGGCCCCATGCCCTTTCAGGAAAACTCCTTTCTGTAGGATTTCTAATTCTAGGTCCCCTGCTTTCCTTCACGCCAGCACAGCACATTCAGGTAGGTAAGCAGTCCCCCTTTATGGTGATAAGATGTAGCTGAGAATGCACTCTAGGAAGTGGCAATTTGTAGAGCAAGCTGCAGGTCATATTCATGATTTTCAAGATTAGACTGCAGTACTCCCACCCCACTCCCGCCGCAACCATTATTGAAAGAAAGATGAATGCAGCATGGAAAGCTGTACTGCCTAATCCTCCGATAGCTCAGTTGGGAGAGCGGAGGACTGTAGTGGAGAAACAGAAATCCTTAGGTCGCTGGTTCAAATCCGGCTCGGAGGAGTTTCCCCTTTTTTGTTTTCCATAGCTGCTTTCTCTCTTGTTAAAACATTATGTGCCCCTCTGATTGAGAAACATTTCCCTAGCTCCAAATAAATGCTAGGACAGAAGGGTAGACTTCTTCTGCTTTCCAATGAAATTGACCACATAGTCATTTCTGAGGGATGTTGGAAGAGAAATAAACAAGGACCTGCAGATCAGAATTCATTCCAAAGCCTTGACTAAATATATGAAGGCACTTGGAAGACTTCCAGTTTCATTGTACCAAGGTAGATGTTTCGGCAGCCGAACCAGCTAAAACTCACCTACAATGAGTGGCCATGGATATGAAAGAGGGAATCTACAAAGACACCAACTCCTTAAAACTGAGCAAGATGCAATGTGGAGGAATAGTTTACAGATTTGGAGAAAATCTGAGATGTTTCTCTTGACAAAAGAAACACTGCAATCCCCTCTCTGAGGATCGAACTCAGGACCTTCAGATTATGAGACTGACGCGCTGCCTACTGCGCTAAGAAGGCTGCTTGAAACCGCTAACAAATGCGTCTACACACCATGAAGAGGGAAGGTAGCAAAAATGCTGTTCTCATGTTGGAATATCAATACACTTCAGTTGCCTCGCTGGATTAAAATCGTCTGCAGTTATAATGGTCAGAAGACTGCTCTTTCCCAGTGCTTAAACCCACACCCCATACATTTAGCCATGCAAAAGAAATCAGGGCATACCATTCACCTCTCTAAGAAAGATCGTGCCATTTTTTCCTCCACATAACTGAGAATGAAATGGACTAAAACCCAGAATTAACATGCCGCCCCTAGCCGTAGATGCATCTAGATCTCAACACTGTACATGCTAATGTAACATAGCTGTGTGTCCTGCAAAAAGAGCAGGGGTACCTTAAGTCATCTCACAAGATGTGGAAACAGCACTCAACCATATCCTTCTTTGATGTATCCTGAACCAGTTGCCTTGAATACTCTGGCTTTTTTCGATTGCATCTAGCTGTTGTGTGTGGGGAATTATTCATTCTAGAGTCAACCTTATTCCATAAAAAACGGTGCTAGAAAATCCAGCTGTAAATCATATGGAATTCCACACCTGACGCTTCCCATTCCAGTGTCATATGTGGTGAATGTACATTCAATAGAATTCCTGGTTTCCATGCGTGGAGCAAGGTCTCCCTCTACAGGATGTGGGGATGTAGCTCAGTGGTAGAGCGCATGCTTAGCATGTATGAGGCCCCGGGTTCAATCCCCGGCATCTCCAGCTTTTCGCCATGCTAATCTTGCCTTTTGACAGATAGCTAGGCTGGCATCATGAGTAAGGAAGTGAGATGTCATGCAGCTGGTGCCAGAACCCCACTTTCTTCGCCTTGCAAAACCTTTTGAAATGGGGCTATCTCATTTCCCGTGTTTATAGAAAAAAATAATCTTGCTTCCATAAGAAACCAAAGTGGTGATTTATCTTGGCATTCTTAGTATAGAAAACGGGCACAGCTGTCTTGGTCATTTATTTGAATTCTTCCTCTAAACCAGAGACTCTTACCAGAAGGTTTAAGAAAAACAGAATGTTTTCTTCATCCTAATCCCTTCTGAATGGTCCATTAATCTACTGGTTTTGCTTTTCCAGTTCCTTTCACAGACGCATTAAAAATGCATGTTCTTCATGCTCCGTACGGAGTAATGACTCTCCTAACTTTCTGTCCTTTCCTTCATGTTCCCATGCTGTCATCCTTTTGCCAGAAATGCTTCCAAAGGGCTGTGGATTCCTCGGCCCCATGCCCTTTCAGGAAAACTCCTTTCTGTAGGATTTCTAATTCTAGGTCCCCTGCTTTCCTTCACGCCAGCACAGCACATTCAGGTAGGTAAGCAGTCCCCCTTTATGGTGATAAGATGTAGCTGAGAATGCACTCTAGGAAGTGGCAATTTGTAGAGCAAGCTGCAGGTCATATTCATGATTTTCAAGATTAGACTGCAGTACTCCCACCCCACTCCCGCCGCAACCATTATTGAAAGAAAGATGAATGCAGCATGGAAAGCTGTACTGCCTAATCCTCCGATAGCTCAGTTGGGAGAGCGGAGGACTGTAGTGGAGAAACAGAAATCCTTAGGTCGCTGGTTCAAATCCGGCTCGGAGGAGTTTCCCCTTTTTTGTTTTCCATAGCTGCTTTCTCTCTTGTTAAAACATTATGTGCCCCTCTGATTGAGAAACATTTCCCTAGCTCCAAATAAATGCTAGGACAGAAGGGTAGACTTCTTCTGCTTTCCAATGAAATTGACCACATAGTCATTTCTGAGGGATGTTGGAAGAGAAATAAACAAGGACCTGCAGATCAGAATTCATTCCAAAGCCTTGACTAAATATATGAAGGCACTTGGAAGACTTCCAGTTTCATTGTACCAAGGTAGATGTTTCGGCAGCCGAACCAGCTAAAACTCACCTACAATGAGTGGCCATGGATATGAAAGAGGGAATCTACAAAGACACCAACTCCTTAAAACTGAGCAAGATGCAATGTGGAGGAATAGTTTACAGATTTGGAGAAAATCTGAGATGTTTCTCTTGACAAAAGAAACACTGCAATGCCCTCTCTGAGGATCGAACTCAGGACCTTCAGATTATGAGACTGACGCGCTGCCTACTGCGCTAAGAAGGCTGCTTGAAACCGCTAACAAATGCGTCTACACACCATGAAGAGGGAAGGTAGCAAAAATGCTGTTCTCATGTTAGAATATCAATACACTTCGGTTGCCTCGCTGGATTAAAATCGTCTGCAGTTATAATGGTCAGAAGACTGCTCTTTCCCAGTGCTTAAACCCACACCCCATACATTTAGCCATGCAAAAGAAATCAGGGCATACCATTCACCTCTCTAAGAAAGATCGTGCCATTTTTTCCTCCACATAACTGAGAATGAAATGGACTAAAACCCAGAATTAACATGCCGCCCCTAGCCGTAGATGCATCTAGATCTCAACACTGTACATGCTAATGTAACATAGCTGTGTGTCCTGCAAAAAGAGCAGGGGTATCTTAAGTCATCTCACAAGATGTGGAAACAGCACTCAACCATATCCTTCTTTGATGTATCCTGAACCAGTTGCCTTGAATACTCTGGCTTTTTTCGATTGCATCTAGCTGTTGTGTGTGGGGAATTATTCATTCTAGAGTCAACCTTATTCCATAAAAAACGGTGCTAGAAAATCCAGCTGTAAATCATATGGAATTCCACACCTGACGCTTCCCATTCCAGTGTCATATGTGGTGAATGTACATTCAATAGAATTCCAGGTTTCCATGCGTGGAGCAAGGTCTCCCTCTACAGGATGTGGGGATGTAGCTCAGTGGTAGAGCGCATGCTTAGCATGTATGAGGCCCCGGGTTCAATCCCCGGCATCTCCAGCTTTTCGCCATGCTAATCTTGCCTTTTGACAGATAGCTAGGCTGGCATCATGAGTAAGGAAGTGAGATGTCATGCAGCTGGTGCCAGAACCCCACTTTCTTCGCCTTGCAAAACCTTTTGAAATGGGGCTATCTCATTTCCCGTGTTTATAGAAAAAAATAATCTTGCTTCCATAAGAAACCAAAGTGGTGATTTATCTTGGCATTCTTAGTATAGAAAACGGGCACAGCTGTCTTGGTCATTTATTTGAATTCTTCCTCTAAACCAGAGACTCTTACCAGAAGGTTTAAGAAAAACAGAATGTTTTCTTCATCCTAATCCCTTCTGAATGGTCCATTAATCTACTGGGTTTGCTTTTCCAGTTCCTTTCACAGAAGCATTAAAAATGCATGTTCTTCATGCTCCGTACGGAGTAATGACTCTCCTAACTTTCTGTCCTTTCCTTCATGTTCCCATGCTGTCATCCTTTTGCCAGAAATGCTTCCAAAGGGCTGTGGATTCCTCGGCCCCATGCCCTTTCAGGAAAACTCCTTTCTGTAGGATTTCTAATTCTAGGTCCCCTGCTTTCCTTCACGCCAGCACAGCACATTCAGGTAGGTAAGCAGTCCCCCTTTATGGTGATAAGATGTAGCTGAGAATGCACTCTAGGAAGTGGCAATTTGTAGAGCAAGCTGCAGGTCATATTCATGATTTTCAAGATTAGACTGCAGTACTCCCACCCCACTCCCGCCGCAACCATTATTGAAAGAAAGATGAATGCAGCATGGAAAGCTGCACTGCCTAATCCTCCGATAGCTCAGTTGGGAGAGCGGAGGACTGTAGTGGAGAAACAGAAATCCTTAGGTCGCTGGTTCAAATCCGGCTCGGAGGAGTTTCCCCTTTTTTGTTTTCCATAGCTGCTTTCTCTCTTGTTAAAACATTATGTGCCCCTCTGATTGAGAAACATTTCCCTAGCTCCAAATAAATGCTAGGACAGAAGGGTAGACTTCTTCTGCTTTCCAATGAAATTGACCACATAGTCATTTCTGAGGGATGTTGGAAGAGAAATAAACAAGGACCTGCAGATCAGAATTCATTCCAAAGCCTTGACTAAATATATGAAGGCACTTGGAAGACTTCCAGTTTCATTGTACCAAGGTAGATGTTTCGGCAGCCGAACCAGCTAAAACTCACCTACAATGAGTGGCCATGGATATGAAAGAGGGAATCTACAAAGACACCAACTCCTTAAAACTGAGCAAGATGCAATGTGGAGGAATAGTTTACAGATTTGGAGAAAATCTGAGATGTTTCTCTTGACAAAAGAAACACTGCAATGCCCTCTCTGAGGATCGAACTCAGGACCTTCAGATTATGAGACTGACGCGCTGCCTACTGCGCTAAGAAGGCTGCTTGAAACCGCTAACAAATGCGTCTACACACCATGAAGAGGGAAGGTAGCAAAAATGCTGTTCTCATGTTAGAATATCAATACACTTCGGTTGCCTCGCTGGATTAAAATCGTCTGCAGTTATAATGGTCAGAAGACTGCTCTTTCCCAGTGCTTAAACCCACACCCCATACATTTAGCCATGCAAAAGAAATCAGGGCATACCATTCACCTCTCTAAGAAAGATCGTGCCATTTTTTCCTCCACATAACTGAGAATGAAATGGACTAAAACCCAGAATTAACATGCCGCCCCTAGCCGTAGATGCATCTAGATCTCAACACTGTACATGCTAATGTAACATAGCTGTGTGTCCTGCAAAAAGAGAAGGGGTACCTTAAGTCATCTCACAAGATGTGGAAACAGCACTCAACCATATCCTTCTTTGATGTATCCTGAACCAGTTGCCTTGAATACTCTGGCTTTTTTCGATTGCATCTAGCTGTTGTGTGTGGGGAATTATTCATTCTAGAGTCAACCTTATTCCATAAAAAACGGTGCTAGAAAATCCAGCTGTAAATCATATGGAATTCCACACCTGACGCTTCCCATTCCAGTGTCATATGTGGTGAATGTACATTCAATAGAATTCCAGGTTTCCATGCGTGGAGCAAGGTCTCCCTCTACAGGATGTGGGGATGTAGCTCAGTGGTAGAGCGCATGCTTAGCATGTATGAGGCCCCGGGTTCAATCCCCGGCATCTCCAGCTTTTCGCCATGCTAATCTTGCCTTTTGACAGATAGCTAGGCTGGCATCATGAGTAAGGAAGTGAGATGTCATGCAGCTGGTGCCAGAACCCCACTTTCTTCGCCTTGCAAAACCTTTTGAAATGGGGCTATCTCATTTCCCGTGTTTATAGAAAAAAATAATCTTGCTTCCATAAGAAACCAAAGTGGTGATTTATCTTGCCATTCTTAGTATAGAAAACGGGCACAGCTGTCTTGGTCATTTATTTGAATTCTTCCTCTAAACCAGAGACTCTTACCAGAAGGTTTAAGAAAAACAGAATGTTTTCTTCATCCTAATCCCTTCTGAATGGTCCATTAATCTACTGGTTTTGCTTTTCCAGTTCCTTTCACAGAAGCATTAAAAATGCATGTTCTTCATGCTCCGTACGGAGTAATGACTCTCCTAACTTTCTGTCCTTTCCTTCATGTTCCCATGCTGTCATCCTTTTGCCAGAAATGCTTCCAAAGGGCTGTGGATTCCTCGGCCCCATGCCCTTTCAGGAAAACTCCTTTCTGTAGGATTTCTAATTCTAGGTCCCCTGCTTTCCTTCACGCCAGCACAGCACATTCAGGTAGGTAAGCAGTCCCCCTTTATGGTGATAAGATGTAGCTGAGAATGCACTCTAGGAAGTGGCAATTTGTAGAGCAAGCTGCAGGTCATATTCATGATTTTCAAGATTAGACTGCAGTACTCCCACCCCACTCCCGCCGCAACCATTATTGAAAGAAAGATGAATGCAGCATGGAAAGCTGTACTGCCTAATCCTCCGATAGCTCAGTTGGGAGAGCGGAGGACTGTAGTGGAGAAACAGAAATCCTTAGGTCGCTGGTTCAAATCCGGCTCGGAGGAGTTTCCCCTTTTTTGTTTTCCATAGCTGCTTTCTCTCTTGTTAAAACATTATGTGCCCCTCTGATTGAGAAACATTTCCCTAGCTCCAAATAAATGCTAGGACAGAAGGGTAGACTTCTTCTGCTTTCCAATGAAATTGACCACATAGTCATTTCTGAGGGATGTTGGAAGAGAAATAAACAAGGACCTGCAGATCAGAATTCATTCCAAAGCCTTGACTAAATATATGAAGGCACTTGGAAGACTTCCAGTTTCATTGTACCAAGGTAGATGTTTCGGCAGCCGAACCAGCTAAAACTCACCTACAATGAGTGGCCATGGATATGAAAGAGGGAATCTACAAAGACACCAACTCCTTAAAACTGAGCAAGATGCAATGTGGAGGAATAGTTTACAGATTTGGAGAAAATCTGAGATGTTTCTCTTGACAAAAGAAACACTGCAATGCCCTCTCTGAGGATCGAACTCAGGACCTTCAGATTATGAGACTGACGCGCTGCCTACTGCGCTAAGAAGGCTGCTTGAAACCGCTAACAAATGCGTCTACACACCATGAAGAGGGAAGGTAGCAAAAATGCTGTTCTCATGTTGGAATATCAATACACTTCAGTTGCCTCGCTGGATTAAAATCGTCTGCAGTTATAATGGTCAGAAGACTGCTCTTTCCCAGTGCTTAAACCCACACCCCATACATTTAGCCATGCAAAAGAAATCAGGGCATACCATTCACCTCTCTAAGAAAGATCGTGCCATTTTTTCCTCCACATAACTGAGAATGAAATGGACTAAAACCCAGAATTAACATGCCGCCCCTAGCCGTAGATGCATCTAGATCTCAACACTGTACATGCTAATGTAACATAGCTGTGTGTCCTGCAAAAAGAGCAGGGGTACCTTAAGTCATCTCACAAGATGTGGAAACAGCACTCAACCATATCCTTCTTTGATGTATCCTGAACCAGTTGCCTTGAATACTCTGGCTTTTTTCGATTGCATCTAGCTGTTGTGTGTGGGGAATTATTCATTCTAGAGTCAACCTTATTCCATAAAAAACGGTGCTAGAAAATCCAGCTGTAAATCATATGGAATTCCACACCTGACGCTTCCCATTCCAGTGTCATATGTGGTGAATGTACATTCAATAGAATTCCTGGTTTCCATGCGTGGAGCAAGGTCTCCCTCTACAGGATGTGGGGATGTAGCTCAGTGGTAGAGCGCATGCTTAGCATGTATGAGGCCCCGGGTTCAATCCCCGGCATCTCCAGCTTTTCGCCATGCTAATCTTGCCTTTTGACAGATAGCTAGGCTGGCATCATGAGTAAGGAAGTGAGATGTCATGCAGCTGGTGCCAGAACCCCACTTTCTTCGCCTTGCAAAACCTTTTGAAATGGGGCTATCTCATTTCCCGTGTTTATAGAAAAAAATAATCTTGCTTCCATAAGAAACCAAAGTGGTGATTTATCTTGGCATTCTTAGTATAGAAAACGGGCACAGCTGTCTTGGTCATTTATTTGAATTCTTCCTCTAAACCAGAGACTCTTACCAGAAGGTTTAAGAAAAACAGAATGTTTTCTTCATCCTAATCCCTTCTGAATGGTCCATTAATCTACTGGTTTTGCTTTTCCAGTTCCTTTCACAGACGCATTAAAAATGCATGTTCTTCATGCTCCGTACGGAGTAATGACTCTCCTAACTTTCTGTCCTTTCCTTCATGTTCCCATGCTGTCATCCTTTTGCCAGAAATGCTTCCAAAGGGCTGTGGATTCCTCGGCCCCATGCCCTTTCAGGAAAACTCCTTTCTGTAGGATTTCTAATTCTAGGTCCCCTGCTTTCCTTCACGCCAGCACAGCACATTCAGGTAGGTAAGCAGTCCCCCTTTATGGTGATAAGATGTAGCTGAGAATGCACTCTAGGAAGTGGCAATTTGTAGAGCAAGCTGCAGGTCATATTCATGATTTTCAAGATTAGACTGCAGTACTCCCACCCCACTCCCGCCGCAACCATTATTGAAAGAAAGATGAATGCAGCATGGAAAGCTGTACTGCCTAATCCTCCGATAGCTCAGTTGGGAGAGCGGAGGACTGTAGTGGAGAAACAGAAATCCTTAGGTCGCTGGTTCAAATCCGGCTCGGAGGAGTTTCCCCTTTTTTGTTTTCCATAGCTGCTTTCTCTCTTGTTAAAACATTATGTGCCCCTCTGATTGAGAAACATTTCCCTAGCTCCAAATAAATGCTAGGACAGAAGGGTAGACTTCTTCTGCTTTCCAATGAAATTGACCACATAGTCATTTCTGAGGGATGTTGGAAGAGAAATAAACAAGGACCTGCAGATCAGAATTCATTCCAAAGCCTTGACTAAATATATGAAGGCACTTGGAAGACTTCCAGTTTCATTGTACCAAGGTAGATGTTTCGGCAGCCGAACCAGCTAAAACTCACCTACAATGAGTGGCCATGGATATGAAAGAGGGAATCTACAAAGACACCAACTCCTTAAAACTGAGCAAGATGCAATGTGGAGGAATAGTTTACAGATTTGGAGAAAATCTGAGATGTTTCTCTTGACAAAAGAAACACTGCAATGCCCTCTCTGAGGATCGAACTCAGGACCTTCAGATTATGAGACTGACGCGCTGCCTACTGCGCTAAGAAGGCTGCTTGAAACCGCTAACAAATGCGTCTACACACCATGAAGAGGGAAGGTAGCAAAAATGCTGTTCTCATGTTGGAATATCAATACACTTCAGTTGCCTCGCTGGATTAAAATCGTCTGCAGTTATAATGGTCAGAAGACTGCTCTTTCCCAGTGCTTAAACCCACACCCCATACATTTAGCCATGCAAAAGAAATCAGGGCATACCATTCACCTCTCTAAGAAAGATCGTGCCATTTTTTCCTCCACATAACTGAGAATGAAATGGACTAAAACCCAGAATTAACATGCCGCCCCTAGCCGTAGATGCATCTAGATCTCAACACTGTACATGCTAATGTAACATAGCTGTGTGTCCTGCAAAAAGAGCAGGGGTACCTTAAGTCATCTCACAAGATGTGGAAACAGCACTCAACCATATCCTTCTTTGATGTATCCTGAACCAGTTGCCTTGAATACTCTGGCTTTTTTCGATTGCATCTAGCTGTTGTGTGTGGGGAATTATTCATTCTAGAGTCAACCTTATTCCATAAAAAACGGTGCTAGAAAATCCAGCTGTAAATCATATGGAATTCCACACCTGACGCTTCCCATTCCAGTGTCATATGTGGTGAATGTACATTCAATAGAATTCCTGGTTTCCATGCGTGGAGCAAGGTCTCCCTCTACAGGATGTGGGGATGTAGCTCAGTGGTAGAGCGCATGCTTAGCATGTATGAGGCCCCGGGTTCAATCCCCGGCATCTCCAGCTTTTCGCCATGCTAATCTTGCCTTTTGACAGATAGCTAGGCTGGCATCATGAGTAAGGAAGTGAGATGTCATGCAGCTGGTGCCAGAACCCCACTTTCTTCGCCTTGCAAAACCTTTTGAAATGGGGCTATCTCATTTCCCGTGTTTATAGAAAAAAATAATCTTGCTTCCATAAGAAACCAAAGTGGTGATTTATCTTGGCATTCTTAGTATAGAAAACGGGCACAGCTGTCTTGGTCATTTATTTGAATTCTTCCTCTAAACCAGAGACTCTTACCAGAAGGTTTAAGAAAAACAGAATGTTTTCTTCATCCTAATCCCTTCTGAATGGTCCATTAATCTACTGGTTTTGCTTTTCCAGTTCCTTTCACAGACGCATTAAAAATGCATGTTCTTCATGCTCCGTACGGAGTAATGACTCTCCTAACTTTCTGTCCTTTCCTTCATGTTCCCATGCTGTCATCCTTTTGCCAGAAATGCTTCCAAAGGGCTGTGGATTCCTCGGCCCCATGCCCTTTCAGGAAAACTCCTTTCTGTAGGATTTCTAATTCTAGGTCCCCTGCTTTCCTTCACGCCAGCACAGCACATTCAGGTAGGTAAGCAGTCCCCCTTTATGGTGATAAGATGTAGCTGAGAATGCACTCTAGGAAGTGGCAATTTGTAGAGCAAGCTGCAGGTCATATTCATGATTTTCAAGATTAGACTGCAGTACTCCCACCCCACTCCCGCCGCAACCATTATTGAAAGAAAGATGAATGCAGCATGGAAAGCTGTACTGCCTAATCCTCCGATAGCTCAGTTGGGAGAGCGGAGGACTGTAGTGGAGAAACAGAAATCCTTAGGTCGCTGGTTCAAATCCGGCTCGGAGGAGTTTCCCCTTTTTTGTTTTCCATAGCTGCTTTCTCTCTTGTTAAAACATTATGTGCCCCTCTGATTGAGAAACATTTCCCTAGCTCCAAATAAATGCTAGGACAGAAGGGTAGACTTCTTCTGCTTTCCAATGAAATTGACCACATAGTCATTTCTGAGGGATGTTGGAAGAGAAATAAACAAGGACCTGCAGATCAGAATTCATTCCAAAGCCTTGACTAAATATATGAAGGCACTTGGAAGACTTCCAGTTTCATTGTACCAAGGTAGATGTTTCGGCAGCCGAACCAGCTAAAACTCACCTACAATGAGTGGCCATGGATATGAAAGAGGGAATCTACAAAGACACCAACTCCTTAAAACTGAGCAAGATGCAATGTGGAGGAATAGTTTACAGATTTGGAGAAAATCTGAGATGTTTCTCTTGACAAAAGAAACACTGCAATGCCCTCTCTGAGGATCGAACTCAGGACCTTCAGATTATGAGACTGACGCGCTGCCTACTGCGCTAAGAAGGCTGCTTGAAACCGCTAACAAATGCGTCTACACACCATGAAGAGGGAAGGTAGCAAAAATGCTGTTCTCATGTTGGAATATCAATACACTTCAGTTGCCTCGCTGGATTAAAATCGTCTGCAGTTATAATGGTCAGAAGACTGCTCTTTCCCAGTGCTTAAACCCACACCCCATACATTTAGCCATGCAAAAGAAATCAGGGCATACCATTCACCTCTCTAAGAAAGATCGTGCCATTTTTTCCTCCACATAACTGAGAATGAAATGGACTAAAACCCAGAATTAACATGCCGCCCCTAGCCGTAGATGCATCTAGATCTCAACACTGTACATGCTAATGTAACATAGCTGTGTGTCCTGCAAAAAGAGCAGGGGTACCTTAAGTCATCTCACAAGATGTGGAAACAGCACTCAACCATATCCTTCTTTGATGTATCCTGAACCAGTTGCCTTGAATACTCTGGCTTTTTTCGATTGCATCTAGCTGTTGTGTGTGGGGAATTATTCATTCTAGAGTCAACCTTATTCCATAAAAAACGGTGCTAGAAAATCCAGCTGTAAATCATATGGAATTCCACACCTGACGCTTCCCATTCCAGTGTCATATGTGGTGAATGTACATTCAATAGAATTCCAGGTTTCCATGCGTGGAGCAAGGTCTCCCTCTACAGGATGTGGGGATGTAGCTCAGTGGTAGAGCGCATGCTTAGCATGTATGAGGCCCCGGGTTCAATCCCCGGCATCTCCAGCTTTTCGCCATGCTAATCTTGCCTTTTGACAGATAGCTAGGCTGGCATCATGAGTAAGGAAGTGAGATGTCATGCAGCTGGTGCCAGAACCCCACTTTCTTCGCCTTGCAAAACCTTTTGAAATGGGGCTATCTCATTTCCCGTGTTTATAGAAAAAAATAATCTTGCTTCCATAAGAAACCAAAGTGGTGATTTATCTTGGCATTCTTAGTATAGAAAACGGGCACAGCTGTCTTGGTCATTTATTTGAATTCTTCCTCTAAACCAGAGACTCTTACCAGAAGGTTTAAGAAAAACAGAATGTTTTCTTCATCCTAATCCCTTCTGAATGGTCCATTAATCTACTGGTTTTGCTTTTCCAGTTCCTTTCACAGAAGCATTAAAAATGCATGTTCTTCATGCTCCGTACGGAGTAATGACTCTCCTAACTTTCTGTCCTTTCCTTCATGTTCCCATGCTGTCATCCTTTTGCCAGAAATGCTTCCAAAGGGCTGTGGATTCCTCGGCCCCATGCCCTTTCAGGAAAACTCCTTTCTGTAGGATTTCTAATTCTAGGTCCCCTGCTTTCCTTCACGCCAGCACAGCACATTCAGGTAGGTAAGCAGTCCCCCTTTATGGTGATAAGATGTAGCTGAGAATGCACTCTAGGAAGTGGCAATTTGTAGAGCAAGCTGCAGGTCATATTCATGATTTTCAAGATTAGACTGCAGTACTCCCACCCCACTCCCGCCGCAACCATTATTGAAAGAAAGATGAATGCAGCATGGAAAGCTGTACTGCCTAATCCTCCGATAGCTCAGTTGGGAGAGCGGAGGACTGTAGTGGAGAAACAGAAATCCTTAGGTCGCTGGTTCAAATCCGGCTCGGAGGAGTTTCCCCTTTTTTGTTTTCCATAGCTGCTTTCTCTCTTGTTAAAACATTATGTGCCCCTCTGATTGAGAAACATTTCCCTAGCTCCAAATAAATGCTAGGACAGAAGGGTAGACTTCTTCTGCTTTCCAATGAAATTGACCACATAGTCATTTCTGAGGGATGTTGGAAGAGAAATAAACAAGGACCTGCAGATCAGAATTCATTCCAAAGCCTTGACTAAATATATGAAGGCACTTGGAAGACTTCCAGTTTCATTGTACCAAGGTAGATGTTTCGGCAGCCGAACCAGCTAAAACTCACCTACAATGAGTGGCCATGGATATGAAAGAGGGAATCTACAAAGACACCAACTCCTTAAAACTGAGCAAGATGCAATGTGGAGGAATAGTTTACAGATTTGGAGAAAATCTGAGATGTTTCTCTTGACAAAAGAAACACTGCAATGCCCTCTCTGAGGATCGAACTCAGGACCTTCAGATTATGAGACTGACGCGCTGCCTACTGCGCTAAGAAGGCTGCTTGAAACCGCTAACAAATGCGTCTACACACCATGAAGAGGGAAGGTAGCAAAAATGCTGTTCTCATGTTAGAATATCAATACACTTCGGTTGCCTCGCTGGATTAAAATCGTCTGCAGTTATAATGGTCAGAAGACTGCTCTTTCCCAGTGCTTAAACCCACACCCCATACATTTAGCCATGCAAAAGAAATCAGGGCATACCATTCACCTCTCTAAGAAAGATCGTGCCATTTTTTCCTCCACATAACTGAGAATGAAATGGACTAAAACCCAGAATTAACATGCCGCCCCTAGCCGTAGATGCATCTAGATCTCAACACTGTACATGCTAATGTAACATAGCTGTGTGTCCTGCAAAAAGAGAAGGGGTACCTTAAGTCATCTCACAAGATGTGGAAACAGCACTCAACCATATCCTTCTTTGATGTATCCTGAACCAGTTGCCTTGAATACTCTGGCTTTTTTCGATTGCATCTAGCTGTTGTGTGTGGGGAATTATTCATTCTAGAGTCAACCTTATTCCATAAAAAACGGTGCTAGAAAATCCAGCTGTAAATCATATGGAATTCCACACCTGACGCTTCCCATTCCAGTGTCATATGTGGTGAATGTACATTCAATAGAATTCCAGGTTTCCATGCGTGGAGCAAGGTCTCCCTCTACAGGATGTGGGGATGTAGCTCAGTGGTAGAGCGCATGCTTAGCATGTATGAGGCCCCGGGTTCAATCCCCGGCATCTCCAGCTTTTCGCCATGCTAATCTTGCCTTTTGACAGATAGCTAGGCTGGCATCATGAGTAAGGAAGTGAGATGTCATGCAGCTGGTGCCAGAACCCCACTTTCTTCGCCTTGCAAAACCTTTTGAAATGGGGCTATCTCATTTCCCGTGTTTATAGAAAAAAATAATCTTGCTTCCATAAGAAACCAAAGTGGTGATTTATCTTGGCATTCTTAGTATAGAAAACGGGCACAGCTGTCTTGGTCATTTATTTGAATTCTTCCTCTAAACCAGAGACTCTTACCAGAAGGTTTAAGAAAAACAGAATGTTTTCTTCATCCTAATCCCTTCTGAATGGTCCATTAATCTACTGGTTTTGCTTTTCCAGTTCCTTTCACAGAAGCATTAAAAATGCATGTTCTTCATGCTCCATACGGAGTAATGACTCTCCTAACTTTCTGTCCTTTCCTTCATGTTCCCATGCTGTCATCCTTTTGCCAGAAATGCTTCCAAAGGGCTGTGGATTCCTCGGCCCCATGCCCTTTCAGGAAAACTCCTTTCTGTAGGATTTCTAATTCTAGGTCCCCTGCTTTCCTTCACGCCAGCACAGCACATTCAGGTAGGTAAGCAGTCCCCCTTTATGGTGATAAGATGTAGCTGAGAATGCACTCTAGGAAGTGGCAATTTGTAGAGCAAGCTGCAGGTCATATTCATGATTTTCAAGATTAGACTGCAGTACTCCCACCCCACTCCCGCCGCAACCATTATTGAAAGAAAGATGAATGCAGCATGGAAAGCTGTACTGCCTAATCCTCCGATAGCTCAGTTGGGAGAGCGGAGGACTGTAGTGGAGAAACAGAAATCCTTAGGTCGCTGGTTCAAATCCGGCTCGGAGGAGTTTCCCCTTTTTTGTTTTCCATAGCTGCTTTCTCTCTTGTTAAAACATTATGTGCCCCTCTGATTGAGAAACATTTCCCTAGCTCCAAATAAATGCTAGGACAGAAGGGTAGACTTCTGCTTTCCAATGAAATTGACCACATAGTCATTTCTGAGGGATGTTGGAAGAGAAATAAACAAGGACCTGCAGATCAGAATTCATTCCAAAGCCTTGACTAAATATATGAAGGCACTTGGAAGACTTCCAGTTTCATTGTACCAAGGTAGATGTTTCGGCAGCCGAACCAGCTAAAACTCACCTACAATGAGTGGCCATGGATATGAAAGAGGGAATCTACAAAGACACCAACTCCTTAAAACTGAGCAAGATGCAATGTGGAGGAATAGTTTACAGATTTGGAGAAAATCTGAGATGTTTCTCTTGACAAAAGAAACACTGCAATGCCCTCTCTGAGGATCGAACTCAGGACCTTCAGATTATGAGACTGACGCGCTGCCTACTGCGCTAAGAAGGCTGCTTGAAACCGCTAACAAATGCGTCTACAAACCATGAAGAGGGAAGGTAGCAAAAATGCTGTTCTCATGTTGGAATATCAATACACTTCGGTTGCCTCGCTGGATTAAAATCGTCTGCAGTTATAATGGTCAGAAGACTGCTCTTTCCCAGTGCTTAAACCCACACCCCATACATTTAGCCATGCAAAAGAAATCAGGGCATACCATTCACCTCTCTAAGAAAGATCGTGCCATTTTTTCCTCCACATAACTGAGAATGAAATGGACTAAAACCCAGAATTAACATGCCGCCCCTAGCCGTAGATGCATCTAGATCTCAACACTGTACATGCTAATGTAACATAGCTGTGTGTCCTGCAAAAAGAGCAGGGGTACCTTAAGTCATCTCACAAGATGTGGAAACAGCACTCAACCATATCCTTCTTTGATGTATCCTGAACCAGTTGCCTTGAATACTCTGGCTTTTTTCGATTGCATCTAGCTGTTGTGTGTGGGGAATTATTCATTCTAGAGTCAACCTTATTCCATAAAAAACGGTGCTAGAAAATCCAGCTGTAAATCATATGGAATTCCACACCTGACGCTTCCCATTCCAGTGTCATATGTGGTGAATGTACATTCAATAGAATTCCAGGTTTCCATGCGTGGAGCAAGGTCTCCCTCTACAGGATGTGGGGATGTAGCTCAGTGGTAGAGCGCATGCTTAGCATGTATGAGGCCCCGGGTTCAATCCCCGGCATCTCCAGCTTTTCGCCATGCTAATCTTGCCTTTTGACAGATAGCTAGGCTGGCATCATGAGTAAGGAAGTGAGATGTCATGCAGCTGGTGCCAGAACCCCACTTTCTTCGCCTTGCAAAACCTTTTGAAATGGGGCTATCTCATTTCCCGTGTTTATAGAAAAAAATAATCTTGCTTCCATAAGAAACCAAAGTGGTGATTTATCTTGGCATTCTTAGTATAGAAAACGGGCACAGCTGTCTTGGTCATTTATTTGAATTCTTCCTCTAAACCAGAGACTCTTACCAGAAGGTTTAAGAAAAACAGAATGTTTTCTTCATCCTAATCCCTTCTGAATGGTCCATTAATCTACTGGTTTTGCTTTTCCAGTTCCTTTCACAGACGCATTAAAAATGCATGTTCTTCATGCTCCGTACGGAGTAATGACTCTCCTAACTTTCTGTCCTTTCCTTCATGTTCCCATGCTGTCATCCTTTTGCCAGAAATGCTTCCAAAGGGCTGTGGATTCCTCGGCCCCATGCCCTTTCAGGAAAACTCCTTTCTGTAGGATTTCTAATTCTAGGTCCCCTGCTTTCCTTCACGCCAGCACAGCACATTCAGGTAGGTAAGCAGTCCCCCTTTATGGTGATAAGATGTAGCTGAGAATGCACTCTAGGAAGTGGCAATTTGTAGAGCAAGCTGCAGGTCATATTCATGATTTTCAAGATTAGACTGCAGTACTCCCACCCCACTCCCGCCGCAACCATTATTGAAAGAAAGATGAATGCAGCATGGAAAGCTGTACTGCCTAATCCTCCGATAGCTCAGTTGGGAGAGCGGAGGACTGTAGTGGAGAAACAGAAATCCTTAGGTCGCTGGTTCAAATCCGGCTCGGAGGAGTTTCCCCTTTTTTGTTTTCCATAGCTGCTTTCTCTCTTGTTAAAACATTATGTGCCCCTCTGATTGAGAAACATTTCCCTAGCTCCAAATAAATGCTAGGACAGAAGGGTAGACTTCTTCTGCTTTCCAATGAAATTGACCACATAGTCATTTCTGAGGGATGTTGGAAGAGAAATAAACAAGGACCTGCAGATCAGAATTCATTCCAAAGCCTTGACTAAATATATGAAGGCACTTGGAAGACTTCCAGTTTCATTGTACCAAGGTAGATGTTTCGGCAGCCGAACCAGCTAAAACTCACCTACAATGAGTGGCCATGGATATGAAAGAGGGAATCTACAAAGACACCAACTCCTTAAAACTGAGCAAGATGCAATGTGGAGGAATAGTTTACAGATTTGGAGAAAATCTGAGATGTTTCTCTTGACAAAAGAAACACTGCAATGCCCTCTCTGAGGATCGAACTCAGGACCTTCAGATTATGAGACTGACGCGCTGCCTACTGCGCTAAGAAGGCTGCTTGAAACCGCTAACAAATGCGTCTACACACCATGAAGAGGGAAGGTAGCAAAAATGCTGTTCTCATGTTGGAATATCAATACACTTCAGTTGCCTCGCTGGATTAAAATCGTCTGCAGTTATAATGGTCAGAAGACTGCTCTTTCCCAGTGCTTAAACCCACACCCCATACATTTAGCCATGCAAAAGAAATCAGGGCATACCATTCACCTCTCTAAGAAAGATCGTGCCATTTTTTCCTCCACATAACTGAGAATGAAATGGACTAAAACCCAGAATTAACATGCCGCCCCTAGCCGTAGATGCATCTAGATCTCAACACTGTACATGCTAATGTAACATAGCTGTGTGTCCTGCAAAAAGAGCAGGGGTACCTTAAGTCATCTCACAAGATGTGGAAACAGCACTCAACCATATCCTTCTTTGATGTATCCTGAACCAGTTGCCTTGAATACTCTGGCTTTTTTCGATTGCATCTAGCTGTTGTGTGTGGGGAATTATTCATTCTAGAGTCAACCTTATTCCATAAAAAACGGTGCTAGAAAATCCAGCTGTAAATCATATGGAATTCCACACCTGACGCTTCCCATTCCAGTGTCATATGTGGTGAATGTACATTCAATAGAATTCCAGGTTTCCATGCGTGGAGCAAGGTCTCCCTCTACAGGATGTGGGGATGTAGCTCAGTGGTAGAGCGCATGCTTAGCATGTATGAGGCCCCGGGTTCAATCCCCGGCATCTCCAGCTTTTCGCCATGCTAATCTTGCCTTTTGACAGATAGCTAGGCTGGCATCATGAGTAAGGAAGTGAGATGTCATGCAGCTGGTGCCAGAACCCCACTTTCTTCGCCTTGCAAAACCTTTTGAAATGGGGCTATCTCATTTCCCGTGTTTATAGAAAAAAATAATCTTGCTTCCATAAGAAACCAAAGTGGTGATTTATCTTGGCATTCTTAGTATAGAAAACGGGCACAGCTGTCTTGGTCATTTATTTGAATTCTTCCTCTAAACCAGAGACTCTTACCAGAAGGTTTAAGAAAAACAGAATGTTTTCTTCATCCTAATCCCTTCTGAATGGTCCATTAATCTACTGGTTTTGCTTTTCCAGTTCCTTTCACAGAAGCATTAAAAATGCATGTTCTTCATGCTCCGTACGGAGTAATGACTCTCCTAACTTTCTGTCCTTTCCTTCATGTTCCCATGCTGTCATCCTTTTGCCAGAAATGCTTCCAAAGGGCTGTGGATTCCTCGGCCCCATGCCCTTTCAGGAAAACTCCTTTCTGTAGGATTTCTAATTCTAGGTCCCCTGCTTTCCTTCACGCCAGCACAGCACATTCAGGTAGGTAAGCAGTCCCCCTTTATGGTGATAAGATGTAGCTGAGAATGCACTCTAGGAAGTGGCAATTTGTAGAGCAAGCTGCAGGTCATATTCATGATTTTCAAGATTAGACTGCAGTACTCCCACCCCACTCCCGCCGCAACCATTATTGAAAGAAAGATGAATGCAGCATGGAAAGCTGTACTGCCTAATCCTCCGATAGCTCAGTTGGGAGAGCGGAGGACTGTAGTGGAGAAACAGAAATCCTTAGGTCGCTGGTTCAAATCCGGCTCGGAGGAGTTTCCCCTTTTTTGTTTTCCATAGCTGCTTTCTCTCTTGTTAAAACATTATGTGCCCCTCTGATTGAGAAACATTTCCCTAGCTCCAAATAAATGCTAGGACAGAAGGGTAGACTTCTTCTGCTTTCCAATGAAATTGACCACATAGTCATTTCTGAGGGATGTTGGAAGAGAAATAAACAAGGACCTGCAGATCAGAATTCATTCCAAAGCCTTGACTAAATATATGAAGGCACTTGGAAGACTTCCAGTTTCATTGTACCAAGGTAGATGTTTCGGCAGCCGAACCAGCTAAAACTCACCTACAATGAGTGGCCATGGATATGAAAGAGGGAATCTACAAAGACACCAACTCCTTAAAACTGAGCAAGATGCAATGTGGAGGAATAGTTTACAGATTTGGAGAAAATCTGAGATGTTTCTCTTGACAAAAGAAACACTGCAATGCCCTCTCTGAGGATCGAACTCAGGACCTTCAGATTATGAGACTGACGCGCTGCCTACTGCGCTAAGAAGGCTGCTTGAAACCGCTAACAAATGCGTCTACACACCATGAAGAGGGAAGGTAGCAAAAATGCTGTTCTCATGTTAGAATATCAATACACTTCGGTTGCCTCGCTGGATTAAAATCGTCTGCAGTTATAATGGTCAGAAGACTGCTCTTTCCCAGTGCTTAAACCCACACCCCATACATTTAGCCATGCAAAAGAAATCAGGGCATACCATTCACCTCTCTAAGAAAGATCGTGCCATTTTTTCCTCCACATAACTGAGAATGAAATGGACTAAAACCCAGAATTAACATGCCACCCCTAGCCGTAGATGCATCTAGATCTCAACACTGTACATGCTAATGTAACATAGCTGTGTGTCCTGCAAAAAGAGAAGGGGTACCTTAAGTCATCTCACAAGATGTGGAAACAGCACTCAACCATATCCTTCTTTGATGTATCCTGAACCAGTTGCCTTGAATACTCTGGCTTTTTTCGATTGCATCTAGCTGTTGTGTGTGGGGAATTATTCATTCTAGAGTCAACCTTATTCCATAAAAAACGGTGCTAGAAAATCCAGCTGTAAATCATATGGAATTCCACACCTGACGCTTCCCATTCCAGTGTCATATGTGGTGAATGTACATTCAATAGAATTCCAGGTTTCCATGCGTGGAGCAAGGTCTCCCTCTACAGGATGTGGGGATGTAGCTCAGTGGTAGAGCGCATGCTTAGCATGTATGAGGCCCCGGGTTCAATCCCCGGCATCTCCAGCTTTTCGCCATGCTAATCTTGCCTTTTGACAGATAGCTAGGCTGGCATCATGAGTAAGGAAGTGAGATGTCATGCAGCTGGTGCCAGAACCCCACTTTCTTCGCCTTGCAAAACCTTTTGAAATGGGGCTATCTCATTTCCCGTGTTTATAGAAAAAAATAATCTTGCTTCCATAAGAAACCAAAGTGGTGATTTATCTTGGCATTCTTAGTATAGAAAACGGGCACAGCTGTCTTGGTCATTTATTTGAATTCTTCCTCTAAACCAGAGACTCTTACCAGAAGGTTTAAGAAAAACAGAATGTTTTCTTCATCCTAATCCCTTCTGAATGGTCCATTAATCTACTGGTTTTGCTTTTCCAGTTCCTTTCACAGAAGCATTAAAAATGCATGTTCTTCATGCTCCGTACGGAGTAATGACTCTCCTAACTTTCTGTCCTTTCCTTCATGTTCCCATGCTGTCATCCTTTTGCCAGAAATGCTTCCAAAGGGCTGTGGATTCCTCGGCCCCATGCCCTTTCAGGAAAACTCCTTTCTGTAGGATTTCTAATTCTAGGTCCCCTGCTTTCCTTCACGCCAGCACAGCACATTCAGGTAGGTAAGCAGTCCCCCTTTATGGTGATAAGATGTAGCTGAGAATGCACTCTAGGAAGTGGCAATTTGTAGAGCAAGCTGCAGGTCATATTCATGATTTTCAAGATTAGACTGCAGTACTCCCACCCCACTCCCGCCGCAACCATTATTGAAAGAAAGATGAATGCAGCATGGAAAGCTGTACTGCCTAATCCTCCGATAGCTCAGTTGGGAGAGCGGAGGACTGTAGTGGAGAAACAGAAATCCTTAGGTCGCTGGTTCAAATCCGGCTCGGAGGAGTTTCCCCTTTTTTGTTTTCCATAGCTGCTTTCTCTCTTGTTAAAACATTATGTGCCCCTCTGATTGAGAAACATTTCCCTAGCTCCAAATAAATGCTAGGACAGAAGGGTAGACTTCTGCTTTCCAATGAAATTGACCACATAGTCATTTCTGAGGGATGTTGGAAGAGAAATAAACAAGGACCTGCAGATCAGAATTCATTCCAAAGCCTTGACTAAATATATGAAGGCACTTGGAAGACTTCCAGTTTCATTGTACCAAGGTAGATGTTTCGGCAGCCGAACCAGCTAAAACTCACCTACAATGAGTGGCCATGGATATGAAAGAGGGAATCTACAAAGACACCAACTCCTTAAAACTGAGCAAGATGCAATGTGGAGGAATAGTTTACAGATTTGGAGAAAATCTGAGATGTTTCTCTTGACAAAAGAAACACTGCAATGCCCTCTCTGAGGATCGAACTCAGGACCTTCAGATTATGAGACTGACGCGCTGCCTACTGCGCTAAGAAGGCTGCTTGAAACCGCTAACAAATGCGTCTACAAACCATGAAGAGGGAAGGTAGCAAAAATGCTGTTCTCATGTTGGAATATCAATACACTTCGGTTGCCTCGCTGGATTAAAATCGTCTGCAGTTATAATGGTCAGAAGACTGCTCTTTCCCAGTGCTTAAACCCACACCCCATACATTTAGCCATGCAAAAGAAATCAGGGCATACCATTCACCTCTCTAAGAAAGATCGTGCCATTTTTTCCTCCACATAACTGAGAATGAAATGGACTAAAACCCAGAATTAACATGCCGCCCCTAGCCGTAGATGCATCTAGATCTCAACACTGTACATGCTAATGTAACATAGCTGTGTGTCCTGCAAAAAGAGCAGGGGTACCTTAAGTCATCTCACAAGATGTGGAAACAGCACTCAACCATATCCTTCTTTGATGTATCCTGAACCAGTTGCCTTGAATACTCTGGCTTTTTTCGATTGCATCTAGCTGTTGTGTGTGGGGAATTATTCATTCTAGAGTCAACCTTATTCCATAAAAAACGGTGCTAGAAAATCCAGCTGTAAATCATATGGAATTCCACACCTGACGCTTCCCATTCCAGTGTCATATGTGGTGAATGTACATTCAATAGAATTCCAGGTTTCCATGCGTGGAGCAAGGTCTCCCTCTACAGGATGTGGGGATGTAGCTCAGTGGTAGAGCGCATGCTTAGCATGTATGAGGCCCCGGGTTCAATCCCCGGCATCTCCAGCTTTTCGCCATGCTAATCTTGCCTTTTGACAGATAGCTAGGCTGGCATCATGAGTAAGGAAGTGAGATGTCATGCAGCTGGTGCCAGAACCCCACTTTCTTCGCCTTGCAAAACCTTTTGAAATGGGGCTATCTCATTTCCCGTGTTTATAGAAAAAAATAATCTTGCTTCCATAAGAAACCAAAGTGGTGATTTATCTTGGCATTCTTAGTATAGAAAACGGGCACAGCTGTCTTGGTCATTTATTTGAATTCTTCCTCTAAACCAGAGACTCTTACCAGAAGGTTTAAGAAAAACAGAATGTTTTCTTCATCCTAATCCCTTCTGAATGGTCCATTAATCTACTGGTTTTGCTTTTCCAGTTCCTTTCACAGACGCATTAAAAATGCATGTTCTTCATGCTCCGTACGGAGTAATGACTCTCCTAACTTTCTGTCCTTTCCTTCATGTTCCCATGCTGTCATCCTTTTGCCAGAAATGCTTCCAAAGGGCTGTGGATTCCTCGGCCCCATGCCCTTTCAGGAAAACTCCTTTCTGTAGGATTTCTAATTCTAGGTCCCCTGCTTTCCTTCACGCCAGCACAGCACATTCAGGTAGGTAAGCAGTCCCCCTTTATGGTGATAAGATGTAGCTGAGAATGCACTCTAGGAAGTGGCAATTTGTAGAGCAAGCTGCAGGTCATATTCATGATTTTCAAGATTAGACTGCAGTACTCCCACCCCACTCCCGCCGCAACCATTATTGAAAGAAAGATGAATGCAGCATGGAAAGCTGTACTGCCTAATCCTCCGATAGCTCAGTTGGGAGAGCGGAGGACTGTAGTGGAGAAACAGAAATCCTTAGGTCGCTGGTTCAAATCCGGCTCGGAGGAGTTTCCCCTTTTTTGTTTTCCATAGCTGCTTTCTCTCTTGTTAAAACATTATGTGCCCCTCTGATTGAGAAACATTTCCCTAGCTCCAAATAAATGCTAGGACAGAAGGGTAGACTTCTTCTGCTTTCCAATGAAATTGACCACATAGTCATTTCTGAGGGATGTTGGAAGAGAAATAAACAAGGACCTGCAGATCAGAATTCATTCCAAAGCCTTGACTAAATATATGAAGGCACTTGGAAGACTTCCAGTTTCATTGTACCAAGGTAGATGTTTCGGCAGCCGAACCAGCTAAAACTCACCTACAATGAGTGGCCATGGATATGAAAGAGGGAATCTACAAAGACACCAACTCCTTAAAACTGAGCAAGATGCAATGTGGAGGAATAGTTTACAGATTTGGAGAAAATCTGAGATGTTTCTCTTGACAAAAGAAACACTGCAATGCCCTCTCTGAGGATCGAACTCAGGACCTTCAGATTATGAGACTGACGCGCTGCCTACTGCGCTAAGAAGGCTGCTTGAAACCGCTAACAAATGCGTCTACACACCATGAAGAGGGAAGGTAGCAAAAATGCTGTTCTCATGTTGGAATATCAATACACTTCAGTTGCCTCGCTGGATTAAAATCGTCTGCAGTTATAATGGTCAGAAGACTGCTCTTTCCCAGTGCTTAAACCCACACCCCATACATTTAGCCATGCAAAAGAAATCAGGGCATACCATTCACCTCTCTAAGAAAGATCGTGCCATTTTTTCCTCCACATAACTGAGAATGAAATGGACTAAAACCCAGAATTAACATGCCGCCCCTAGCCGTAGATGCATCTAGATCTCAACACTGTACATGCTAATGTAACATAGCTGTGTGTCCTGCAAAAAGAGCAGGGGTACCTTAAGTCATCTCACAAGATGTGGAAACAGCACTCAACCATATCCTTCTTTGATGTATCCTGAACCAGTTGCCTTGAATACTCTGGCTTTTTTCGATTGCATCTAGCTGTTGTGTGTGGGGAATTATTCATTCTAGAGTCAACCTTATTCCATAAAAAACGGTGCTAGAAAATCCAGCTGTAAATCATATGGAATTCCACACCTGACGCTTCCCATTCCAGTGTCATATGTGGTGAATGTACATTCAATAGAATTCCAGGTTTCCATGCGTGGAGCAAGGTCTCCCTCTACAGGATGTGGGGATGTAGCTCAGTGGTAGAGCGCATGCTTAGCATGTATGAGGCCCCGGGTTCAATCCCCGGCATCTCCAGCTTTTCGCCATGCTAATCTTGCCTTTTGACAGATAGCTAGGCTGGCATCATGAGTAAGGAAGTGAGATGTCATGCAGCTGGTGCCAGAACCCCACTTTCTTCGCCTTGCAAAACCTTTTGAAATGGGGCTATCTCATTTCCCGTGTTTATAGAAAAAAATAATCTTGCTTCCATAAGAAACCAAAGTGGTGATTTATCTTGGCATTCTTAGTATAGAAAACGGGCACAGCTGTCTTGGTCATTTATTTGAATTCTTCCTCTAAACCAGAGACTCTTACCAGAAGGTTTAAGAAAAACAGAATGTTTTCTTCATCCTAATCCCTTCTGAATGGTCCATTAATCTACTGGTTTTGCTTTTCCAGTTCCTTTCACAGAAGCATTAAAAATGCATGTTCTTCATGCTCCGTACGGAGTAATGACTCTCCTAACTTTCTGTCCTTTCCTTCATGTTCCCATGCTGTCATCCTTTTGCCAGAAATGCTTCCAAAGGGCTGTGGATTCCTCGGCCCCATGCCCTTTCAGGAAAACTCCTTTCTGTAGGATTTCTAATTCTAGGTCCCCTGCTTTCCTTCACGCCAGCACAGCACATTCAGGTAGGTAAGCAGTCCCCCTTTATGGTGATAAGATGTAGCTGAGAATGCACTCTAGGAAGTGGCAATTTGTAGAGCAAGCTGCAGGTCATATTCATGATTTTCAAGATTAGACTGCAGTACTCCCACCCCACTCCCGCCGCAACCATTATTGAAAGAAAGATGAATGCAGCATGGAAAGCTGTACTGCCTAATCCTCCGATAGCTCAGTTGGGAGAGCGGAGGACTGTAGTGGAGAAACAGAAATCCTTAGGTCGCTGGTTCAAATCCGGCTCGGAGGAGTTTCCCCTTTTTTGTTTTCCATAGCTGCTTTCTCTCTTGTTAAAACATTATGTGCCCCTCTGATTGAGAAACATTTCCCTAGCTCCAAATAAATGCTAGGACAGAAGGGTAGACTTCTTCTGCTTTCCAATGAAATTGACCACATAGTCATTTCTGAGGGATGTTGGAAGAGAAATAAACAAGGACCTGCAGATCAGAATTCATTCCAAAGCCTTGACTAAATATATGAAGGCACTTGGAAGACTTCCAGTTTCATTGTACCAAGGTAGATGTTTCGGCAGCCGAACCAGCTAAAACTCACCTACAATGAGTGGCCATGGATATGAAAGAGGGAATCTACAAAGACACCAACTCCTTAAAACTGAGCAAGATGCAATGTGGAGGAATAGTTTACAGATTTGGAGAAAATCTGAGATGTTTCTCTTGACAAAAGAAACACTGCAATGCCCTCTCTGAGGATCGAACTCAGGACCTTCAGATTATGAGACTGACGCGCTGCCTACTGCGCTAAGAAGGCTGCTTGAAACCGCTAACAAATGCGTCTACACACCATGAAGAGGGAAGGTAGCAAAAATGCTGTTCTCATGTTAGAATATCAATACACTTCGGTTGCCTCGCTGGATTAAAATCGTCTGCAGTTATAATGGTCAGAAGACTGCTCTTTCCCAGTGCTTAAACCCACACCCCATACATTTAGCCATGCAAAAGAAATCAGGGCATACCATTCACCTCTCTAAGAAAGATCGTGCCATTTTTTCCTCCACATAACTGAGAATGAAATGGACTAAAACCCAGAATTAACATGCCACCCCTAGCCGTAGATGCATCTAGATCTCAACACTGTACATGCTAATGTAACATAGCTGTGTGTCCTGCAAAAAGAGAAGGGGTACCTTAAGTCATCTCACAAGATGTGGAAACAGCACTCAACCATATCCTTCTTTGATGTATCCTGAACCAGTTGCCTTGAATACTCTGGCTTTTTTCGATTGCATCTAGCTGTTGTGTGTGGGGAATTATTCATTCTAGAGTCAACCTTATTCCATAAAAAACGGTGCTAGAAAATCCAGCTGTAAATCATATGGAATTCCACACCTGACGCTTCCCATTCCAGTGTCATATGTGGTGAATGTACATTCAATAGAATTCCAGGTTTCCATGCGTGGAGCAAGGTCTCCCTCTACAGGATGTGGGGATGTAGCTCAGTGGTAGAGCGCATGCTTAGCATGTATGAGGCCCCGGGTTCAATCCCCGGCATCTCCAGCTTTTCGCCATGCTAATCTTGCCTTTTGACAGATAGCTAGGCTGGCATCATGAGTAAGGAAGTGAGATGTCATGCAGCTGGTGCCAGAACCCCACTTTCTTCGCCTTGCAAAACCTTTTGAAATGGGGCTATCTCATTTCCCGTGTTTATAGAAAAAAATAATCTTGCTTCCATAAGAAACCAAAGTGGTGATTTATCTTGGCATTCTTAGTATAGAAAACGGGCACAGCTGTCTTGGTCATTTATTTGAATTCTTCCTCTAAACCAGAGACTCTTACCAGAAGGTTTAAGAAAAACAGAATGTTTTCTTCATCCTAATCCCTTCTGAATGGTCCATTAATCTACTGGTTTTGCTTTTCCAGTTCCTTTCACAGAAGCATTAAAAATGCATGTTCTTCATGCTCCGTACGGAGTAATGACTCTCCTAACTTTCTGTCCTTTCCTTCATGTTCCCATGCTGTCATCCTTTTGCCAGAAATGCTTCCAAAGGGCTGTGGATTCCTCGGCCCCATGCCCTTTCAGGAAAACTCCTTTCTGTAGGATTTCTAATTCTAGGTCCCCTGCTTTCCTTCACGCCAGCACAGCACATTCAGGTAGGTAAGCAGTCCCCCTTTATGGTGATAAGATGTAGCTGAGAATGCACTCTAGGAAGTGGCAATTTGTAGAGCAAGCTGCAGGTCATATTCATGATTTTCAAGATTAGACTGCAGTACTCCCACCCCACTCCCGCCGCAACCATTATTGAAAGAAAGATGAATGCAGCATGGAAAGCTGTACTGCCTAATCCTCCGATAGCTCAGTTGGGAGAGCGGAGGACTGTAGTGGAGAAACAGAAATCCTTAGGTCGCTGGTTCAAATCCGGCTCGGAGGAGTTTCCCCTTTTTTGTTTTCCATAGCTGCTTTCTCTCTTGTTAAAACATTATGTGCCCCTCTGATTGAGAAACATTTCCCTAGCTCCAAATAAATGCTAGGACAGAAGGGTAGACTTCTTCTGCTTTCCAATGAAATTGACCACATAGTCATTTCTGAGGGATGTTGGAAGAGAAATAAACAAGGACCTGCAGATCAGAATTCATTCCAAAGCCTTGACTAAATATATGAAGGCACTTGGAAGACTTCCAGTTTCATTGTACCAAGGTAGATGTTTCGGCAGCCGAACCAGCTAAAACTCACCTACAATGAGTGGCCATGGATATGAAAGAGGGAATCTACAAAGACACCAACTCCTTAAAACTGAGCAAGATGCAATGTGGAGGAATAGTTTACAGATTTGGAGAAAATCTGAGATGTTTCTCTTGACAAAAGAAACACTGCAATGCCCTCTCTGAGGATCGAACTCAGGACCTTCAGATTATGAGACTGACGCGCTGCCTACTGCGCTAAGAAGGCTGCTTGAAACCGCTAACAAATGCGTCTACACACCATGAAGAGGGAAGGTAGCAAAAATGCTGTTCTCATGTTGGAATATCAATACACTTCAGTTGCCTCGCTGGATTAAAATCGTCTGCAGTTATAATGGTCAGAAGACTGCTCTTTCCCAGTGCTTAAACCCACACCCCATACATTTAGCCATGCAAAAGAAATCAGGGCATACCATTCACCTCTCTAAGAAAGATCGTGCCATTTTTTCCTCCACATAACTGAGAATGAAATGGACTAAAACCCAGAATTAACATGCCGCCCCTAGCCGTAGATGCATCTAGATCTCAACACTGTACATGCTAATGTAACATAGCTGTGTGTCCTGCAAAAAGAGCAGGGGTACCTTAAGTCATCTCACAAGATGTGGAAACAGCACTCAACCATATCCTTCTTTGATGTATCCTGAACCAGTTGCCTTGAATACTCTGGCTTTTTTCGATTGCATCTAGCTGTTGTGTGTGGGGAATTATTCATTCTAGAGTCAACCTTATTCCATAAAAAACGGTGCTAGAAAATCCAGCTGTAAATCATATGGAATTCCACACCTGACGCTTCCCATTCCAGTGTCATATGTGGTGAATGTACATTCAATAGAATTCCTGGTTTCCATGCGTGGAGCAAGGTCTCCCTCTACAGGATGTGGGGATGTAGCTCAGTGGTAGAGCGCATGCTTAGCATGTATGAGGCCCCGGGTTCAATCCCCGGCATCTCCAGCTTTTCGCCATGCTAATCTTGCCTTTTGACAGATAGCTAGGCTGGCATCATGAGTAAGGAAGTGAGATGTCATGCAGCTGGTGCCAGAACCCCACTTTCTTCGCCTTGCAAAACCTTTTGAAATGGGGCTATCTCATTTCCCGTGTTTATAGAAAAAAATAATCTTGCTTCCATAAGAAACCAAAGTGGTGATTTATCTTGGCATTCTTAGTATAGAAAACGGGCACAGCTGTCTTGGTCATTTATTTGAATTCTTCCTCTAAACCAGAGACTCTTACCAGAAGGTTTAAGAAAAACAGAATGTTTTCTTCATCCTAATCCCTTCTGAATGGTCCATTAATCTACTGGTTTTGCTTTTCCAGTTCCTTTCACAGACGCATTAAAAATGCATGTTCTTCATGCTCCGTACGGAGTAATGACTCTCCTAACTTTCTGTCCTTTCCTTCATGTTCCCATGCTGTCATCCTTTTGCCAGAAATGCTTCCAAAGGGCTGTGGATTCCTCGGCCCCATGCCCTTTCAGGAAAACTCCTTTCTGTAGGATTTCTAATTCTAGGTCCCCTGCTTTCCTTCACGCCAGCACAGCACATTCAGGTAGGTAAGCAGTCCCCCTTTATGGTGATAAGATGTAGCTGAGAATGCACTCTAGGAAGTGGCAATTTGTAGAGCAAGCTGCAGGTCATATTCATGATTTTCAAGATTAGACTGCAGTACTCCCACCCCACTCCCGCCGCAACCATTATTGAAAGAAAGATGAATGCAGCATGGAAAGCTGTACTGCCTAATCCTCCGATAGCTCAGTTGGGAGAGCGGAGGACTGTAGTGGAGAAACAGAAATCCTTAGGTCGCTGGTTCAAATCCGGCTCGGAGGAGTTTCCCCTTTTTTGTTTTCCATAGCTGCTTTCTCTCTTGTTAAAACATTATGTGCCCCTCTGATTGAGAAACATTTCCCTAGCTCCAAATAAATGCTAGGACAGAAGGGTAGACTTCTTCTGCTTTCCAATGAAATTGACCACATAGTCATTTCTGAGGGATGTTGGAAGAGAAATAAACAAGGACCTGCAGATCAGAATTCATTCCAAAGCCTTGACTAAATATATGAAGGCACTTGGAAGACTTCCAGTTTCATTGTACCAAGGTAGATGTTTCGGCAGCCGAACCAGCTAAAACTCACCTACAATGAGTGGCCATGGATATGAAAGAGGGAATCTACAAAGACACCAACTCCTTAAAACTGAGCAAGATGCAATGTGGAGGAATAGTTTACAGATTTGGAGAAAATCTGAGATGTTTCTCTTGACAAAAGAAACACTGCAATGCCCTCTCTGAGGATCGAACTCAGGACCTTCAGATTATGAGACTGACGCGCTGCCTACTGCGCTAAGAAGGCTGCTTGAAACCGCTAACAAATGCGTCTACACACCATGAAGAGGGAAGGTAGCAAAAATGCTGTTCTCATGTTGGAATATCAATACACTTCAGTTGCCTCGCTGGATTAAAATCGTCTGCAGTTATAATGGTCAGAAGACTGCTCTTTCCCAGTGCTTAAACCCACACCCCATACATTTAGCCATGCAAAAGAAATCAGGGCATACCATTCACCTCTCTAAGAAAGATCGTGCCATTTTTTCCTCCACATAACTGAGAATGAAATGGACTAAAACCCAGAATTAACATGCCGCCCCTAGCCGTAGATGCATCTAGATCTCAACACTGTACATGCTAATGTAACATAGCTGTGTGTCCTGCAAAAAGAGCAGGGGTACCTTAAGTCATCTCACAAGATGTGGAAACAGCACTCAACCATATCCTTCTTTGATGTATCCTGAACCAGTTGCCTTGAATACTCTGGCTTTTTTCGATTGCATCTAGCTGTTGTGTGTGGGGAATTATTCATTCTAGAGTCAACCTTATTCCATAAAAAACGGTGCTAGAAAATCCAGCTGTAAATCATATGGAATTCCACACCTGACGCTTCCCATTCCAGTGTCATATGTGGTGAATGTACATTCAATAGAATTCCTGGTTTCCATGCGTGGAGCAAGGTCTCCCTCTACAGGATGTGGGGATGTAGCTCAGTGGTAGAGCGCATGCTTAGCATGTATGAGGCCCCGGGTTCAATCCCCGGCATCTCCAGCTTTTCGCCATGCTAATCTTGCCTTTTGACAGATAGCTAGGCTGGCATCATGAGTAAGGAAGTGAGATGTCATGCAGCTGGTGCCAGAACCCCACTTTCTTCGCCTTGCAAAACCTTTTGAAATGGGGCTATCTCATTTCCCGTGTTTATAGAAAAAAATAATCTTGCTTCCATAAGAAACCAAAGTGGTGATTTATCTTGGCATTCTTAGTATAGAAAACGGGCACAGCTGTCTTGGTCATTTATTTGAATTCTTCCTCTAAACCAGAGACTCTTACCAGAAGGTTTAAGAAAAACAGAATGTTTTCTTCATCCTAATCCCTTCTGAATGGTCCATTAATCTACTGGTTTTGCTTTTCCAGTTCCTTTCACAGACGCATTAAAAATGCATGTTCTTCATGCTCCGTACGGAGTAATGACTCTCCTAACTTTCTGTCCTTTCCTTCATGTTCCCATGCTGTCATCCTTTTGCCAGAAATGCTTCCAAAGGGCTGTGGATTCCTCGGCCCCATGCCCTTTCAGGAAAACTCCTTTCTGTAGGATTTCTAATTCTAGGTCCCCTGCTTTCCTTCACGCCAGCACAGCACATTCAGGTAGGTAAGCAGTCCCCCTTTATGGTGATAAGATGTAGCTGAGAATGCACTCTAGGAAGTGGCAATTTGTAGAGCAAGCTGCAGGTCATATTCATGATTTTCAAGATTAGACTGCAGTACTCCCACCCCACTCCCGCCGCAACCATTATTGAAAGAAAGATGAATGCAGCATGGAAAGCTGTACTGCCTAATCCTCCGATAGCTCAGTTGGGAGAGCGGAGGACTGTAGTGGAGAAACAGAAATCCTTAGGTCGCTGGTTCAAATCCGGCTCGGAGGAGTTTCCCCTTTTTTGTTTTCCATAGCTGCTTTCTCTCTTGTTAAAACATTATGTGCCCCTCTGATTGAGAAACATTTCCCTAGCTCCAAATAAATGCTAGGACAGAAGGGTAGACTTCTTCTGCTTTCCAATGAAATTGACCACATAGTCATTTCTGAGGGATGTTGGAAGAGAAATAAACAAGGACCTGCAGATCAGAATTCATTCCAAAGCCTTGACTAAATATATGAAGGCACTTGGAAGACTTCCAGTTTCATTGTACCAAGGTAGATGTTTCGGCAGCCGAACCAGCTAAAACTCACCTACAATGAGTGGCCATGGATATGAAAGAGGGAATCTACAAAGACACCAACTCCTTAAAACTGAGCAAGATGCAATGTGGAGGAATAGTTTACAGATTTGGAGAAAATCTGAGATGTTTCTCTTGACAAAAGAAACACTGCAATGCCCTCTCTGAGGATCGAACTCAGGACCTTCAGATTATGAGACTGACGCGCTGCCTACTGCGCTAAGAAGGCTGCTTGAAACCGCTAACAAATGCGTCTACACACCATGAAGAGGGAAGGTAGCAAAAATGCTGTTCTCATGTTGGAATATCAATACACTTCAGTTGCCTCGCTGGATTAAAATCGTCTGCAGTTATAATGGTCAGAAGACTGCTCTTTCCCAGTGCTTAAACCCACACCCCATACATTTAGCCATGCAAAAGAAATCAGGGCATACCATTCACCTCTCTAAGAAAGATCGTGCCATTTTTTCCTCCACATAACTGAGAATGAAATGGACTAAAACCCAGAATTAACATGCCGCCCCTAGCCGTAGATGCATCTAGATCTCAACACTGTACATGCTAATGTAACATAGCTGTGTGTCCTGCAAAAAGAGCAGGGGTACCTTAAGTCATCTCACAAGATGTGGAAACAGCACTCAACCATATCCTTCTTTGATGTATCCTGAACCAGTTGCCTTGAATACTCTGGCTTTTTTCGATTGCATCTAGCTGTTGTGTGTGGGGAATTATTCATTCTAGAGTCAACCTTATTCCATAAAAAACGGTGCTAGAAAATCCAGCTGTAAATCATATGGAATTCCACACCTGACGCTTCCCATTCCAGTGTCATATGTGGTGAATGTACATTCAATAGAATTCCAGGTTTCCATGCGTGGAGCAAGGTCTCCCTCTACAGGATGTGGGGATGTAGCTCAGTGGTAGAGCGCATGCTTAGCATGTATGAGGCCCCGGGTTCAATCCCCGGCATCTCCAGCTTTTCGCCATGCTAATCTTGCCTTTTGACAGATAGCTAGGCTGGCATCATGAGTAAGGAAGTGAGATGTCATGCAGCTGGTGCCAGAACCCCACTTTCTTCGCCTTGCAAAACCTTTTGAAATGGGGCTATCTCATTTCCCGTGTTTATAGAAAAAAATAATCTTGCTTCCATAAGAAACCAAAGTGGTGATTTATCTTGGCATTCTTAGTATAGAAAACGGGCACAGCTGTCTTGGTCATTTATTTGAATTCTTCCTCTAAACCAGAGACTCTTACCAGAAGGTTTAAGAAAAACAGAATGTTTTCTTCATCCTAATCCCTTCTGAATGGTCCATTAATCTACTGGTTTTGCTTTTCCAGTTCCTTTCACAGAAGCATTAAAAATGCATGTTCTTCATGCTCCGTACGGAGTAATGACTCTCCTAACTTTCTGTCCTTTCCTTCATGTTCCCATGCTGTCATCCTTTTGCCAGAAATGCTTCCAAAGGGCTGTGGATTCCTCGGCCCCATGCCCTTTCAGGAAAACTCCTTTCTGTAGGATTTCTAATTCTAGGTCCCCTGCTTTCCTTCACGCCAGCACAGCACATTCAGGTAGGTAAGCAGTCCCCCTTTATGGTGATAAGATGTAGCTGAGAATGCACTCTAGGAAGTGGCAATTTGTAGAGCAAGCTGCAGGTCATATTCATGATTTTCAAGATTAGACTGCAGTACTCCCACCCCACTCCCGCCGCAACCATTATTGAAAGAAAGATGAATGCAGCATGGAAAGCTGTACTGCCTAATCCTCCGATAGCTCAGTTGGGAGAGCGGAGGACTGTAGTGGAGAAACAGAAATCCTTAGGTCGCTGGTTCAAATCCGGCTCGGAGGAGTTTCCCCTTTTTTGTTTTCCATAGCTGCTTTCTCTCTTGTTAAAACATTATGTGCCCCTCTGATTGAGAAACATTTCCCTAGCTCCAAATAAATGCTAGGACAGAAGGGTAGACTTCTTCTGCTTTCCAATGAAATTGACCACATAGTCATTTCTGAGGGATGTTGGAAGAGAAATAAACAAGGACCTGCAGATCAGAATTCATTCCAAAGCCTTGACTAAATATATGAAGGCACTTGGAAGACTTCCAGTTTCATTGTACCAAGGTAGATGTTTCGGCAGCCGAACCAGCTAAAACTCACCTACAATGAGTGGCCATGGATATGAAAGAGGGAATCTACAAAGACACCAACTCCTTAAAACTGAGCAAGATGCAATGTGGAGGAATAGTTTACAGATTTGGAGAAAATCTGAGATGTTTCTCTTGACAAAAGAAACACTGCAATGCCCTCTCTGAGGATCGAACTCAGGACCTTCAGATTATGAGACTGACGCGCTGCCTACTGCGCTAAGAAGGCTGCTTGAAACCGCTAACAAATGCGTCTACACACCATGAAGAGGGAAGGTAGCAAAAATGCTGTTCTCATGTTAGAATATCAATACACTTCGGTTGCCTCGCTGGATTAAAATCGTCTGCAGTTATAATGGTCAGAAGACTGCTCTTTCCCAGTGCTTAAACCCACACCCCATACATTTAGCCATGCAAAAGAAATCAGGGCATACCATTCACCTCTCTAAGAAAGATCGTGCCATTTTTTCCTCCACATAACTGAGAATGAAATGGACTAAAACCCAGAATTAACATGCCGCCCCTAGCCGTAGATGCATCTAGATCTCAACACTGTACATGCTAATGTAACATAGCTGTGTGTCCTGCAAAAAGAGAAGGGGTACCTTAAGTCATCTCACAAGATGTGGAAACAGCACTCAACCATATCCTTCTTTGATGTATCCTGAACCAGTTGCCTTGAATACTCTGGCTTTTTTCGATTGCATCTAGCTGTTGTGTGTGGGGAATTATTCATTCTAGAGTCAACCTTATTCCATAAAAAACGGTGCTAGAAAATCCAGCTGTAAATCATATGGAATTCCACACCTGACGCTTCCCATTCCAGTGTCATATGTGGTGAATGTACATTCAATAGAATTCCAGGTTTCCATGCGTGGAGCAAGGTCTCCCTCTACAGGATGTGGGGATGTAGCTCAGTGGTAGAGCGCATGCTTAGCATGTATGAGGCCCCGGGTTCAATCCCCGGCATCTCCAGCTTTTCGCCATGCTAATCTTGCCTTTTGACAGATAGCTAGGCTGGCATCATGAGTAAGGAAGTGAGATGTCATGCAGCTGGTGCCAGAACCCCACTTTCTTCGCCTTGCAAAACCTTTTGAAATGGGGCTATCTCATTTCCCGTGTTTATAGAAAAAAATAATCTTGCTTCCATAAGAAACCAAAGTGGTGATTTATCTTGGCATTCTTAGTATAGAAAACGGGCACAGCTGTCTTGGTCATTTATTTGAATTCTTCCTCTAAACCAGAGACTCTTACCAGAAGGTTTAAGAAAAACAGAATGTTTTCTTCATCCTAATCCCTTCTGAATGGTCCATTAATCTACTGGTTTTGCTTTTCCAGTTCCTTTCACAGAAGCATTAAAAATGCATGTTCTTCATGCTCCATACGGAGTAATGACTCTCCTAACTTTCTGTCCTTTCCTTCATGTTCCCATGCTGTCATCCTTTTGCCAGAAATGCTTCCAAAGGGCTGTGGATTCCTCGGCCCCATGCCCTTTCAGGAAAACTCCTTTCTGTAGGATTTCTAATTCTAGGTCCCCTGCTTTCCTTCACGCCAGCACAGCACATTCAGGTAGGTAAGCAGTCCCCCTTTATGGTGATAAGATGTAGCTGAGAATGCACTCTAGGAAGTGGCAATTTGTAGAGCAAGCTGCAGGTCATATTCATGATTTTCAAGATTAGACTGCAGTACTCCCACCCCACTCCCGCCGCAACCATTATTGAAAGAAAGATGAATGCAGCATGGAAAGCTGTACTGCCTAATCCTCCGATAGCTCAGTTGGGAGAGCGGAGGACTGTAGTGGAGAAACAGAAATCCTTAGGTCGCTGGTTCAAATCCGGCTCGGAGGAGTTTCCCCTTTTTTGTTTTCCATAGCTGCTTTCTCTCTTGTTAAAACATTATGTGCCCCTCTGATTGAGAAACATTTCCCTAGCTCCAAATAAATGCTAGGACAGAAGGGTAGACTTCTGCTTTCCAATGAAATTGACCACATAGTCATTTCTGAGGGATGTTGGAAGAGAAATAAACAAGGACCTGCAGATCAGAATTCATTCCAAAGCCTTGACTAAATATATGAAGGCACTTGGAAGACTTCCAGTTTCATTGTACCAAGGTAGATGTTTCGGCAGCCGAACCAGCTAAAACTCACCTACAATGAGTGGCCATGGATATGAAAGAGGGAATCTACAAAGACACCAACTCCTTAAAACTGAGCAAGATGCAATGTGGAGGAATAGTTTACAGATTTGGAGAAAATCTGAGATGTTTCTCTTGACAAAAGAAACACTGCAATGCCCTCTCTGAGGATCGAACTCAGGACCTTCAGATTATGAGACTGACGCGCTGCCTACTGCGCTAAGAAGGCTGCTTGAAACCGCTAACAAATGCGTCTACAAACCATGAAGAGGGAAGGTAGCAAAAATGCTGTTCTCATGTTGGAATATCAATACACTTCGGTTGCCTCGCTGGATTAAAATCGTCTGCAGTTATAATGGTCAGAAGACTGCTCTTTCCCAGTGCTTAAACCCACACCCCATACATTTAGCCATGCAAAAGAAATCAGGGCATACCATTCACCTCTCTAAGAAAGATCGTGCCATTTTTTCCTCCACATAACTGAGAATGAAATGGACTAAAACCCAGAATTAACATGCCGCCCCTAGCCGTAGATGCATCTAGATCTCAACACTGTACATGCTAATGTAACATAGCTGTGTGTCCTGCAAAAAGAGCAGGGGTACCTTAAGTCATCTCACAAGATGTGGAAACAGCACTCAACCATATCCTTCTTTGATGTATCCTGAACCAGTTGCCTTGAATACTCTGGCTTTTTTCGATTGCATCTAGCTGTTGTGTGTGGGGAATTATTCATTCTAGAGTCAACCTTATTCCATAAAAAACGGTGCTAGAAAATCCAGCTGTAAATCATATGGAATTCCACACCTGACGCTTCCCATTCCAGTGTCATATGTGGTGAATGTACATTCAATAGAATTCCAGGTTTCCATGCGTGGAGCAAGGTCTCCCTCTACAGGATGTGGGGATGTAGCTCAGTGGTAGAGCGCATGCTTAGCATGTATGAGGCCCCGGGTTCAATCCCCGGCATCTCCAGCTTTTCGCCATGCTAATCTTGCCTTTTGACAGATAGCTAGGCTGGCATCATGAGTAAGGAAGTGAGATGTCATGCAGCTGGTGCCAGAACCCCACTTTCTTCGCCTTGCAAAACCTTTTGAAATGGGGCTATCTCATTTCCCGTGTTTATAGAAAAAAATAATCTTGCTTCCATAAGAAACCAAAGTGGTGATTTATCTTGGCATTCTTAGTATAGAAAACGGGCACAGCTGTCTTGGTCATTTATTTGAATTCTTCCTCTAAACCAGAGACTCTTACCAGAAGGTTTAAGAAAAACAGAATGTTTTCTTCATCCTAATCCCTTCTGAATGGTCCATTAATCTACTGGTTTTGCTTTTCCAGTTCCTTTCACAGACGCATTAAAAATGCATGTTCTTCATGCTCCGTACGGAGTAATGACTCTCCTAACTTTCTGTCCTTTCCTTCATGTTCCCATGCTGTCATCCTTTTGCCAGAAATGCTTCCAAAGGGCTGTGGATTCCTCGGCCCCATGCCCTTTCAGGAAAACTCCTTTCTGTAGGATTTCTAATTCTAGGTCCCCTGCTTTCCTTCACGCCAGCACAGCACATTCAGGTAGGTAAGCAGTCCCCCTTTATGGTGATAAGATGTAGCTGAGAATGCACTCTAGGAAGTGGCAATTTGTAGAGCAAGCTGCAGGTCATATTCATGATTTTCAAGATTAGACTGCAGTACTCCCACCCCACTCCCGCCGCAACCATTATTGAAAGAAAGATGAATGCAGCATGGAAAGCTGTACTGCCTAATCCTCCGATAGCTCAGTTGGGAGAGCGGAGGACTGTAGTGGAGAAACAGAAATCCTTAGGTCGCTGGTTCAAATCCGGCTCGGAGGAGTTTCCCCTTTTTTGTTTTCCATAGCTGCTTTCTCTCTTGTTAAAACATTATGTGCCCCTCTGATTGAGAAACATTTCCCTAGCTCCAAATAAATGCTAGGACAGAAGGGTAGACTTCTTCTGCTTTCCAATGAAATTGACCACATAGTCATTTCTGAGGGATGTTGGAAGAGAAATAAACAAGGACCTGCAGATCAGAATTCATTCCAAAGCCTTGACTAAATATATGAAGGCACTTGGAAGACTTCCAGTTTCATTGTACCAAGGTAGATGTTTCGGCAGCCGAACCAGCTAAAACTCACCTACAATGAGTGGCCATGGATATGAAAGAGGGAATCTACAAAGACACCAACTCCTTAAAACTGAGCAAGATGCAATGTGGAGGAATAGTTTACAGATTTGGAGAAAATCTGAGATGTTTCTCTTGACAAAAGAAACACTGCAATGCCCTCTCTGAGGATCGAACTCAGGACCTTCAGATTATGAGACTGACGCGCTGCCTACTGCGCTAAGAAGGCTGCTTGAAACCGCTAACAAATGCGTCTACACACCATGAAGAGGGAAGGTAGCAAAAATGCTGTTCTCATGTTGGAATATCAATACACTTCAGTTGCCTCGCTGGATTAAAATCGTCTGCAGTTATAATGGTCAGAAGACTGCTCTTTCCCAGTGCTTAAACCCACACCCCATACATTTAGCCATGCAAAAGAAATCAGGGCATACCATTCACCTCTCTAAGAAAGATCGTGCCATTTTTTCCTCCACATAACTGAGAATGAAATGGACTAAAACCCAGAATTAACATGCCGCCCCTAGCCGTAGATGCATCTAGATCTCAACACTGTACATGCTAATGTAACATAGCTGTGTGTCCTGCAAAAAGAGCAGGGGTACCTTAAGTCATCTCACAAGATGTGGAAACAGCACTCAACCATATCCTTCTTTGATGTATCCTGAACCAGTTGCCTTGAATACTCTGGCTTTTTTCGATTGCATCTAGCTGTTGTGTGTGGGGAATTATTCATTCTAGAGTCAACCTTATTCCATAAAAAACGGTGCTAGAAAATCCAGCTGTAAATCATATGGAATTCCACACCTGACGCTTCCCATTCCAGTGTCATATGTGGTGAATGTACATTCAATAGAATTCCAGGTTTCCATGCGTGGAGCAAGGTCTCCCTCTACAGGATGTGGGGATGTAGCTCAGTGGTAGAGCGCATGCTTAGCATGTATGAGGCCCCGGGTTCAATCCCCGGCATCTCCAGCTTTTCGCCATGCTAATCTTGCCTTTTGACAGATAGCTAGGCTGGCATCATGAGTAAGGAAGTGAGATGTCATGCAGCTGGTGCCAGAACCCCACTTTCTTCGCCTTGCAAAACCTTTTGAAATGGGGCTATCTCATTTCCCGTGTTTATAGAAAAAAATAATCTTGCTTCCATAAGAAACCAAAGTGGTGATTTATCTTGGCATTCTTAGTATAGAAAACGGGCACAGCTGTCTTGGTCATTTATTTGAATTCTTCCTCTAAACCAGAGACTCTTACCAGAAGGTTTAAGAAAAACAGAATGTTTTCTTCATCCTAATCCCTTCTGAATGGTCCATTAATCTACTGGTTTTGCTTTTCCAGTTCCTTTCACAGAAGCATTAAAAATGCATGTTCTTCATGCTCCGTACGGAGTAATGACTCTCCTAACTTTCTGTCCTTTCCTTCATGTTCCCATGCTGTCATCCTTTTGCCAGAAATGCTTCCAAAGGGCTGTGGATTCCTCGGCCCCATGCCCTTTCAGGAAAACTCCTTTCTGTAGGATTTCTAATTCTAGGTCCCCTGCTTTCCTTCACGCCAGCACAGCACATTCAGGTAGGTAAGCAGTCCCCCTTTATGGTGATAAGATGTAGCTGAGAATGCACTCTAGGAAGTGGCAATTTGTAGAGCAAGCTGCAGGTCATATTCATGATTTTCAAGATTAGACTGCAGTACTCCCACCCCACTCCCGCCGCAACCATTATTGAAAGAAAGATGAATGCAGCATGGAAAGCTGTACTGCCTAATCCTCCGATAGCTCAGTTGGGAGAGCGGAGGACTGTAGTGGAGAAACAGAAATCCTTAGGTCGCTGGTTCAAATCCGGCTCGGAGGAGTTTCCCCTTTTTTGTTTTCCATAGCTGCTTTCTCTCTTGTTAAAACATTATGTGCCCCTCTGATTGAGAAACATTTCCCTAGCTCCAAATAAATGCTAGGACAGAAGGGTAGACTTCTTCTGCTTTCCAATGAAATTGACCACATAGTCATTTCTGAGGGATGTTGGAAGAGAAATAAACAAGGACCTGCAGATCAGAATTCATTCCAAAGCCTTGACTAAATATATGAAGGCACTTGGAAGACTTCCAGTTTCATTGTACCAAGGTAGATGTTTCGGCAGCCGAACCAGCTAAAACTCACCTACAATGAGTGGCCATGGATATGAAAGAGGGAATCTACAAAGACACCAACTCCTTAAAACTGAGCAAGATGCAATGTGGAGGAATAGTTTACAGATTTGGAGAAAATCTGAGATGTTTCTCTTGACAAAAGAAACACTGCAATGCCCTCTCTGAGGATCGAACTCAGGACCTTCAGATTATGAGACTGACGCGCTGCCTACTGCGCTAAGAAGGCTGCTTGAAACCGCTAACAAATGCGTCTACACACCATGAAGAGGGAAGGTAGCAAAAATGCTGTTCTCATGTTAGAATATCAATACACTTCGGTTGCCTCGCTGGATTAAAATCGTCTGCAGTTATAATGGTCAGAAGACTGCTCTTTCCCAGTGCTTAAACCCACACCCCATACATTTAGCCATGCAAAAGAAATCAGGGCATACCATTCACCTCTCTAAGAAAGATCGTGCCATTTTTTCCTCCACATAACTGAGAATGAAATGGACTAAAACCCAGAATTAACATGCCACCCCTAGCCGTAGATGCATCTAGATCTCAACACTGTACATGCTAATGTAACATAGCTGTGTGTCCTGCAAAAAGAGAAGGGGTACCTTAAGTCATCTCACAAGATGTGGAAACAGCACTCAACCATATCCTTCTTTGATGTATCCTGAACCAGTTGCCTTGAATACTCTGGCTTTTTTCGATTGCATCTAGCTGTTGTGTGTGGGGAATTATTCATTCTAGAGTCAACCTTATTCCATAAAAAACGGTGCTAGAAAATCCAGCTGTAAATCATATGGAATTCCACACCTGACGCTTCCCATTCCAGTGTCATATGTGGTGAATGTACATTCAATAGAATTCCAGGTTTCCATGCGTGGAGCAAGGTCTCCCTCTACAGGATGTGGGGATGTAGCTCAGTGGTAGAGCGCATGCTTAGCATGTATGAGGCCCCGGGTTCAATCCCCGGCATCTCCAGCTTTTCGCCATGCTAATCTTGCCTTTTGACAGATAGCTAGGCTGGCATCATGAGTAAGGAAGTGAGATGTCATGCAGCTGGTGCCAGAACCCCACTTTCTTCGCCTTGCAAAACCTTTTGAAATGGGGCTATCTCATTTCCCGTGTTTATAGAAAAAAATAATCTTGCTTCCATAAGAAACCAAAGTGGTGATTTATCTTGGCATTCTTAGTATAGAAAACGGGCACAGCTGTCTTGGTCATTTATTTGAATTCTTCCTCTAAACCAGAGACTCTTACCAGAAGGTTTAAGAAAAACAGAATGTTTTCTTCATCCTAATCCCTTCTGAATGGTCCATTAATCTACTGGTTTTGCTTTTCCAGTTCCTTTCACAGAAGCATTAAAAATGCATGTTCTTCATGCTCCGTACGGAGTAATGACTCTCCTAACTTTCTGTCCTTTCCTTCATGTTCCCATGCTGTCATCCTTTTGCCAGAAATGCTTCCAAAGGGCTGTGGATTCCTCGGCCCCATGCCCTTTCAGGAAAACTCCTTTCTGTAGGATTTCTAATTCTAGGTCCCCTGCTTTCCTTCACGCCAGCACAGCACATTCAGGTAGGTAAGCAGTCCCCCTTTATGGTGATAAGATGTAGCTGAGAATGCACTCTAGGAAGTGGCAATTTGTAGAGCAAGCTGCAGGTCATATTCATGATTTTCAAGATTAGACTGCAGTACTCCCACCCCACTCCCGCCGCAACCATTATTGAAAGAAAGATGAATGCAGCATGGAAAGCTGTACTGCCTAATCCTCCGATAGCTCAGTTGGGAGAGCGGAGGACTGTAGTGGAGAAACAGAAATCCTTAGGTCGCTGGTTCAAATCCGGCTCGGAGGAGTTTCCCCTTTTTTGTTTTCCATAGCTGCTTTCTCTCTTGTTAAAACATTATGTGCCCCTCTGATTGAGAAACATTTCCCTAGCTCCAAATAAATGCTAGGACAGAAGGGTAGACTTCTGCTTTCCAATGAAATTGACCACATAGTCATTTCTGAGGGATGTTGGAAGAGAAATAAACAAGGACCTGCAGATCAGAATTCATTCCAAAGCCTTGACTAAATATATGAAGGCACTTGGAAGACTTCCAGTTTCATTGTACCAAGGTAGATGTTTCGGCAGCCGAACCAGCTAAAACTCACCTACAATGAGTGGCCATGGATATGAAAGAGGGAATCTACAAAGACACCAACTCCTTAAAACTGAGCAAGATGCAATGTGGAGGAATAGTTTACAGATTTGGAGAAAATCTGAGATGTTTCTCTTGACAAAAGAAACACTGCAATGCCCTCTCTGAGGATCGAACTCAGGACCTTCAGATTATGAGACTGACGCGCTGCCTACTGCGCTAAGAAGGCTGCTTGAAACCGCTAACAAATGCGTCTACAAACCATGAAGAGGGAAGGTAGCAAAAATGCTGTTCTCATGTTGGAATATCAATACACTTCGGTTGCCTCGCTGGATTAAAATCGTCTGCAGTTATAATGGTCAGAAGACTGCTCTTTCCCAGTGCTTAAACCCACACCCCATACATTTAGCCATGCAAAAGAAATCAGGGCATACCATTCACCTCTCTAAGAAAGATCGTGCCATTTTTTCCTCCACATAACTGAGAATGAAATGGACTAAAACCCAGAATTAACATGCCGCCCCTAGCCGTAGATGCATCTAGATCTCAACACTGTACATGCTAATGTAACATAGCTGTGTGTCCTGCAAAAAGAGCAGGGGTACCTTAAGTCATCTCACAAGATGTGGAAACAGCACTCAACCATATCCTTCTTTGATGTATCCTGAACCAGTTGCCTTGAATACTCTGGCTTTTTTCGATTGCATCTAGCTGTTGTGTGTGGGGAATTATTCATTCTAGAGTCAACCTTATTCCATAAAAAACGGTGCTAGAAAATCCAGCTGTAAATCATATGGAATTCCACACCTGACGCTTCCCATTCCAGTGTCATATGTGGTGAATGTACATTCAATAGAATTCCAGGTTTCCATGCGTGGAGCAAGGTCTCCCTCTACAGGATGTGGGGATGTAGCTCAGTGGTAGAGCGCATGCTTAGCATGTATGAGGCCCCGGGTTCAATCCCCGGCATCTCCAGCTTTTCGCCATGCTAATCTTGCCTTTTGACAGATAGCTAGGCTGGCATCATGAGTAAGGAAGTGAGATGTCATGCAGCTGGTGCCAGAACCCCACTTTCTTCGCCTTGCAAAACCTTTTGAAATGGGGCTATCTCATTTCCCGTGTTTATAGAAAAAAATAATCTTGCTTCCATAAGAAACCAAAGTGGTGATTTATCTTGGCATTCTTAGTATAGAAAACGGGCACAGCTGTCTTGGTCATTTATTTGAATTCTTCCTCTAAACCAGAGACTCTTACCAGAAGGTTTAAGAAAAACAGAATGTTTTCTTCATCCTAATCCCTTCTGAATGGTCCATTAATCTACTGGTTTTGCTTTTCCAGTTCCTTTCACAGACGCATTAAAAATGCATGTTCTTCATGCTCCGTACGGAGTAATGACTCTCCTAACTTTCTGTCCTTTCCTTCATGTTCCCATGCTGTCATCCTTTTGCCAGAAATGCTTCCAAAGGGCTGTGGATTCCTCGGCCCCATGCCCTTTCAGGAAAACTCCTTTCTGTAGGATTTCTAATTCTAGGTCCCCTGCTTTCCTTCACGCCAGCACAGCACATTCAGGTAGGTAAGCAGTCCCCCTTTATGGTGATAAGATGTAGCTGAGAATGCACTCTAGGAAGTGGCAATTTGTAGAGCAAGCTGCAGGTCATATTCATGATTTTCAAGATTAGACTGCAGTACTCCCACCCCACTCCCGCCGCAACCATTATTGAAAGAAAGATGAATGCAGCATGGAAAGCTGTACTGCCTAATCCTCCGATAGCTCAGTTGGGAGAGCGGAGGACTGTAGTGGAGAAACAGAAATCCTTAGGTCGCTGGTTCAAATCCGGCTCGGAGGAGTTTCCCCTTTTTTGTTTTCCATAGCTGCTTTCTCTCTTGTTAAAACATTATGTGCCCCTCTGATTGAGAAACATTTCCCTAGCTCCAAATAAATGCTAGGACAGAAGGGTAGACTTCTTCTGCTTTCCAATGAAATTGACCACATAGTCATTTCTGAGGGATGTTGGAAGAGAAATAAACAAGGACCTGCAGATCAGAATTCATTCCAAAGCCTTGACTAAATATATGAAGGCACTTGGAAGACTTCCAGTTTCATTGTACCAAGGTAGATGTTTCGGCAGCCGAACCAGCTAAAACTCACCTACAATGAGTGGCCATGGATATGAAAGAGGGAATCTACAAAGACACCAACTCCTTAAAACTGAGCAAGATGCAATGTGGAGGAATAGTTTACAGATTTGGAGAAAATCTGAGATGTTTCTCTTGACAAAAGAAACACTGCAATGCCCTCTCTGAGGATCGAACTCAGGACCTTCAGATTATGAGACTGACGCGCTGCCTACTGCGCTAAGAAGGCTGCTTGAAACCGCTAACAAATGCGTCTACACACCATGAAGAGGGAAGGTAGCAAAAATGCTGTTCTCATGTTGGAATATCAATACACTTCAGTTGCCTCGCTGGATTAAAATCGTCTGCAGTTATAATGGTCAGAAGACTGCTCTTTCCCAGTGCTTAAACCCACACCCCATACATTTAGCCATGCAAAAGAAATCAGGGCATACCATTCACCTCTCTAAGAAAGATCGTGCCATTTTTTCCTCCACATAACTGAGAATGAAATGGACTAAAACCCAGAATTAACATGCCGCCCCTAGCCGTAGATGCATCTAGATCTCAACACTGTACATGCTAATGTAACATAGCTGTGTGTCCTGCAAAAAGAGCAGGGGTACCTTAAGTCATCTCACAAGATGTGGAAACAGCACTCAACCATATCCTTCTTTGATGTATCCTGAACCAGTTGCCTTGAATACTCTGGCTTTTTTCGATTGCATCTAGCTGTTGTGTGTGGGGAATTATTCATTCTAGAGTCAACCTTATTCCATAAAAAACGGTGCTAGAAAATCCAGCTGTAAATCATATGGAATTCCACACCTGACGCTTCCCATTCCAGTGTCATATGTGGTGAATGTACATTCAATAGAATTCCAGGTTTCCATGCGTGGAGCAAGGTCTCCCTCTACAGGATGTGGGGATGTAGCTCAGTGGTAGAGCGCATGCTTAGCATGTATGAGGCCCCGGGTTCAATCCCCGGCATCTCCAGCTTTTCGCCATGCTAATCTTGCCTTTTGACAGATAGCTAGGCTGGCATCATGAGTAAGGAAGTGAGATGTCATGCAGCTGGTGCCAGAACCCCACTTTCTTCGCCTTGCAAAACCTTTTGAAATGGGGCTATCTCATTTCCCGTGTTTATAGAAAAAAATAATCTTGCTTCCATAAGAAACCAAAGTGGTGATTTATCTTGGCATTCTTAGTATAGAAAACGGGCACAGCTGTCTTGGTCATTTATTTGAATTCTTCCTCTAAACCAGAGACTCTTACCAGAAGGTTTAAGAAAAACAGAATGTTTTCTTCATCCTAATCCCTTCTGAATGGTCCATTAATCTACTGGTTTTGCTTTTCCAGTTCCTTTCACAGAAGCATTAAAAATGCATGTTCTTCATGCTCCGTACGGAGTAATGACTCTCCTAACTTTCTGTCCTTTCCTTCATGTTCCCATGCTGTCATCCTTTTGCCAGAAATGCTTCCAAAGGGCTGTGGATTCCTCGGCCCCATGCCCTTTCAGGAAAACTCCTTTCTGTAGGATTTCTAATTCTAGGTCCCCTGCTTTCCTTCACGCCAGCACAGCACATTCAGGTAGGTAAGCAGTCCCCCTTTATGGTGATAAGATGTAGCTGAGAATGCACTCTAGGAAGTGGCAATTTGTAGAGCAAGCTGCAGGTCATATTCATGATTTTCAAGATTAGACTGCAGTACTCCCACCCCACTCCCGCCGCAACCATTATTGAAAGAAAGATGAATGCAGCATGGAAAGCTGTACTGCCTAATCCTCCGATAGCTCAGTTGGGAGAGCGGAGGACTGTAGTGGAGAAACAGAAATCCTTAGGTCGCTGGTTCAAATCCGGCTCGGAGGAGTTTCCCCTTTTTTGTTTTCCATAGCTGCTTTCTCTCTTGTTAAAACATTATGTGCCCCTCTGATTGAGAAACATTTCCCTAGCTCCAAATAAATGCTAGGACAGAAGGGTAGACTTCTTCTGCTTTCCAATGAAATTGACCACATAGTCATTTCTGAGGGATGTTGGAAGAGAAATAAACAAGGACCTGCAGATCAGAATTCATTCCAAAGCCTTGACTAAATATATGAAGGCACTTGGAAGACTTCCAGTTTCATTGTACCAAGGTAGATGTTTCGGCAGCCGAACCAGCTAAAACTCACCTACAATGAGTGGCCATGGATATGAAAGAGGGAATCTACAAAGACACCAACTCCTTAAAACTGAGCAAGATGCAATGTGGAGGAATAGTTTACAGATTTGGAGAAAATCTGAGATGTTTCTCTTGACAAAAGAAACACTGCAATGCCCTCTCTGAGGATCGAACTCAGGACCTTCAGATTATGAGACTGACGCGCTGCCTACTGCGCTAAGAAGGCTGCTTGAAACCGCTAACAAATGCGTCTACACACCATGAAGAGGGAAGGTAGCAAAAATGCTGTTCTCATGTTAGAATATCAATACACTTCGGTTGCCTCGCTGGATTAAAATCGTCTGCAGTTATAATGGTCAGAAGACTGCTCTTTCCCAGTGCTTAAACCCACACCCCATACATTTAGCCATGCAAAAGAAATCAGGGCATACCATTCACCTCTCTAAGAAAGATCGTGCCATTTTTTCCTCCACATAACTGAGAATGAAATGGACTAAAACCCAGAATTAACATGCCGCCCCTAGCCGTAGATGCATCTAGATCTCAACACTGTACATGCTAATGTAACATAGCTGTGTGTCCTGCAAAAAGAGAAGGGGTACCTTAAGTCATCTCACAAGATGTGGAAACAGCACTCAACCATATCCTTCTTTGATGTATCCTGAACCAGTTGCCTTGAATACTCTGGCTTTTTTCGATTGCATCTAGCTGTTGTGTGTGGGGAATTATTCATTCTAGAGTCAACCTTATTCCATAAAAAACGGTGCTAGAAAATCCAGCTGTAAATCATATGGAATTCCACACCTGACGCTTCCCATTCCAGTGTCATATGTGGTGAATGTACATTCAATAGAATTCCAGGTTTCCATGCGTGGAGCAAGGTCTCCCTCTACAGGATGTGGGGATGTAGCTCAGTGGTAGAGCGCATGCTTAGCATGTATGAGGCCCCGGGTTCAATCCCCGGCATCTCCAGCTTTTCGCCATGCTAATCTTGCCTTTTGACAGATAGCTAGGCTGGCATCATGAGTAAGGAAGTGAGATGTCATGCAGCTGGTGCCAGAACCCCACTTTCTTCGCCTTGCAAAACCTTTTGAAATGGGGCTATCTCATTTCCCGTGTTTATAGAAAAAAATAATCTTGCTTCCATAAGAAACCAAAGTGGTGATTTATCTTGGCATTCTTAGTATAGAAAACGGGCACAGCTGTCTTGGTCATTTATTTGAATTCTTCCTCTAAACCAGAGACTCTTACCAGAAGGTTTAAGAAAAACAGAATGTTTTCTTCATCCTAATCCCTTCTGAATGGTCCATTAATCTACTGGTTTTGCTTTTCCAGTTCCTTTCACAGAAGCATTAAAAATGCATGTTCTTCATGCTCCGTACGGAGTAATGACTCTCCTAACTTTCTGTCCTTTCCTTCATGTTCCCATGCTGTCATCCTTTTGCCAGAAATGCTTCCAAAGGGCTGTGGATTCCTCGGCCCCATGCCCTTTCAGGAAAACTCCTTTCTGTAGGATTTCTAATTCTAGGTCCCCTGCTTTCCTTCACGCCAGCACAGCACATTCAGGTAGGTAAGCAGTCCCCCTTTATGGTGATAAGATGTAGCTGAGAATGCACTCTAGGAAGTGGCAATTTGTAGAGCAAGCTGCAGGTCATATTCATGATTTTCAAGATTAGACTGCAGTACTCCCACCCCACTCCCGCCGCAACCATTATTGAAAGAAAGATGAATGCAGCATGGAAAGCTGTACTGCCTAATCCTCCGATAGCTCAGTTGGGAGAGCGGAGGACTGTAGTGGAGAAACAGAAATCCTTAGGTCGCTGGTTCAAATCCGGCTCGGAGGAGTTTCCCCTTTTTTGTTTTCCATAGCTGCTTTCTCTCTTGTTAAAACATTATGTGCCCCTCTGATTGAGAAACATTTCCCTAGCTCCAAATAAATGCTAGGACAGAAGGGTAGACTTCTGCTTTCCAATGAAATTGACCACATAGTCATTTCTGAGGGATGTTGGAAGAGAAATAAACAAGGACCTGCAGATCAGAATTCATTCCAAAGCCTTGACTAAATATATGAAGGCACTTGGAAGACTTCCAGTTTCATTGTACCAAGGTAGATGTTTCGGCAGCCGAACCAGCTAAAACTCACCTACAATGAGTGGCCATGGATATGAAAGAGGGAATCTACAAAGACACCAACTCCTTAAAACTGAGCAAGATGCAATGTGGAGGAATAGTTTACAGATTTGGAGAAAATCTGAGATGTTTCTCTTGACAAAAGAAACACTGCAATGCCCTCTCTGAGGATCGAACTCAGGACCTTCAGATTATGAGACTGACGCGCTGCCTACTGCGCTAAGAAGGCTGCTTGAAACCGCTAACAAATGCGTCTACAAACCATGAAGAGGGAAGGTAGCAAAAATGCTGTTCTCATGTTGGAATATCAATACACTTCGGTTGCCTCGCTGGATTAAAATCGTCTGCAGTTATAATGGTCAGAAGACTGCTCTTTCCCAGTGCTTAAACCCACACCCCATACATTTAGCCATGCAAAAGAAATCAGGGCATACCATTCACCTCTCTAAGAAAGATCGTGCCATTTTTTCCTCCACATAACTGAGAATGAAATGGACTAAAACCCAGAATTAACATGCCGCCCCTAGCCGTAGATGCATCTAGATCTCAACACTGTACATGCTAATGTAACATAGCTGTGTGTCCTGCAAAAAGAGCAGGGGTACCTTAAGTCATCTCACAAGATGTGGAAACAGCACTCAACCATATCCTTCTTTGATGTATCCTGAACCAGTTGCCTTGAATACTCTGGCTTTTTTCGATTGCATCTAGCTGTTGTGTGTGGGGAATTATTCATTCTAGAGTCAACCTTATTCCATAAAAAACGGTGCTAGAAAATCCAGCTGTAAATCATATGGAATTCCACACCTGACGCTTCCCATTCCAGTGTCATATGTGGTGAATGTACATTCAATAGAATTCCAGGTTTCCATGCGTGGAGCAAGGTCTCCCTCTACAGGATGTGGGGATGTAGCTCAGTGGTAGAGCGCATGCTTAGCATGTATGAGGCCCCGGGTTCAATCCCCGGCATCTCCAGCTTTTCGCCATGCTAATCTTGCCTTTTGACAGATAGCTAGGCTGGCATCATGAGTAAGGAAGTGAGATGTCATGCAGCTGGTGCCAGAACCCCACTTTCTTCGCCTTGCAAAACCTTTTGAAATGGGGCTATCTCATTTCCCGTGTTTATAGAAAAAAATAATCTTGCTTCCATAAGAAACCAAAGTGGTGATTTATCTTGGCATTCTTAGTATAGAAAACGGGCACAGCTGTCTTGGTCATTTATTTGAATTCTTCCTCTAAACCAGAGACTCTTACCAGAAGGTTTAAGAAAAACAGAATGTTTTCTTCATCCTAATCCCTTCTGAATGGTCCATTAATCTACTGGTTTTGCTTTTCCAGTTCCTTTCACAGAAGCATTAAAAATGCATGTTCTTCATGCTCCGTACGGAGTAATGACTCTCCTAACTTTCTGTCCTTTCCTTCATGTTCCCATGCTGTCATCCTTTTGCCAGAAATGCTTCCAAAGGGCTGTGGATTCCTCGGCCCCATGCCCTTTCAGGAAAACTCCTTTCTGTAGGATTTCTAATTCTAGGTCCCCTGCTTTCCTTCACGCCAGCACAGCACATTCAGGTAGGTAAGCAGTCCCCCTTTATGGTGATAAGATGTAGCTGAGAATGCACTCTAGGAAGTGGCAATTTGTAGAGCAAGCTGCAGGTCATATTCATGATTTTCAAGATTAGACTGCAGTACTCCCACCCCACTCCCGCCGCAACCATTATTGAAAGAAAGATGAATGCAGCATGGAAAGCTGTACTGCCTAATCCTCCGATAGCTCAGTTGGGAGAGCGGAGGACTGTAGTGGAGAAACAGAAATCCTTAGGTCGCTGGTTCAAATCCGGCTCGGAGGAGTTTCCCCTTTTTTGTTTTCCATAGCTGCTTTCTCTCTTGTTAAAACATTATGTGCCCCTCTGATTGAGAAACATTTCCCTAGCTCCAAATAAATGCTAGGACAGAAGGGTAGACTTCTTCTGCTTTCCAATGAAATTGACCACATAGTCATTTCTGAGGGATGTTGGAAGAGAAATAAACAAGGACCTGCAGATCAGAATTCATTCCAAAGCCTTGACTAAATATATGAAGGCACTTGGAAGACTTCCAGTTTCATTGTACCAAGGTAGATGTTTCGGCAGCCGAACCAGCTAAAACTCACCTACAATGAGTGGCCATGGATATGAAAGAGGGAATCTACAAAGACACCAACTCCTTAAAACTGAGCAAGATGCAATGTGGAGGAATAGTTTACAGATTTGGAGAAAATCTGAGATGTTTCTCTTGACAAAAGAAACACTGCAATGCCCTCTCTGAGGATCGAACTCAGGACCTTCAGATTATGAGACTGACGCGCTGCCTACTGCGCTAAGAAGGCTGCTTGAAACCGCTAACAAATGCGTCTACACACCATGAAGAGGGAAGGTAGCAAAAATGCTGTTCTCATGTTGGAATATCAATACACTTCGGTTGCCTCGCTGGATTAAAATCGTCTGCAGTTATAATGGTCAGAAGACTGCTCTTTCCCAGTGCTTAAACCCACACCCCATACATTTAGCCATGCAAAAGAAATCAGGGCATACCATTCACCTCTCTAAGAAAGATCGTGCCATTTTTTCCTCCACATAACTGAGAATGAAATGGACTAAAACCCAGAATTAACATGCCGCCCCTAGCCGTAGATGCATCTAGATCTCAACACTGTACATGCTAATGTAACATAGCTGTGTGTCCTGCAAAAAGAGCAGGGGTACCTTAAGTCATCTCACAAGATGTGGAAACAGCACTCAACCATATCCTTCTTTGATGTATCCTGAACCAGTTGCCTTGAATACTCTGGCTTTTTTCGATTGCATCTAGCTGTTGTGTGTGGGGAATTATTCATTCTAGAGTCAACCTTATTCCATAAAAAACGGTGCTAGAAAATCCAGCTGTAAATCATATGGAATTCCACACCTGACGCTTCCCATTCCAGTGTCATATGTGGTGAATGTACATTCAATAGAATTCCAGGTTTCCATGCGTGGAGCAAGGTCTCCCTCTACAGGATGTGGGGATGTAGCTCAGTGGTAGAGCGCATGCTTAGCATGTATGAGGCCCCGGGTTCAATCCCCGGCATCTCCAGCTTTTCGCCATGCTAATCTTGCCTTTTGACAGATAGCTAGGCTGGCATCATGAGTAAGGAAGTGAGATGTCATGCAGCTGGTGCCAGAACCCCACTTTCTTCGCCTTGCAAAACCTTTTGAAATGGGGCTATCTCATTTCCCGTGTTTATAGAAAAAAATAATCTTGCTTCCATAAGAAACCAAAGTGGTGATTTATCTTGGCATTCTTAGTATAGAAAACGGGCACAGCTGTCTTGGTCATTTATTTGAATTCTTCCTCTAAACCAGAGACTCTTACCAGAAGGTTTAAGAAAAACAGAATGTTTTCTTCATCCTAATCCCTTCTGAATGGTCCATTAATCTACTGGTTTTGCTTTTCCAGTTCCTTTCACAGAAGCATTAAAAATGCATGTTCTTCATGCTCCGTACGGAGTAATGACTCTCCTAACTTTCTGTCCTTTCCTTCATGTTCCCATGCTGTCATCCTTTTGCCAGAAATGCTTCCAAAGGGCTGTGGATTCCTCGGCCCCATGCCCTTTCAGGAAAACTCCTTTCTGTAGGATTTCTAATTCTAGGTCCCCTGCTTTCCTTCACGCCAGCACAGCACATTCAGGTAGGTAAGCAGTCCCCCTTTATGGTGATAAGATGTAGCTGAGAATGCACTCTAGGAAGTGGCAATTTGTAGAGCAAGCTGCAGGTCATATTCATGATTTTCAAGATTAGACTGCAGTACTCCCACCCCACTCCCGCCGCAACCATTATTGAAAGAAAGATGAATGCAGCATGGAAAGCTGTACTGCCTAATCCTCCGATAGCTCAGTTGGGAGAGCGGAGGACTGTAGTGGAGAAACAGAAATCCTTAGGTCGCTGGTTCAAATCCGGCTCGGAGGAGTTTCCCCTTTTTTGTTTTCCATAGCTGCTTTCTCTCTTGTTAAAACATTATGTGCCCCTCTGATTGAGAAACATTTCCCTAGCTCCAAATAAATGCTAGGACAGAAGGGTAGACTTCTTCTGCTTTCCAATGAAATTGACCACATAGTCATTTCTGAGGGATGTTGGAAGAGAAATAAACAAGGACCTGCAGATCAGAATTCATTCCAAAGCCTTGACTAAATATATGAAGGCACTTGGAAGACTTCCAGTTTCATTGTACCAAGGTAGATGTTTCGGCAGCCGAACCAGCTAAAACTCACCTACAATGAGTGGCCATGGATATGAAAGAGGGAATCTACAAAGACACCAACTCCTTAAAACTGAGCAAGATGCAATGTGGAGGAATAGTTTACAGATTTGGAGAAAATCTGAGATGTTTCTCTTGACAAAAGAAACACTGCAATGCCCTCTCTGAGGATCGAACTCAGGACCTTCAGATTATGAGACTGACGCGCTGCCTACTGCGCTAAGAAGGCTGCTTGAAACCGCTAACAAATGCGTCTACACACCATGAAGAGGGAAGGTAGCAAAAATGCTGTTCTCATGTTGGAATATCAATACACTTCGGTTGCCTCGCTGGATTAAAATCGTCTGCAGTTATAATGGTCAGAAGACTGCTCTTTCCCAGTGCTTAAACCCACACCCCATACATTTAGCCATGCAAAAGAAATCAGGGCATACCATTCACCTCTCTAAGAAAGATCGTGCCATTTTTTCCTCCACATAACTGAGAATGAAATGGACTAAAACCCAGAATTAACATGCCGCCCCTAGCCGTAGATGCATCTAGATCTCAACACTGTACATGCTAATGTAACATAGCTGTGTGTCCTGCAAAAAGAGCAGGGGTACCTTAAGTCATCTCACAAGATGTGGAAACAGCACTCAACCATATCCTTCTTTGATGTATCCTGAACCAGTTGCCTTGAATACTCTGGCTTTTTTCGATTGCATCTAGCTGTTGTGTGTGGGGAATTATTCATTCTAGAGTCAACCTTATTCCATAAAAAACGGTGCTAGAAAATCCAGCTGTAAATCATATGGAATTCCACACCTGACGCTTCCCATTCCAGTGTCATATGTGGTGAATGTACATTCAATAGAATTCCAGGTTTCCATGCGTGGAGCAAGGTCTCCCTCTACAGGATGTGGGGATGTAGCTCAGTGGTAGAGCGCATGCTTAGCATGTATGAGGCCCCGGGTTCAATCCCCGGCATCTCCAGCTTTTCGCCATGCTAATCTTGCCTTTTGACAGATAGCTAGGCTGGCATCATGAGTAAGGAAGTGAGATGTCATGCAGCTGGTGCCAGAACCCCACTTTCTTCGCCTTGCAAAACCTTTTGAAATGGGGCTATCTCATTTCCCGTGTTTATAGAAAAAAATAATCTTGCTTCCATAAGAAACCAAAGTGGTGATTTATCTTGGCATTCTTAGTATAGAAAACGGGCACAGCTGTCTTGGTCATTTATTTGAATTCTTCCTCTAAACCAGAGACTCTTACCAGAAGGTTTAAGAAAAACAGAATGTTTTCTTCATCCTAATCCCTTCTGAATGGTCCATTAATCTACTGGTTTTGCTTTTCCAGTTCCTTTCACAGAAGCATTAAAAATGCATGTTCTTCATGCTCCGTACGGAGTAATGACTCTCCTAACTTTCTGTCCTTTCCTTCATGTTCCCATGCTGTCATCCTTTTGCCAGAAATGCTTCCAAAGGGCTGTGGATTCCTCGGCCCCATGCCCTTTCAGGAAAACTCCTTTCTGTAGGATTTCTAATTCTAGGTCCCCTGCTTTCCTTCACGCCAGCACAGCACATTCAGGTAGGTAAGCAGTCCCCCTTTATGGTGATAAGATGTAGCTGAGAATGCACTCTAGGAAGTGGCAATTTGTAGAGCAAGCTGCAGGTCATATTCATGATTTTCAAGATTAGACTGCAGTACTCCCACCCCACTCCCGCCGCAACCATTATTGAAAGAAAGATGAATGCAGCATGGAAAGCTGTACTGCCTAATCCTCCGATAGCTCAGTTGGGAGAGCGGAGGACTGTAGTGGAGAAACAGAAATCCTTAGGTCGCTGGTTCAAATCCGGCTCGGAGGAGTTTCCCCTTTTTTGTTTTCCATAGCTGCTTTCTCTCTTGTTAAAACATTATGTGCCCCTCTGATTGAGAAACATTTCCCTAGCTCCAAATAAATGCTAGGACAGAAGGGTAGACTTCTTCTGCTTTCCAATGAAATTGACCACATAGTCATTTCTGAGGGATGTTGGAAGAGAAATAAACAAGGACCTGCAGATCAGAATTCATTCCAAAGCCTTGACTAAATATATGAAGGCACTTGGAAGACTTCCAGTTTCATTGTACCAAGGTAGATGTTTCGGCAGCCGAACCAGCTAAAACTCACCTACAATGAGTGGCCATGGATATGAAAGAGGGAATCTACAAAGACACCAACTCCTTAAAACTGAGCAAGATGCAATGTGGAGGAATAGTTTACAGATTTGGAGAAAATCTGAGATGTTTCTCTTGACAAAAGAAACACTGCAATGCCCTCTCTGAGGATCGAACTCAGGACCTTCAGATTATGAGACTGACGCGCTGCCTACTGCGCTAAGAAGGCTGCTTGAAACCGCTAACAAATGCGTCTACACACCATGAAGAGGGAAGGTAGCAAAAATGCTGTTCTCATGTTGGAATATCAATACACTTCGGTTGCCTCGCTGGATTAAAATCGTCTGCAGTTATAATGGTCAGAAGACTGCTCTTTCCCAGTGCTTAAACCCACACCCCATACATTTAGCCATGCAAAAGAAATCAGGGCATACCATTCACCTCTCTAAGAAAGATCGTGCCATTTTTTCCTCCACATAACTGAGAATGAAATGGACTAAAACCCAGAATTAACATGCCGCCCCTAGCCGTAGATGCATCTAGATCTCAACACTGTACATGCTAATGTAACATAGCTGTGTGTCCTGCAAAAAGAGCAGGGGTACCTTAAGTCATCTCACAAGATGTGGAAACAGCACTCAACCATATCCTTCTTTGATGTATCCTGAACCAGTTGCCTTGAATACTCTGGCTTTTTTCGATTGCATCTAGCTGTTGTGTGTGGGGAATTATTCATTCTAGAGTCAACCTTATTCCATAAAAAACGGTGCTAGAAAATCCAGCTGTAAATCATATGGAATTCCACACCTGACGCTTCCCATTCCAGTGTCATATGTGGTGAATGTACATTCAATAGAATTCCAGGTTTCCATGCGTGGAGCAAGGTCTCCCTCTACAGGATGTGGGGATGTAGCTCAGTGGTAGAGCGCATGCTTAGCATGTATGAGGCCCCGGGTTCAATCCCCGGCATCTCCAGCTTTTCGCCATGCTAATCTTGCCTTTTGACAGATAGCTAGGCTGGCATCATGAGTAAGGAAGTGAGATGTCATGCAGCTGGTGCCAGAACCCCACTTTCTTCGCCTTGCAAAACCTTTTGAAATGGGGCTATCTCATTTCCCGTGTTTATAGAAAAAAATAATCTTGCTTCCATAAGAAACCAAAGTGGTGATTTATCTTGGCATTCTTAGTATAGAAAACGGGCACAGCTGTCTTGGTCATTTATTTGAATTCTTCCTCTAAACCAGAGACTCTTACCAGAAGGTTTAAGAAAAACAGAATGTTTTCTTCATCCTAATCCCTTCTGAATGGTCCATTAATCTACTGGTTTTGCTTTTCCAGTTCCTTTCACAGAAGCATTAAAAATGCATGTTCTTCATGCTCCGTACGGAGTAATGACTCTCCTAACTTTCTGTCCTTTCCTTCATGTTCCCATGCTGTCATCCTTTTGCCAGAAATGCTTCCAAAGGGCTGTGGATTCCTCGGCCCCATGCCCTTTCAGGAAAACTCCTTTCTGTAGGATTTCTAATTCTAGGTCCCCTGCTTTCCTTCACGCCAGCACAGCACATTCCGGTAGGTAAGCAGTCCCCCTTTATGGTGATAAGATGTAGCTGAGAATGCACTCTAGGAAGTGGCAATTTGTAGAGCAAGCTGCAGGTCATATTCATGATTTTCAAGATTAGACTGCAGTACTCCCACCCCACTCCCGCCGCAACCATTATTGAAAGAAAGATGAATGCAGCATGGAAAGCTGTACTGCCTAATCCTCCGATAGCTCAGTTGGGAGAGCGGAGGACTGTAGTGGAGAAACAGAAATCCTTAGGTCGCTGGTTCAAATCCGGCTCGGAGGAGTTTCCCCTTTTTTGTTTTCCATAGCTGCTTTCTCTCTTGTTAAAACATTATGTGCCCCTCTGATTGAGAAACATTTCCCTAGCTCCAAATAAATGCTAGGACAGAAGGGTAGACTTCTTCTGCTTTCCAATGAAATTGACCACATAGTCATTTCTGAGGGATGTTGGAAGAGAAATAAACAAGGACCTGCAGATCAGAATTCATTCCAAAGCCTTGACTAAATATATGAAGGCACTTGGAAGACTTCCAGTTTCATTGTACCAAGGTAGATGTTTCGGCAGCCGAACCAGCTAAAACTCACCTACAATGAGTGGCCATGGATATGAAAGAGGGAATCTACAAAGACACCAACTCCTTAAAACTGAGCAAGATGCAATGTGGAGGAATAGTTTACAGATTTGGAGAAAATCTGAGATGTTTCTCTTGACAAAAGAAACACTGCAATGCCCTCTCTGAGGATCGAACTCAGGACCTTCAGATTATGAGACTGACGCGCTGCCTACTGCGCTAAGAAGGCTGCTTGAAACCGCTAACAAATGCGTCTACACACCATGAAGAGGGAAGGTAGCAAAAATGCTGTTCTCATGTTGGAATATCAATACACTTCGGTTGCCTCGCTGGATTAAAATCGTCTGCAGTTATAATGGTCAGAAGACTGCTCTTTCCCAGTGCTTAAACCCACACCCCATACATTTAGCCATGCAAAAGAAATCAGGGCATACCATTCACCTCTCTAAGAAAGATCGTGCCATTTTTTCCTCCACATAACTGAGAATGAAATGGACTAAAACCCAGAATTAACATGCCGCCCCTAGCCGTAGATGCATCTAGATCTCAACACTGTACATGCTAATGTAACATAGCTGTGTGTCCTGCAAAAAGAGCAGGGGTACCTTAAGTCATCTCACAAGATGTGGAAACAGCACTCAACCATATCCTTCTTTGATGTATCCTGAACCAGTTGCCTTGAATACTCTGGCTTTTTTCGATTGCATCTAGCTGTTGTGTGTGGGGAATTATTCATTCTAGAGTCAACCTTATTCCATAAAAAACGGTGCTAGAAAATCCAGCTGTAAATCATATGGAATTCCACACCTGACGCTTCCCATTCCAGTGTCATATGTGGTGAATGTACATTCAATAGAATTCCAGGTTTCCATGCGTGGAGCAAGGTCTCCCTCTACAGGATGTGGGGATGTAGCTCAGTGGTAGAGCGCATGCTTAGCATGTATGAGGCCCCGGGTTCAATCCCCGGCATCTCCAGCTTTTCGCCATGCTAATCTTGCCTTTTGACAGATAGCTAGGCTGGCATCATGAGTAAGGAAGTGAGATGTCATGCAGCTGGTGCCAGAACCCCACTTTCTTCGCCTTGCAAAACCTTTTGAAATGGGGCTATCTCATTTCCCGTGTTTATAGAAAAAAATAATCTTGCTTCCATAAGAAACCAAAGTGGTGATTTATCTTGGCATTCTTAGTATAGAAAACGGGCACAGCTGTCTTGGTCATTTATTTGAATTCTTCCTCTAAACCAGAGACTCTTACCAGAAGGTTTAAGAAAAACAGAATGTTTTCTTCATCCTAATCCCTTCTGAATGGTCCATTAATCTACTGGTTTTGCTTTTCCAGTTCCTTTCACAGAAGCATTAAAAATGCATGTTCTTCATGCTCCGTACGGAGTAATGACTCTCCTAACTTTCTGTCCTTTCCTTCATGTTCCCATGCTGTCATCCTTTTGCCAGAAATGCTTCCAAAGGGCTGTGGATTCCTCGGCCCCATGCCCTTTCAGGAAAACTCCTTTCTGTAGGATTTCTAATTCTAGGTCCCCTGCTTTCCTTCACGCCAGCACAGCACATTCCGGTAGGTAAGCAGTCCCCCTTTATGGTGATAAGATGTAGCTGAGAATGCACTCTAGGAAGTGGCAATTTGTAGAGCAAGCTGCAGGTCATATTCATGATTTTCAAGATTAGACTGCAGTACTCCCACCCCACTCCCGCCGCAACCATTATTGAAAGAAAGATGAATGCAGCATGGAAAGCTGTACTGCCTAATCCTCCGATAGCTCAGTTGGGAGAGCGGAGGACTGTAGTGGAGAAACAGAAATCCTTAGGTCGCTGGTTCAAATCCGGCTCGGAGGAGTTTCCCCTTTTTTGTTTTCCATAGCTGCTTTCTCTCTTGTTAAAACATTATGTGCCCCTCTGATTGAGAAACATTTCCCTAGCTCCAAATAAATGCTAGGACAGAAGGGTAGACTTCTTCTGCTTTCCAATGAAATTGACCACATAGTCATTTCTGAGGGATGTTGGAAGAGAAATAAACAAGGACCTGCAGATCAGAATTCATTCCAAAGCCTTGACTAAATATATGAAGGCACTTGGAAGACTTCCAGTTTCATTGTACCAAGGTAGATGTTTCGGCAGCCGAACCAGCTAAAACTCACCTACAATGAGTGGCCATGGATATGAAAGAGGGAATCTACAAAGACACCAACTCCTTAAAACTGAGCAAGATGCAATGTGGAGGAATAGTTTACAGATTTGGAGAAAATCTGAGATGTTTCTCTTGACAAAAGAAACACTGCAATGCCCTCTCTGAGGATCGAACTCAGGACCTTCAGATTATGAGACTGACGCGCTGCCTACTGCGCTAAGAAGGCTGCTTGAAACCGCTAACAAATGCGTCTACACACCATGAAGAGGGAAGGTAGCAAAAATGCTGTTCTCATGTTGGAATATCAATACACTTCGGTTGCCTCGCTGGATTAAAATCGTCTGCAGTTATAATGGTCAGAAGACTGCTCTTTCCCAGTGCTTAAACCCACACCCCATACATTTAGCCATGCAAAAGAAATCAGGGCATACCATTCACCTCTCTAAGAAAGATCGTGCCATTTTTTCCTCCACATAACTGAGAATGAAATGGACTAAAACCCAGAATTAACATGCCGCCCCTAGCCGTAGATGCATCTAGATCTCAACACTGTACATGCTAATGTAACATAGCTGTGTGTCCTGCAAAAAGAGCAGGGGTACCTTAAGTCATCTCACAAGATGTGGAAACAGCACTCAACCATATCCTTCTTTGATGTATCCTGAACCAGTTGCCTTGAATACTCTGGCTTTTTTCGATTGCATCTAGCTGTTGTGTGTGGGGAATTATTCATTCTAGAGTCAACCTTATTCCATAAAAAACGGTGCTAGAAAATCCAGCTGTAAATCATATGGAATTCCACACCTGACGCTTCCCATTCCAGTGTCATATGTGGTGAATGTACATTCAATAGAATTCCAGGTTTCCATGCGTGGAGCAAGGTCTCCCTCTACAGGATGTGGGGATGTAGCTCAGTGGTAGAGCGCATGCTTAGCATGTATGAGGCCCCGGGTTCAATCCCCGGCATCTCCAGCTTTTCGCCATGCTAATCTTGCCTTTTGACAGATAGCTAGGCTGGCATCATGAGTAAGGAAGTGAGATGTCATGCAGCTGGTGCCAGAACCCCACTTTCTTCGCCTTGCAAAACCTTTTGAAATGGGGCTATCTCATTTCCCGTGTTTATAGAAAAAAATAATCTTGCTTCCATAAGAAACCAAAGTGGTGATTTATCTTGGCATTCTTAGTATAGAAAACGGGCACAGCTGTCTTGGTCATTTATTTGAATTCTTCCTCTAAACCAGAGACTCTTACCAGAAGGTTTAAGAAAAACAGAATGTTTTCTTCATCCTAATCCCTTCTGAATGGTCCATTAATCTACTGGTTTTGCTTTTCCAGTTCCTTTCACAGAAGCATTAAAAATGCATGTTCTTCATGCTCCGTACGGAGTAATGACTCTCCTAACTTTCTGTCCTTTCCTTCATGTTCCCATGCTGTCATCCTTTTGCCAGAAATGCTTCCAAAGGGCTGTGGATTCCTCGGCCCCATGCCCTTTCAGGAAAACTCCTTTCTGTAGGATTTCTAATTCTAGGTCCCCTGCTTTCCTTCACGCCAGCACAGCACATTCAGGTAGGTAAGCAGTCCCCCTTTAAGGTGATAAGATGTAGCTGAGAATGCACTCTAGGAAGTGGCAATTTGTAGAGCAAGCTGCAGGTCATATTCATGATTTTCAAGATTAGACTGCAGTACTCCCACCCCACTCCCGCCGCAACCATTATTGAAAGAAAGATGAATGCAGCATGGAAAGCTGTACTGCCTAATCCTCCGATAGCTCAGTTGGGAGAGCGGAGGACTGTAGTGGAGAAACAGAAATCCTTAGGTCGCTGGTTCAAATCCGGCTCGGAGGAGTTTCCCCTTTTTTGTTTTCCATAGCTGCTTTCTCTCTTGTTAAAACATTATGTGCCCCTCTGATTGAGAAACATTTCCCTAGCTCCAAATAAATGCTAGGACAGAAGGGTAGACTTCTTCTGCTTTCCAATGAAATTGACCACATAGTCATTTCTGAGGGATGTTGGAAGAGAAATAAACAAGGACCTGCAGATCAGAATTCATTCCAAAGCCTTGACTAAATATATGAAGGCACTTGGAAGACTTCCAGTTTCATTGTACCAAGGTAGATGTTTCGGCAGCCGAACCAGCTAAAACTCACCTACAATGAGTGGCCATGGATATGAAAGAGGGAATCTACAAAGACACCAACTCCTTAAAACTGAGCAAGATGCAATGTGGAGGAATAGTTTACAGATTTGGAGAAAATCTGAGATGTTTCTCTTGACAAAAGAAACACTGCAATGCCCTCTCTGAGGATCGAACTCAGGACCTTCAGATTATGAGACTGACGCGCTGCCTACTGCGCTAAGAAGGCTGCTTGAAACCGCTAACAAATGCGTCTACACACCATGAAGAGGGAAGGTAGCAAAAATGCTGTTCTCATGTTGGAATATCAATACACTTCGGTTGCCTCGCTGGATTAAAATCGTCTGCAGTTATAATGGTCAGAAGACTGCTCTTTCCCAGTGCTTAAACCCACACCCCATACATTTAGCCATGCAAAAGAAATCAGGGCATACCATTCACCTCTCTAAGAAAGATCGTGCCATTTTTTCCTCCACATAACTGAGAATGAAATGGACTAAAACCCAGAATTAACATGCCGCCCCTAGCCGTAGATGCATCTAGATCTCAACACTGTACATGCTAATGTAACATAGCTGTGTGTCCTGCAAAAAGAGCAGGGGTACCTTAAGTCATCTCACAAGATGTGGAAACAGCACTCAACCATATCCTTCTTTGATGTATCCTGAACCAGTTGCCTTGAATACTCTGGCTTTTTTCGATTGCATCTAGCTGTTGTGTGTGGGGAATTATTCATTCTAGAGTCAACCTTATTCCATAAAAAACGGTGCTAGAAAATCCAGCTGTAAATCATATGGAATTCCACACCTGACGCTTCCCATTCCAGTGTCATATGTGGTGAATGTACATTCAATAGAATTCCAGGTTTCCATGCGTGGAGCAAGGTCTCCCTCTACAGGAAGTGGGGATGTAGCTCAGTGGTAGAGCGCATGCTTAGCATGTATGAGGCCCCGGGTTCAATCCCCGGCATCTCCAGCTTTTCGCCATGCTAATCTTGCCTTTTGACAGATAGCTAGGCTGGCATCATGAGTAAGGAAGTGAGATGTCATGCAGCTGGTGCCAGAACCCCACTTTCTTCGCCTTGCAAAACCTTTTGAAATGGGGCTATCTCATTTCCCGTGTTTATAGAAAAAAATAATCTTGCTTCCATAAGAAACCAAAGTGGTGATTTATCTTGGCATTCTTAGTATAGAAAACGGGCACAGCTGTCTTGGTCATTTATTTGAATTCTTCCTCTAAACCAGAGACTCTTACCAGAAGGTTTAAGAAAAACAGAATGTTTTCTTCATCCTAATCCCTTCTGAATGGTCCATTAATCTACTGGTTTTGCTTTTCCAGTTCCTTTCACAGAAGCATTAAAAATGCATGTTCTTCATGCTCCGTACGGAGTAATGACTCTCCTAACTTTCTGTCCTTTCCTTCATGTTCCCATGCTGTCATCCTTTTGCCAGAAATGCTTCCAAAGGGCTGTGGATTCCTCGGCCCCATGCCCTTTCAGGAAAACTCCTTTCTGTAGGATTTCTAATTCTAGGTCCCCTGCTTTCCTTCACGCCAGCACAGCACATTCAGGTAGGTAAGCAGTCCCCCTTTAAGGTGATAAGATGTAGCTGAGAATGCACTCTAGGAAGTGGCAATTTGTAGAGCAAGCTGCAGGTCATATTCATGATTTTCAAGATTAGACTGCAGTACTCCCACCCCACTCCCGCCGCAACCATTATTGAAAGAAAGATGAATGCAGCATGGAAAGCTGTACTGCCTAATCCTCCGATAGCTCAGTTGGGAGAGCGGAGGACTGTAGTGGAGAAACAGAAATCCTTAGGTCGCTGGTTCAAATCCGGCTCGGAGGAGTTTCCCCTTTTTTGTTTTCCATAGCTGCTTTCTCTCTTGTTAAAACATTATGTGCCCCTCTGATTGAGAAACATTTCCCTAGCTCCAAATAAATGCTAGGACAGAAGGGTAGACTTCTTCTGCTTTCCAATGAAATTGACCACATAGTCATTTCTGAGGGATGTTGGAAGAGAAATAAACAAGGACCTGCAGATCAGAATTCATTCCAAAGCCTTGACTAAATATATGAAGGCACTTGGAAGACTTCCAGTTTCATTGTACCAAGGTAGATGTTTCGGCAGCCGAACCAGCTAAAACTCACCTACAATGAGTGGCCATGGATATGAAAGAGGGAATCTACAAAGACACCAACTCCTTAAAACTGAGCAAGATGCAATGTGGAGGAATAGTTTACAGATTTGGAGAAAATCTGAGATGTTTCTCTTGACAAAAGAAACACTGCAATGCCCTCTCTGAGGATCGAACTCAGGACCTTCAGATTATGAGACTGACGCGCTGCCTACTGCGCTAAGAAGGCTGCTTGAAACCGCTAACAAATGCGTCTACACACCATGAAGAGGGAAGGTAGCAAAAATGCTGTTCTCATGTTGGAATATCAATACACTTCGGTTGCCTCGCTGGATTAAAATCGTCTGCAGTTATAATGGTCAGAAGACTGCTCTTTCCCAGTGCTTAAACCCACACCCCATACATTTAGCCATGCAAAAGAAATCAGGGCATACCATTCACCTCTCTAAGAAAGATCGTGCCATTTTTTCCTCCACATAACTGAGAATGAAATGGACTAAAACCCAGAATTAACATGCCGCCCCTAGCCGTAGATGCATCTAGATCTCAACACTGTACATGCTAATGTAACATAGCTGTGTGTCCTGCAAAAAGAGCAGGGGTACCTTAAGTCATCTCACAAGATGTGGAAACAGCACTCAACCATATCCTTCTTTGATGTATCCTGAACCAGTTGCCTTGAATACTCTGGCTTTTTTCGATTGCATCTAGCTGTTGTGTGTGGGGAATTATTCATTCTAGAGTCAACCTTATTCCATAAAAAACGGTGCTAGAAAATCCAGCTGTAAATCATATGGAATTCCACACCTGACGCTTCCCATTCCAGTGTCATATGTGGTGAATGTACATTCAATAGAATTCCAGGTTTCCATGCGTGGAGCAAGGTCTCCCTCTACAGGAAGTGGGGATGTAGCTCAGTGGTAGAGCGCATGCTTAGCATGTATGAGGCCCCGGGTTCAATCCCCGGCATCTCCAGCTTTTCGCCATGCTAATCTTGCCTTTTGACAGATAGCTAGGCTGGCATCATGAGTAAGGAAGTGAGATGTCATGCAGCTGGTGCCAGAACCCCACTTTCTTCGCCTTGCAAAACCTTTTGAAATGGGGCTATCTCATTTCCCGTGTTTATAGAAAAAAATAATCTTGCTTCCATAAGAAACCAAAGTGGTGATTTATCTTGGCATTCTTAGTATAGAAAACGGGCACAGCTGTCTTGGTCATTTATTTGAATTCTTCCTCTAAACCAGAGACTCTTACCAGAAGGTTTAAGAAAAACAGAATGTTTTCTTCATCCTAATCCCTTCTGAATGGTCCATTAATCTACTGGTTTTGCTTTTCCAGTTCCTTTCACAGAAGCATTAAAAATGCATGTTCTTCATGCTCCGTACGGAGTAATGACTCTCCTAACTTTCTGTCCTTTCCTTCATGTTCCCATGCTGTCATCCTTTTGCCAGAAATGCTTCCAAAGGGCTGTGGATTCCTCGGCCCCATGCCCTTTCAGGAAAACTCCTTTCTGTAGGATTTCTAATTCTAGGTCCCCTGCTTTCCTTCACGCCAGCACAGCACATTCAGGTAGGTAAGCAGTCCCCCTTTATGGTGATAAGATGTAGCTGAGAATGCACTCTAGGAAGTGGCAATTTGTAGAGCAAGCTGCAGGTCATATTCATGATTTTCAAGATTAGACTGCAGTACTCCCACCCCACTCCCGCCGCAACCATTATTGAAAGAAAGATGAATGCAGCATGGAAAGCTGTACTGCCTAATCCTCCGATAGCTCAGTTGGGAGAGCGGAGGACTGTAGTGGAGAAACAGAAATCCTTAGGTCGCTGGTTCAAATCCGGCTCGGAGGAGTTTCCCCTTTTTTGTTTTCCATAGCTGCTTTCTCTCTTGTTAAAACATTATGTGCCCCTCTGATTGAGAAACATTTCCCTAGCTCCAAATAAATGCTAGGACAGAAGGGTAGACTTCTTCTGCTTTCCAATGAAATTGACCACATAGTCATTTCTGAGGGATGTTGGAAGAGAAATAAACAAGGACCTGCAGATCAGAATTCATTCCAAAGCCTTGACTAAATATATGAAGGCACTTGGAAGACTTCCAGTTTCATTGTACCAAGGTAGATGTTTCGGCAGCCGAACCAGCTAAAACTCACCTACAATGAGTGGCCATGGATATGAAAGAGGGAATCTACAAAGACACCAACTCCTTAAAACTGAGCAAGATGCAATGTGGAGGAATAGTTTACAGATTTGGAGAAAATCTGAGATGTTTCTCTTGACAAAAGAAACACTGCAATGCCCTCTCTGAGGATCGAACTCAGGACCTTCAGATTATGAGACTGACGCGCTGCCTACTGCGCTAAGAAGGCTGCTTGAAACCGCTAACAAATGCGTCTACACACCATGAAGAGGGAAGGTAGCAAAAATGCTGTTCTCATGTTGGAATATCAATACACTTCGGTTGCCTCGCTGGATTAAAATCGTCTGCAGTTATAATGGTCAGAAGACTGCTCTTTCCCAGTGCTTAAACCCACACCCCATACATTTAGCCATGCAAAAGAAATCAGGGCATACCATTCACCTCTCTAAGAAAGATCGTGCCATTTTTTCCTCCACATAACTGAGAATGAAATGGACTAAAACCCAGAATTAACATGCCGCCCCTAGCCGTAGATGCATCTAGATCTCAACACTGTACATGCTAATGTAACATAGCTGTGTGTCCTGCAAAAAGAGCAGGGGTACCTTAAGTCATCTCACAAGATGTGGAAACAGCACTCAACCATATCCTTCTTTGATGTATCCTGAACCAGTTGCCTTGAATACTCTGGCTTTTTTCGATTGCATCTAGCTGTTGTGTGTGGGGAATTATTCATTCTAGAGTCAACCTTATTCCATAAAAAACGGTGCTAGAAAATCCAGCTGTAAATCATATGGAATTCCACACCTGACGCTTCCCATTCCAGTGTCATATGTGGTGAATGTACATTCAATAGAATTCCAGGTTTCCATGCGTGGAGCAAGGTCTCCCTCTACAGGATGTGGGGATGTAGCTCAGTGGTAGAGCGCATGCTTAGCATGTATGAGGCCCCGGGTTCAATCCCCGGCATCTCCAGCTTTTCGCCATGCTAATCTTGCCTTTTGACAGATAGCTAGGCTGGCATCATGAGTAAGGAAGTGAGATGTCATGCAGCTGGTGCCAGAACCCCACTTTCTCGCCTTGCAAAACCTTTTGAAATGGGGCTATCTCATTTCCCGTGTTTATAGAAAAAAATTATCTTGCTTCCATAAGAAACCAAAGTGGTGATTTATCTTGGCATTCTTAGTATAGAAAACGGGCACAGCTGTCTTGGTCATTTATTTGAATTCTTCCTCTAAACCAGAGACTCTTACCAGAAGGTTTAAGAAAAACAGAATGTTTTCTTCATCCTAATCCCTTCTGAATGGTCCATTAATCTACTGGTTTTGCTTTTCCAGTTCCTTTCACAGAAGCATTAAAAATGCATGTTCTTCATGCTCCGTACGGAGTAATGACTCTCCTAACTTTCTGTCCTTTCCTTCATGTTCCCATGCTGTCATCCTTTTGCCAGAAATGCTTCCAAAGGGCTGTGGATTCCTCGGCCCCATGCCCTTTCAGGAAAACTCCTTTCTGTAGGATTTCTAATTCTAGGTCCCCTGCTTTCCTTCACGCCAGCACAGCACATTCAGGTAGGTAAGCAGTCCCCCTTTATGGTGATAAGATGTAGCTGAGAATGCACTCTAGGAAGTGGCAATTTGTAGAGCAAGCTGCAGGTCATATTCATGATTTTCAAGATTAGACTGCAGTACTCCCACCCCACTCCCGCCGCAACCATTATTGAAAGAAAGATGAATGCAGCATGGAAAGCTGTACTGCCTAATCCTCCGATAGCTCAGTTGGGAGAGCGGAGGACTGTAGTGGAGAAACAGAAATCCTTAGGTCGCTGGTTCAAATCCGGCTCGGAGGAGTTTCCCCTTTTTTGTTTTCCATAGCTGCTTTCTCTCTTGTTAAAACATTATGTGCCCCTCTGATTGAGAAACATTTCCCTAGCTCCAAATAAATGCTAGGACAGAAGGGTAGACTTCTGCTTTCCAATGAAATTGACCACATAGTCATTTCTGAGGGATGTTGGAAGAGAAATAAACAAGGACCTGCAGATCAGAATTCATTCCAAAGCCTTGACTAAATATATGAAGGCACTTGGAAGACTTCCAGTTTCATTGTACCAAGGTAGATGTTTCGGCAGCCGAACCAGCTAAAACTCACCTACAATGAGTGGCCATGGATATGAAAGAGGGAATCTACAAAGACACCAACTCCTTAAAACTGAGCAAGATGCAATGTGGAGGAATAGTTTACAGATTTGGAGAAAATCTGAGATGTCTCTCTTGACAAAAGAAACACTGCAATGCCCTCTCTGAGGATCGAACTCAGGACCTTCAGATTATGAGACTGACGCGCTGCCTACTGCGCTAAGAAGGCTGCTTGAAACCGCTAACAAATGCGTCTACACACCATGAAGAGGGAAGGTAGCAAAAATGCTGTTCTCATGTTAGAATATCAATACACTTCGGTTGCCTCGCTGGATTAAAATCGTCTGCAGTTATAATGGTCAGAAGACTGCTCTTTCCCAGTGCTTAAACCCACACCCCATACATTTAGCCATGCAAAAGAAATCAGGGCATACCATTCACCTCTCTAAGAAAGATCGTGCCATTTTTTCCTCCACATAACTGAGAATGAAATGGACTAAAACCCAGAATTAACATGCCGCCCCTAGCCGTAGATGCATCTAGATCTCAACACTGTACATGCTAATGTAACATAGCTGTGTGTCCTGCAAAAAGAGAAGGGGTACCTTAAGTCATCTCACAAGATGTGGAAACAGCACTCAACCATATCCTTCTTTGATGTATCCTGAACCAGTTGCCTTGAATACTCTGGCTTTTTTCGATTGCATCTAGCTGTTGTGTGTGGGGAATTATTCATTCTAGAGTCAACCTTATTCCATAAAAAACGGTGCTAGAAAATCCAGCTGTAAATCATATGGAATTCCACACCTGACGCTTCCCATTCCAGTGTCATATGTGGTGAATGTACATTCAATAGAATTCCAGGTTTCCATGCGTGGAGCAAGGTCTCCCTCTACAGGATGTGGGGATGTAGCTCAGTGGTAGAGCGCATGCTTAGCATGTATGAGGCCCCGGGTTCAATCCCCGGCATCTCCAGCTTTTCGCCATGCTAATCTTGCCTTTTGACAGATAGCTAGGCTGGCATCATGAGTAAGGAAGTGAGATGTCATGCAGCTGGTGCCAGAACCCCACTTTCTTCGCCTTGCAAAACCTTTTGAAATGGGGCTATCTCATTTCCCGTGTTTATAGAAAAAAATAATCTTGCTTCCATAAGAAACCAAAGTGGTGATTTATCTTGGCATTCTTAGTATAGAAAACGGGCACAGCTGTCTTGGTCATTTATTTGAATTCTTCCTCTAAACCAGAGACTCTTACCAGAAGGTTTAAGAAAAACAGAATGTTTTCTTCATCCTAATCCCTTCTGAATGGTCCATTAATCTACTGGTTTTGCTTTTCCAGTTCCTTTCACAGAAGCATTAAAAATGCATGTTCTTCATGCTCCGTACGGAGTAATGACTCTCCTAACTTTCTGTCCTTTCCTTCATGTTCCCATGCTGTCATCCTTTTGCCAGAAATGCTTCCAAAGGGCTGTGGATTCCTCGGCCCCATGCCCTTTCAGGAAAACTCCTTTCTGTAGGATTTCTAATTCTAGGTCCCCTGCTTTCCTTCACGCCAGCACAGCACATTCCGGTAGGTAAGCAGTCCCCCTTTATGGTGATAAGATGTAGCTGAGAATGCACTCTAGGAAGTGGCAATTTGTAGAGCAAGCTGCAGGTCATATTCATGATTTTCAAGATTAGACTGCAGTACTCCCACCCCACTCCCGCCGCAACCATTATTGAAAGAAAGATGAATGCAGCATGGAAAGCTGTACTGCCTAATCCTCCGATAGCTCAGTTGGGAGAGCGGAGGACTGTAGTGGAGAAACAGAAATCCTTAGGTCGCTGGTTCAAATCCGGCTCGGAGGAGTTTCCCCTTTTTTGTTTTCCATAGCTGCTTTCTCTCTTGTTAAAACATTATGTGCCCCTCTGATTGAGAAACATTTCCCTAGCTCCAAATAAATGCTAGGACAGAAGGGTAGACTTCTTCTGCTTTCCAATGAAATTGACCACATAGTCATTTCTGAGGGATGTTGGAAGAGAAATAAACAAGGACCTGCAGATCAGAATTCATTCCAAAGCCTTGACTAAATATATGAAGGCACTTGGAAGACTTCCAGTTTCATTGTACCAAGGTAGATGTTTCGGCAGCCGAACCAGCTAAAACTCACCTACAATGAGTGGCCATGGATATGAAAGAGGGAATCTACAAAGACACCAACTCCTTAAAACTGAGCAAGATGCAATGTGGAGGAATAGTTTACAGATTTGGAGAAAATCTGAGATGTTTCTCTTGACAAAAGAAACACTGCAATGCCCTCTCTGAGGATCGAACTCAGGACCTTCAGATTATGAGACTGACGCGCTGCCTACTGCGCTAAGAAGGCTGCTTGAAACCGCTAACAAATGCGTCTACACACCATGAAGAGGGAAGGTAGCAAAAATGCTGTTCTCATGTTGGAATATCAATACACTTCGGTTGCCTCGCTGGATTAAAATCGTCTGCAGTTATAATGGTCAGAAGACTGCTCTTTCCCAGTGCTTAAACCCACACCCCATACATTTAGCCATGCAAAAGAAATCAGGGCATACCATTCACCTCTCTAAGAAAGATCGTGCCATTTTTTCCTCCACATAACTGAGAATGAAATGGACTAAAACCCAGAATTAACATGCCGCCCCTAGCCGTAGATGCATCTAGATCTCAACACTGTACATGCTAATGTAACATAGCTGTGTGTCCTGCAAAAAGAGCAGGGGTACCTTAAGTCATCTCACAAGATGTGGAAACAGCACTCAACCATATCCTTCTTTGATGTATCCTGAACCAGTTGCCTTGAATACTCTGGCTTTTTTCGATTGCATCTAGCTGTTGTGTGTGGGGAATTATTCATTCTAGAGTCAACCTTATTCCATAAAAAACGGTGCTAGAAAATCCAGCTGTAAATCATATGGAATTCCACACCTGACGCTTCCCATTCCAGTGTCATATGTGGTGAATGTACATTCAATAGAATTCCAGGTTTCCATGCGTGGAGCAAGGTCTCCCTCTACAGGATGTGGGGATGTAGCTCAGTGGTAGAGCGCATGCTTAGCATGTATGAGGCCCCGGGTTCAATCCCCGGCATCTCCAGCTTTTCGCCATGCTAATCTTGCCTTTTGACAGATAGCTAGGCTGGCATCATGAGTAAGGAAGTGAGATGTCATGCAGCTGGTGCCAGAACCCCACTTTCTTCGCCTTGCAAAACCTTTTGAAATGGGGCTATCTCATTTCCCGTGTTTATAGAAAAAAATAATCTTGCTTCCATAAGAAACCAAAGTGGTGATTTATCTTGGCATTCTTAGTATAGAAAACGGGCACAGCTGTCTTGGTCATTTATTTGAATTCTTCCTCTAAACCAGAGACTCTTACCAGAAGGTTTAAGAAAAACAGAATGTTTTCTTCATCCTAATCCCTTCTGAATGGTCCATTAATCTACTGGTTTTGCTTTTCCAGTTCCTTTCACAGAAGCATTAAAAATGCATGTTCTTCATGCTCCGTACGGAGTAATGACTCTCCTAACTTTCTGTCCTTTCCTTCATGTTCCCATGCTGTCATCCTTTTGCCAGAAATGCTTCCAAAGGGCTGTGGATTCCTCGGCCCCATGCCCTTTCAGGAAAACTCCTTTCTGTAGGATTTCTAATTCTAGGTCCCCTGCTTTCCTTCACGCCAGCACAGCACATTCAGGTAGGTAAGCAGTCCCCCTTTAAGGTGATAAGATGTAGCTGAGAATGCACTCTAGGAAGTGGCAATTTGTAGAGCAAGCTGCAGGTCATATTCATGATTTTCAAGATTAGACTGCAGTACTCCCACCCCACTCCCGCCGCAACCATTATTGAAAGAAAGATGAATGCAGCATGGAAAGCTGTACTGCCTAATCCTCCGATAGCTCAGTTGGGAGAGCGGAGGACTGTAGTGGAGAAACAGAAATCCTTAGGTCGCTGGTTCAAATCCGGCTCGGAGGAGTTTCCCCTTTTTTGTTTTCCATAGCTGCTTTCTCTCTTGTTAAAACATTATGTGCCCCTCTGATTGAGAAACATTTCCCTAGCTCCAAATAAATGCTAGGACAGAAGGGTAGACTTCTTCTGCTTTCCAATGAAATTGACCACATAGTCATTTCTGAGGGATGTTGGAAGAGAAATAAACAAGGACCTGCAGATCAGAATTCATTCCAAAGCCTTGACTAAATATATGAAGGCACTTGGAAGACTTCCAGTTTCATTGTACCAAGGTAGATGTTTCGGCAGCCGAACCAGCTAAAACTCACCTACAATGAGTGGCCATGGATATGAAAGAGGGAATCTACAAAGACACCAACTCCTTAAAACTGAGCAAGATGCAATGTGGAGGAATAGTTTACAGATTTGGAGAAAATCTGAGATGTTTCTCTTGACAAAAGAAACACTGCAATGCCCTCTCTGAGGATCGAACTCAGGACCTTCAGATTATGAGACTGACGCGCTGCCTACTGCGCTAAGAAGGCTGCTTGAAACCGCTAACAAATGCGTCTACACACCATGAAGAGGGAAGGTAGCAAAAATGCTGTTCTCATGTTGGAATATCAATACACTTCGGTTGCCTCGCTGGATTAAAATCGTCTGCAGTTATAATGGTCAGAAGACTGCTCTTTCCCAGTGCTTAAACCCACACCCCATACATTTAGCCATGCAAAAGAAATCAGGGCATACCATTCACCTCTCTAAGAAAGATCGTGCCATTTTTTCCTCCACATAACTGAGAATGAAATGGACTAAAACCCAGAATTAACATGCCGCCCCTAGCCGTAGATGCATCTAGATCTCAACACTGTACATGCTAATGTAACATAGCTGTGTGTCCTGCAAAAAGAGCAGGGGTACCTTAAGTCATCTCACAAGATGTGGAAACAGCACTCAACCATATCCTTCTTTGATGTATCCTGAACCAGTTGCCTTGAATACTCTGGCTTTTTTCGATTGCATCTAGCTGTTGTGTGTGGGGAATTATTCATTCTAGAGTCAACCTTATTCCATAAAAAACGGTGCTAGAAAATCCAGCTGTAAATCATATGGAATTCCACACCTGACGCTTCCCATTCCAGTGTCATATGTGGTGAATGTACATTCAATAGAATTCCAGGTTTCCATGCGTGGAGCAAGGTCTCCCTCTACAGGAAGTGGGGATGTAGCTCAGTGGTAGAGCGCATGCTTAGCATGTATGAGGCCCCGGGTTCAATCCCCGGCATCTCCAGCTTTTCGCCATGCTAATCTTGCCTTTTGACAGATAGCTAGGCTGGCATCATGAGTAAGGAAGTGAGATGTCATGCAGCTGGTGCCAGAACCCCACTTTCTTCGCCTTGCAAAACCTTTTGAAATGGGGCTATCTCATTTCCCGTGTTTATAGAAAAAAATAATCTTGCTTCCATAAGAAACCAAAGTGGTGATTTATCTTGGCATTCTTAGTATAGAAAACGGGCACAGCTGTCTTGGTCATTTATTTGAATTCTTCCTCTAAACCAGAGACTCTTACCAGAAGGTTTAAGAAAAACAGAATGTTTTCTTCATCCTAATCCCTTCTGAATGGTCCATTAATCTACTGGTTTTGCTTTTCCAGTTCCTTTCACAGAAGCATTAAAAATGCATGTTCTTCATGCTCCGTACGGAGTAATGACTCTCCTAACTTTCTGTCCTTTCCTTCATGTTCCCATGCTGTCATCCTTTTGCCAGAAATGCTTCCAAAGGGCTGTGGATTCCTCGGCCCCATGCCCTTTCAGGAAAACTCCTTTCTGTAGGATTTCTAATTCTAGGTCCCCTGCTTTCCTTCACGCCAGCACAGCACATTCAGGTAGGTAAGCAGTCCCCCTTTATGGTGATAAGATGTAGCTGAGAATGCACTCTAGGAAGTGGCAATTTGTAGAGCAAGCTGCAGGTCATATTCATGATTTTCAAGATTAGACTGCAGTACTCCCACCCCACTCCCGCCGCAACCATTATTGAAAGAAAGATGAATGCAGCATGGAAAGCTGTACTGCCTAATCCTCCGATAGCTCAGTTGGGAGAGCGGAGGACTGTAGTGGAGAAACAGAAATCCTTAGGTCGCTGGTTCAAATCCGGCTCGGAGGAGTTTCCCCTTTTTTGTTTTCCATAGCTGCTTTCTCTCTTGTTAAAACATTATGTGCCCCTCTGATTGAGAAACATTTCCCTAGCTCCAAATAAATGCTAGGACAGAAGGGTAGACTTCTTCTGCTTTCCAATGAAATTGACCACATAGTCATTTCTGAGGGATGTTGGAAGAGAAATAAACAAGGACCTGCAGATCAGAATTCATTCCAAAGCCTTGACTAAATATATGAAGGCACTTGGAAGACTTCCAGTTTCATTGTACCAAGGTAGATGTTTCGGCAGCCGAACCAGCTAAAACTCACCTACAATGAGTGGCCATGGATATGAAAGAGGGAATCTACAAAGACACCAACTCCTTAAAACTGAGCAAGATGCAATGTGGAGGAATAGTTTACAGATTTGGAGAAAATCTGAGATGTTTCTCTTGACAAAAGAAACACTGCAATGCCCTCTCTGAGGATCGAACTCAGGACCTTCAGATTATGAGACTGACGCGCTGCCTACTGCGCTAAGAAGGCTGCTTGAAACCGCTAACAAATGCGTCTACACACCATGAAGAGGGAAGGTAGCAAAAATGCTGTTCTCATGTTGGAATATCAATACACTTCGGTTGCCTCGCTGGATTAAAATCGTCTGCAGTTATAATGGTCAGAAGACTGCTCTTTCCCAGTGCTTAAACCCACACCCCATACATTTAGCCATGCAAAAGAAATCAGGGCATACCATTCACCTCTCTAAGAAAGATCGTGCCATTTTTTCCTCCACATAACTGAGAATGAAATGGACTAAAACCCAGAATTAACATGCCGCCCCTAGCCGTAGATGCATCTAGATCTCAACACTGTACATGCTAATGTAACATAGCTGTGTGTCCTGCAAAAAGAGCAGGGGTACCTTAAGTCATCTCACAAGATGTGGAAACAGCACTCAACCATATCCTTCTTTGATGTATCCTGAACCAGTTGCCTTGAATACTCTGGCTTTTTTCGATTGCATCTAGCTGTTGTGTGTGGGGAATTATTCATTCTAGAGTCAACCTTATTCCATAAAAAACGGTGCTAGAAAATCCAGCTGTAAATCATATGGAATTCCACACCTGACGCTTCCCATTCCAGTGTCATATGTGGTGAATGTACATTCAATAGAATTCCAGGTTTCCATGCGTGGAGCAAGGTCTCCCTCTACAGGATGTGGGGATGTAGCTCAGTGGTAGAGCGCATGCTTAGCATGTATGAGGCCCCGGGTTCAATCCCCGGCATCTCCAGCTTTTCGCCATGCTAATCTTGCCTTTTGACAGATAGCTAGGCTGGCATCATGAGTAAGGAAGTGAGATGTCATGCAGCTGGTGCCAGAACCCCACTTTCTTCGCCTTGCAAAACCTTTTGAAATGGGGCTATCTCATTTCCCGTGTTTATAGAAAAAAATAATCTTGCTTCCATAAGAAACCAAAGTGGTGATTTATCTTGGCATTCTTAGTATAGAAAACGGGCACAGCTGTCTTGGTCATTTATTTGAATTCTTCCTCTAAACCAGAGACTCTTACCAGAAGGTTTAAGAAAAACAGAATGTTTTCTTCATCCTAATCCCTTCTGAATGGTCCATTAATCTACTGGTTTTGCTTTTCCAGTTCCTTTCACAGAAGCATTAAAAATGCATGTTCTTCATGCTCCGTACGGAGTAATGACTCTCCTAACTTTCTGTCCTTTCCTTCATGTTCCCATGCTGTCATCCTTTTGCCAGAAATGCTTCCAAAGGGCTGTGGATTCCTCGGCCCCATGCCCTTTCAGGAAAACTCCTTTCTGTAGGATTTCTAATTCTAGGTCCCCTGCTTTCCTTCACGCCAGCACAGCACATTCCGGTAGGTAAGCAGTCCCCCTTTATGGTGATAAGATGTAGCTGAGAATGCACTCTAGGAAGTGGCAATTTGTAGAGCAAGCTGCAGGTCATATTCATGATTTTCAAGATTAGACTGCAGTACTCCCACCCCACTCCCGCCGCAACCATTATTGAAAGAAAGATGAATGCAGCATGGAAAGCTGTACTGCCTAATCCTCCGATAGCTCAGTTGGGAGAGTGGAGGACTGTAGTGGAGAAACAGAAATCCTTAGGTCGCTGGTTCAAATCCGGCTCGGAGGAGTTTCCCCTTTTTTGTTTTCCATAGCTGCTTTCTCTCTTGTTAAAACATTATGTGCCCCTCTGATTGAGAAACATTTCCCTAGCTCCAAATAAATGCTAGGACAGAAGGGTAGACTTCTTCTGCTTTCCAATGAAATTGACCACATAGTCATTTCTGAGGGATGTTGGAAGAGAAATAAACAAGGACCTGCAGATCAGAATTCATTCCAAAGCCTTGACTAAATATATGAAGGCACTTGGAAGACTTCCAGTTTCATTGTACCAAGGTAGATGTTTCGGCAGCCGAACCAGCTAAAACTCACCTACAATGAGTGGCCATGGATATGAAAGAGGGAATCTACAAAGACACCAACTCCTTAAAACTGAGCAAGATGCAATGTGGAGGAATAGTTTACAGATTTGGAGAAAATCTGAGATGTTTCTCTTGACAAAAGAAACACTGCAATGCCCTCTCTGAGGATCGAACTCAGGACCTTCAGATTATGAGACTGACGCGCTGCCTACTGCGCTAAGAAGGCTGCTTGAAACCGCTAACAAATGCGTCTACACACCATGAAGAGGGAAGGTAGCAAAAATGCTGTTCTCATGTTGGAATATCAATACACTTCGGTTGCCTCGCTGGATTAAAATCGTCTGCAGTTATAATGGTCAGAAGACTGCTCTTTCCCAGTGCTTAAACCCACACCCCATACATTTAGCCATGCAAAAGAAATCAGGGCATACCATTCACCTCTCTAAGAAAGATCGTGCCATTTTTTCCTCCACATAACTGAGAATGAAATGGACTAAAACCCAGAATTAACATGCCGCCCCTAGCCGTAGATGCATCTAGATCTCAACACTGTACATGCTAATGTAACATAGCTGTGTGTCCTGCAAAAAGAGCAGGGGTACCTTAAGTCATCTCACAAGATGTGGAAACAGCACTCAACCATATCCTTCTTTGATGTATCCTGAACCAGTTGCCTTGAATACTCTGGCTTTTTTCGATTGCATCTAGCTGTTGTGTGTGGGGAATTATTCATTCTAGAGTCAACCTTATTCCATAAAAAACGGTGCTAGAAAATCCAGCTGTAAATCATATGGAATTCCACACCTGACGCTTCCCATTCCAGTGTCATATGTGGTGAATGTACATTCAATAGAATTCCAGGTTTCCATGCGTGGAGCAAGGTCTCCCTCTACAGGATGTGGGGATGTAGCTCAGTGGTAGAGCGCATGCTTAGCATGTATGAGGCCCCGGGTTCAATCCCCGGCATCTCCAGCTTTTCGCCATGCTAATCTTGCCTTTTGACAGATAGCTAGGCTGGCATCATGAGTAAGGAAGTGAGATGTCATGCAGCTGGTGCCAGAACCCCACTTTCTTCGCCTTGCAAAACCTTTTGAAATGGGGCTATCTCATTTCCCGTGTTTATAGAAAAAAATAATCTTGCTTCCATAAGAAACCAAAGTGGTGATTTATCTTGGCATTCTTAGTATAGAAAACGGGCACAGCTGTCTTGGTCATTTATTTGAATTCTTCCTCTAAACCAGAGACTCTTACCAGAAGGTTTAAGAAAAACAGAATGTTTTCTTCATCCTAATCCCTTCTGAATGGTCCATTAATCTACTGGTTTTGCTTTTCCAGTTCCTTTCACAGAAGCATTAAAAATGCATGTTCTTCATGCTCCGTACGGAGTAATGACTCTCCTAACTTTCTGTCCTTTCCTTCATGTTCCCATGCTGTCATCCTTTTGCCAGAAATGCTTCCAAAGGGCTGTGGATTCCTCGGCCCCATGCCCTTTCAGGAAAACTCCTTTCTGTAGGATTTCTAATTCTAGGTCCCCTGCTTTCCTTCACGCCAGCACAGCACATTCAGGTAGGTAAGCAGTCCCCCTTTAAGGTGATAAGATGTAGCTGAGAATGCACTCTAGGAAGTGGCAATTTGTAGAGCAAGCTGCAGGTCATATTCATGATTTTCAAGATTAGACTGCAGTACTCCCACCCCACTCCCGCCGCAACCATTATTGAAAGAAAGATGAATGCAGCATGGAAAGCTGTACTGCCTAATCCTCCGATAGCTCAGTTGGGAGAGCGGAGGACTGTAGTGGAGAAACAGAAATCCTTAGGTCGCTGGTTCAAATCCGGCTCGGAGGAGTTTCCCCTTTTTTGTTTTCCATAGCTGCTTTCTCTCTTGTTAAAACATTATGTGCCCCTCTGATTGAGAAACATTTCCCTAGCTCCAAATAAATGCTAGGACAGAAGGGTAGACTTCTTCTGCTTTCCAATGAAATTGACCACATAGTCATTTCTGAGGGATGTTGGAAGAGAAATAAACAAGGACCTGCAGATCAGAATTCATTCCAAAGCCTTGACTAAATATATGAAGGCACTTGGAAGACTTCCAGTTTCATTGTACCAAGGTAGATGTTTCGGCAGCCGAACCAGCTAAAACTCACCTACAATGAGTGGCCATGGATATGAAAGAGGGAATCTACAAAGACACCAACTCCTTAAAACTGAGCAAGATGCAATGTGGAGGAATAGTTTACAGATTTGGAGAAAATCTGAGATGTTTCTCTTGACAAAAGAAACACTGCAATGCCCTCTCTGAGGATCGAACTCAGGACCTTCAGATTATGAGACTGACGCGCTGCCTACTGCGCTAAGAAGGCTGCTTGAAACCGCTAACAAATGCGTCTACACACCATGAAGAGGGAAGGTAGCAAAAATGCTGTTCTCATGTTGGAATATCAATACACTTCGGTTGCCTCGCTGGATTAAAATCGTCTGCAGTTATAATGGTCAGAAGACTGCTCTTTCCCAGTGCTTAAACCCACACCCCATACATTTAGCCATGCAAAAGAAATCAGGGCATACCATTCACCTCTCTAAGAAAGATCGTGCCATTTTTTCCTCCACATAACTGAGAATGAAATGGACTAAAACCCAGAATTAACATGCCGCCCCTAGCCGTAGATGCATCTAGATCTCAACACTGTACATGCTAATGTAACATAGCTGTGTGTCCTGCAAAAAGAGCAGGGGTACCTTAAGTCATCTCACAAGATGTGGAAACAGCACTCAACCATATCCTTCTTTGATGTATCCTGAACCAGTTGCCTTGAATACTCTGGCTTTTTTCGATTGCATCTAGCTGTTGTGTGTGGGGAATTATTCATTCTAGAGTCAACCTTATTCCATAAAAAACGGTGCTAGAAAATCCAGCTGTAAATCATATGGAATTCCACACCTGACGCTTCCCATTCCAGTGTCATATGTGGTGAATGTACATTCAATAGAATTCCAGGTTTCCATGCGTGGAGCAAGGTCTCCCTCTACAGGAAGTGGGGATGTAGCTCAGTGGTAGAGCGCATGCTTAGCATGTATGAGGCCCCGGGTTCAATCCCCGGCATCTCCAGCTTTTCGCCATGCTAATCTTGCCTTTTGACAGATAGCTAGGCTGGCATCATGAGTAAGGAAGTGAGATGTCATGCAGCTGGTGCCAGAACCCCACTTTCTTCGCCTTGCAAAACCTTTTGAAATGGGGCTATCTCATTTCCCGTGTTTATAGAAAAAAATAATCTTGCTTCCATAAGAAACCAAAGTGGTGATTTATCTTGGCATTCTTAGTATAGAAAACGGGCACAGCTGTCTTGGTCATTTATTTGAATTCTTCCTCTAAACCAGAGACTCTTACCAGAAGGTTTAAGAAAAACAGAATGTTTTCTTCATCCTAATCCCTTCTGAATGGTCCATTAATCTACTGGTTTTGCTTTTCCAGTTCCTTTCACAGAAGCATTAAAAATGCATGTTCTTCATGCTCCGTACGGAGTAATGACTCTCCTAACTTTCTGTCCTTTCCTTCATGTTCCCATGCTGTCATCCTTTTGCCAGAAATGCTTCCAAAGGGCTGTGGATTCCTCGGCCCCATGCCCTTTCAGGAAAACTCCTTTCTGTAGGATTTCTAATTCTAGGTCCCCTGCTTTCCTTCACGCCAGCACAGCACATTCAGGTAGGTAAGCAGTCCCCCTTTAAGGTGATAAGATGTAGCTGAGAATGCACTCTAGGAAGTGGCAATTTGTAGAGCAAGCTGCAGGTCATATTCATGATTTTCAAGATTAGACTGCAGTACTCCCACCCCACTCCCGCCGCAACCATTATTGAAAGAAAGATGAATGCAGCATGGAAAGCTGTACTGCCTAATCCTCCGATAGCTCAGTTGGGAGAGCGGAGGACTGTAGTGGAGAAACAGAAATCCTTAGGTCGCTGGTTCAAATCCGGCTCGGAGGAGTTTCCCCTTTTTTGTTTTCCATAGCTGCTTTCTCTCTTGTTAAAACATTATGTGCCCCTCTGATTGAGAAACATTTCCCTAGCTCCAAATAAATGCTAGGACAGAAGGGTAGACTTCTTCTGCTTTCCAATGAAATTGACCACATAGTCATTTCTGAGGGATGTTGGAAGAGAAATAAACAAGGACCTGCAGATCAGAATTCATTCCAAAGCCTTGACTAAATATATGAAGGCACTTGGAAGACTTCCAGTTTCATTGTACCAAGGTAGATGTTTCGGCAGCCGAACCAGCTAAAACTCACCTACAATGAGTGGCCATGGATATGAAAGAGGGAATCTACAAAGACACCAACTCCTTAAAACTGAGCAAGATGCAATGTGGAGGAATAGTTTACAGATTTGGAGAAAATCTGAGATGTTTCTCTTGACAAAAGAAACACTGCAATGCCCTCTCTGAGGATCGAACTCAGGACCTTCAGATTATGAGACTGACGCGCTGCCTACTGCGCTAAGAAGGCTGCTTGAAACCGCTAACAAATGCGTCTACACACCATGAAGAGGGAAGGTAGCAAAAATGCTGTTCTCATGTTGGAATATCAATACACTTCGGTTGCCTCGCTGGATTAAAATCGTCTGCAGTTATAATGGTCAGAAGACTGCTCTTTCCCAGTGCTTAAACCCACACCCCATACATTTAGCCATGCAAAAGAAATCAGGGCATACCATTCACCTCTCTAAGAAAGATCGTGCCATTTTTTCCTCCACATAACTGAGAATGAAATGGACTAAAACCCAGAATTAACATGCCGCCCCTAGCCGTAGATGCATCTAGATCTCAACACTGTACATGCTAATGTAACATAGCTGTGTGTCCTGCAAAAAGAGCAGGGGTACCTTAAGTCATCTCACAAGATGTGGAAACAGCACTCAACCATATCCTTCTTTGATGTATCCTGAACCAGTTGCCTTGAATACTCTGGCTTTTTTCGATTGCATCTAGCTGTTGTGTGTGGGGAATTATTCATTCTAGAGTCAACCTTATTCCATAAAAAACGGTGCTAGAAAATCCAGCTGTAAATCATATGGAATTCCACACCTGACGCTTCCCATTCCAGTGTCATATGTGGTGAATGTACATTCAATAGAATTCCAGGTTTCCATGCGTGGAGCAAGGTCTCCCTCTACAGGAAGTGGGGATGTAGCTCAGTGGTAGAGCGCATGCTTAGCATGTATGAGGCCCCGGGTTCAATCCCCGGCATCTCCAGCTTTTCGCCATGCTAATCTTGCCTTTTGACAGATAGCTAGGCTGGCATCATGAGTAAGGAAGTGAGATGTCATGCAGCTGGTGCCAGAACCCCACTTTCTTCGCCTTGCAAAACCTTTTGAAATGGGGCTATCTCATTTCCCGTGTTTATAGAAAAAAATAATCTTGCTTCCATAAGAAACCAAAGTGGTGATTTATCTTGGCATTCTTAGTATAGAAAACGGGCACAGCTGTCTTGGTCATTTATTTGAATTCTTCCTCTAAACCAGAGACTCTTACCAGAAGGTTTAAGAAAAACAGAATGTTTTCTTCATCCTAATCCCTTCTGAATGGTCCATTAATCTACTGGTTTTGCTTTTCCAGTTCCTTTCACAGAAGCATTAAAAATGCATGTTCTTCATGCTCCGTACGGAGTAATGACTCTCCTAACTTTCTGTCCTTTCCTTCATGTTCCCATGCTGTCATCCTTTTGCCAGAAATGCTTCCAAAGGGCTGTGGATTCCTCGGCCCCATGCCCTTTCAGGAAAACTCCTTTCTGTAGGATTTCTAATTCTAGGTCCCCTGCTTTCCTTCACGCCAGCACAGCACATTCAGGTAGGTAAGCAGTCCCCCTTTAAGGTGATAAGATGTAGCTGAGAATGCACTCTAGGAAGTGGCAATTTGTAGAGCAAGCTGCAGGTCATATTCATGATTTTCAAGATTAGACTGCAGTACTCCCACCCCACTCCCGCCGCAACCATTATTGAAAGAAAGATGAATGCAGCATGGAAAGCTGTACTGCCTAATCCTCCGATAGCTCAGTTGGGAGAGCGGAGGACTGTAGTGGAGAAACAGAAATCCTTAGGTCGCTGGTTCAAATCCGGCTCGGAGGAGTTTCCCCTTTTTTGTTTTCCATAGCTGCTTTCTCTCTTGTTAAAACATTATGTGCCCCTCTGATTGAGAAACATTTCCCTAGCTCCAAATAAATGCTAGGACAGAAGGGTAGACTTCTTCTGCTTTCCAATGAAATTGACCACATAGTCATTTCTGAGGGATGTTGGAAGAGAAATAAACAAGGACCTGCAGATCAGAATTCATTCCAAAGCCTTGACTAAATATATGAAGGCACTTGGAAGACTTCCAGTTTCATTGTACCAAGGTAGATGTTTCGGCAGCCGAACCAGCTAAAACTCACCTACAATGAGTGGCCATGGATATGAAAGAGGGAATCTACAAAGACACCAACTCCTTAAAACTGAGCAAGATGCAATGTGGAGGAATAGTTTACAGATTTGGAGAAAATCTGAGATGTTTCTCTTGACAAAAGAAACACTGCAATGCCCTCTCTGAGGATCGAACTCAGGACCTTCAGATTATGAGACTGACGCGCTGCCTACTGCGCTAAGAAGGCTGCTTGAAACCGCTAACAAATGCGTCTACACACCATGAAGAGGGAAGGTAGCAAAAATGCTGTTCTCATGTTGGAATATCAATACACTTCGGTTGCCTCGCTGGATTAAAATCGTCTGCAGTTATAATGGTCAGAAGACTGCTCTTTCCCAGTGCTTAAACCCACACCCCATACATTTAGCCATGCAAAAGAAATCAGGGCATACCATTCACCTCTCTAAGAAAGATCGTGCCATTTTTTCCTCCACATAACTGAGAATGAAATGGACTAAAACCCAGAATTAACATGCCGCCCCTAGCCGTAGATGCATCTAGATCTCAACACTGTACATGCTAATGTAACATAGCTGTGTGTCCTGCAAAAAGAGCAGGGGTACCTTAAGTCATCTCACAAGATGTGGAAACAGCACTCAACCATATCCTTCTTTGATGTATCCTGAACCAGTTGCCTTGAATACTCTGGCTTTTTTCGATTGCATCTAGCTGTTGTGTGTGGGGAATTATTCATTCTAGAGTCAACCTTATTCCATAAAAAACGGTGCTAGAAAATCCAGCTGTAAATCATATGGAATTCCACACCTGACGCTTCCCATTCCAGTGTCATATGTGGTGAATGTACATTCAATAGAATTCCAGGTTTCCATGCGTGGAGCAAGGTCTCCCTCTACAGGATGTGGGGATGTAGCTCAGTGGTAGAGCGCATGCTTAGCATGTATGAGGCCCCGGGTTCAATCCCCGGCATCTCCAGCTTTTCGCCATGCTAATCTTGCCTTTTGACAGATAGCTAGGCTGGCATCATGAGTAAGGAAGTGAGATGTCATGCAGCTGGTGCCAGAACCCCACTTTCTCGCCTTGCAAAACCTTTTGAAATGGGGCTATCTCATTTCCCGTGTTTATAGAAAAAAATAATCTTGCTTCCATAAGAAACCAAAGTGGTGATTTATCTTGGCATTCTTAGTATAGAAAACGGGCACAGCTGTCTTGGTCATTTATTTGAATTCTTCCTCTAAACCAGAGACTCTTACCAGAAGGTTTAAGAAAAACAGAATGTTTTCTTCATCCTAATCCCTTCTGAATGGTCCATTAATCTACTGGTTTTGCTTTTCCAGTTCCTTTCACAGAAGCATTAAAAATGCATGTTCTTCATGCTCCGTACGGAGTAATGACTCTCCTAACTTTCTGTCCTTTCCTTCATGTTCCCATGCTGTCATCCTTTTGCCAGAAATGCTTCCAAAGGGCTGTGGATTCCTCGGCCCCATGCCCTTTCAGGAAAACTCCTTTCTGTAGGATTTCTAATTCTAGGTCCCCTGCTTTCCTTCACGCCAGCACAGCACATTCAGGTAGGTAAGCAGTCCCCCTTTATGGTGATAAGATGTAGCTGAGAATGCACTCTAGGAAGTGGCAATTTGTAGAGCAAGCTGCAGGTCATATTCATGATTTTCAAGATTAGACTGCAGTACTCCCACCCCACTCCCGCCGCAACCATTATTGAAAGAAAGATGAATGCAGCATGGAAAGCTGTACTGCCTAATCCTCCGATAGCTCAGTTGGGAGAGCGGAGGACTGTAGTGGAGAAACAGAAATCCTTATGTCGCTGGTTCAATCCGGCTCGGAGGAGTTTCCCCTTTTTTGTTTTCCATAGCTGCTTTCTCTCTTGTTAAAACATTATGTGCCCCTCTGATTGAGAAACATTTCCCTAGCTCCAAATAAATGCTAGGACAGAAGGGTAGACTTCTTCTGCTTTCCAATGAAATTGACCACATAGTCATTTCTGAGGGATGTTGGAAGAGAAATAAACAAGGACCTGCAGATCAGAATTCATTCCAAAGCCTTGACTAAATATATGAAGGCACTTGGAAGACTTCCAGTTTCATTGTACCAAGGTAGATGTTTCGGCAGCCGAACCAGCTAAAACTCACCTACAATGAGTGGCCATGGATATGAAAGAGGGAATCTACAAAGACACCAACTCCTTAAAACTGAGCAAGATGCAATGTGGAGGAATAGTTTACAGATTTGGAGAAAATCTGAGATGTTTCTCTTGACAAAAGAAACACTGCAATGCCCTCTCTGAGGATCGAACTCAGGACCTTCAGATTATGAGACTGACGCGCTGCCTACTGCGCTAAGAAGGCTGCTTGAAACCGCTAACAAATGCGTCTACACACCATGAAGAGGGAAGGTAGCAAAAATGCTGTTCTCATGTTGGAATATCAATACACTTCGGTTGCCTCGCTGGATTAAAATCGTCTGCAGTTATAATGGTCAGAAGACTGCTCTTTCCCAGTGCTTAAACCCACACCCCATACATTTAGCCATGCAAAAGAAATCAGGGCATACCATTCACCTCTCTAAGAAAGATCGTGCCATTTTTTCCTCCACATAACTGAGAATGAAATGGACTAAAACCCAGAATTAACATGCCGCCCCTAGCCGTAGATGCATCTAGATCTCAACACTGTACATGCTAATGTAACATAGCTGTGTGTCCTGCAAAAAGAGCAGGGGTACCTTAAGTCATCTCACAAGATGTGGAAACAGCACTCAACCATATCCTTCTTTGATGTATCCTGAACCAGTTGCCTTGAATACTCTGGCTTTTTTCGATTGCATCTAGCTGTTGTGTGTGGGGAATTATTCATTCTAGAGTCAACCTTATTCCATAAAAAACGGTGCTAGAAAATCCAGCTGTAAATCATATGGAATTCCACACCTGACGCTTCCCATTCCAGTGTCATATGTGGTGAATGTACATTCAATAGAATTCCAGGTTTCCATGCGTGGAGCAAGGTCTCCCTCTACAGGATGTGGGGATGTAGCTCAGTGGTAGAGCGCATGCTTAGCATGTATGAGGCCCCGGGTTCAATCCCCGGCATCTCCAGCTTTTCGCCATGCTAATCTTGCCTTTTGACAGATAGCTAGGCTGGCATCATGAGTAAGGAAGTGAGATGTCATGCAGCTGGTGCCAGAACCCCACTTTCTCGCCTTGCAAAACCTTTTGAAATGGGGCTATCTCATTTCCCGTGTTTATAGAAAAAAATTATCTTGCTTCCATAAGAAACCAAAGTGGTGATTTATCTTGGCATTCTTAGTATAGAAAACGGGCACAGCTGTCTTGGTCATTTATTTGAATTCTTCCTCTAAACCAGAGACTCTTACCAGAAGGTTTAAGAAAAACAGAATGTTTTCTTCATCCTAATCCCTTCTGAATGGTCCATTAATCTACTGGTTTTGCTTTTCCAGTTCCTTTCACAGAAGCATTAAAAATGCATGTTCTTCATGCTCCGTACGGAGTAATGACTCTCCTAACTTTCTGTCCTTTCCTTCATGTTCCCATGCTGTCATCCTTTTGCCAGAAATGCTTCCAAAGGGCTGTGGATTCCTCGGCCCCATGCCCTTTCAGGAAAACTCCTTTCTGTAGGATTTCTAATTCTAGGTCCCCTGCTTTCCTTCACGCCAGCACAGCACATTCAGGTAGGTAAGCAGTCCCCCTTTATGGTGATAAGATGTAGCTGAGAATGCACTCTAGGAAGTGGCAATTTGTAGAGCAAGCTGCAGGTCATATTCATGATTTTCAAGATTAGACTGCAGTACTCCCACCCCACTCCCGCCGCAACCATTATTGAAAGAAAGATGAATGCAGCATGGAAAGCTGTACTGCCTAATCCTCCGATAGCTCAGTTGGGAGAGCGGAGGACTGTAGTGGAGAAACAGAAATCCTTAGGTCGCTGGTTCAAATCCGGCTCGGAGGAGTTTCCCCTTTTTTGTTTTCCATAGCTGCTTTCTCTCTTGTTAAAACATTATGTGCCCCTCTGATTGAGAAACATTTCCCTAGCTCCAAATAAATGCTAGGACAGAAGGGTAGACTTCTTCTGCTTTCCAATGAAATTGACCACATAGTCATTTCTGAGGGATGTTGGAAGAGAAATAAACAAGGACCTGCAGATCAGAATTCATTCCAAAGCCTTGACTAAATATATGAAGGCACTTGGAAGACTTCCAGTTTCATTGTACCAAGGTAGATGTTTAGGCAGCCGAACCAGCTAAAACTCACCTACAATGAGTGGCCATGGATATGAAAGAGGGAATCTACAAAGACACCAACTCCTTAAAACTGAGCAAGATGCAATGTGGAGGAATAGTTTACAGATTTGGAGAAAATCTGAGATGTTTCTCTTGACAAAAGAAACACTGCAATGCCCTCTCTGAGGATCGAACTCAGGACCTTCAGATTATGAGACTGACGCGCTGCCTACTGCGCTAAGAAGGCTGCTTGAAACCGCTAACAAATGCGTCTACACACCATGAAGAGGGAAGGTAGCAAAAATGCTGTTCTCATGTTGGAATATCAATACACTTCAGTTGCCTCGCTGGATTAAAATCGTCTGCAGTTATAATGGTCAGAAGACTGCTCTTTCCCAGTGCTTAAACCCACACCCCATACATTTAGCCATGCAAAAGAAATCAGGGCATACCATTCACCTCTCTAAGAAAGATCGTGCCATTTTTTCCTCCACATAACTGAGAATGAAATGGACTAAAACCCAGAATTAACATGCCGCCCCTAGCCGTAGATGCATCTAGATCTCAACACTGTACATGCTAATGTAACATAGCTGTGTGTCCTGCAAAAAGAGCAGGGGTACCTTAAGTCATCTCACAAGATGTGGAAACAGCACTCAACCATATCCTTCTTTGATGTATCCTGAACCAGTTGCCTTGAATACTCTGGCTTTTTTCGATTGCATCTAGCTGTTGTGTGTGGGGAATTATTCATTCTAGAGTCAACCTTATTCCATAAAAAACGGTGCTAGAAAATCCAGCTGTAAATCATATGGAATTCCACACCTGACGCTTCCCATTCCAGTGTCATATGTGGTGAATGTACATTCAATAGAATTCCAGGTTTCCATGCGTGGAGCAAGGTCTCCCTCTACAGGATGTGGGGATGTAGCTCAGTGGTAGAGCGCATGCTTAGCATGTATGAGGCCCCGGGTTCAATCCCCGGCATCTCCAGCTTTTCGCCATGCTAATCTTGCCTTTTGACAGATAGCTAGGCTGGCATCATGAGTAAGGAAGTGAGATGTCATGCAGCTGGTGCCAGAACCCCACTTTCTCGCCTTGCAAAACCTTTTGAAATGGGGCTATCTCATTTCCCGTGTTTATAGAAAAAAATAATCTTGCTTCCATAAGAAACCAAAGTGGTGATTTATCTTGGCATTCTTAGTATAGAAAACGGGCACAGCTGTCTTGGTCATTTATTTGAATTCTTCCTCTAAACCAGAGACTCTTACCAGAAGGTTTAAGAAAAACAGAATGTTTTCTTCATCCTAATCCCTTCTGAATGGTCCATTAATCTACTGGTTTTGCTTTTCCAGTTCCTTTCACAGAAGCATTAAAAATGCATGTTCTTCATGCTCCGTACGGAGTAATGACTCTCCTAACTTTCTGTCCTTTCCTTCATGTTCCCATGCTGTCATCCTTTTGCCAGAAATGCTTCCAAAGGGCTGTGGATTCCTCGGCCCCATGCCCTTTCAGGAAAACTCCTTTCTGTAGGATTTCTAATTCTAGGTCCCCTGCTTTCCTTCACGCCAGCACAGCACATTCAGGTAGGTAAGCAGTCCCCCTTTATGGTGATAAGATGTAGCTGAGAATGCACTCTAGGAAGTGGCAATTTGTAGAGCAAGCTGCAGGTCATATTCATGATTTTCAAGATTAGACTGCAGTACTCCCACCCCACTCCCGCCGCAACCATTATTGAAAGAAAGATGAATGCAGCATGGAAAGCTGTACTGCCTAATCCTCCGATAGCTCAGTTGGGAGAGCGGAGGACTGTAGTGGAGAAACAGAAATCCTTATGTCGCTGGTTCAATCCGGCTCGGAGGAGTTTCCCCTTTTTTGTTTTCCATAGCTGCTTTCTCTCTTGTTAAAACATTATGTGCCCCTCTGATTGAGAAACATTTCCCTAGCTCCAAATAAATGCTAGGACAGAAGGGTAGACTTCTTCTGCTTTCCAATGAAATTGACCACATAGTCATTTCTGAGGGATGTTGGAAGAGAAATAAACAAGGACCTGCAGATCAGAATTCATTCCAAAGCCTTGACTAAATATATGAAGGCACTTGGAAGACTTCCAGTTTCATTGTACCAAGGTAGATGTTTCGGCAGCCGAACCAGCTAAAACTCACCTACAATGAGTGGCCATGGATATGAAAGAGGGAATCTACAAAGACACCAACTCCTTAAAACTGAGCAAGATGCAATGTGGAGGAATAGTTTACAGATTTGGAGAAAATCTGAGATGTTTCTCTTGACAAAAGAAACACTGCAATGCCCTCTCTGAGGATCGAACTCAGGACCTTCAGATTATGAGACTGACGCGCTGCCTACTGCGCTAAGAAGGCTGCTTGAAACCGCTAACAAATGCGTCTACACACCATGAAGAGGGAAGGTAGCAAAAATGCTGTTCTCATGTTGGAATATCAATACACTTCGGTTGCCTCGCTGGATTAAAATCGTCTGCAGTTATAATGGTCAGAAGACTGCTCTTTCCCAGTGCTTAAACCCACACCCCATACATTTAGCCATGCAAAAGAAATCAGGGCATACCATTCACCTCTCTAAGAAAGATCGTGCCATTTTTTCCTCCACATAACTGAGAATGAAATGGACTAAAACCCAGAATTAACATGCCGCCCCTAGCCGTAGATGCATCTAGATCTCAACACTGTACATGCTAATGTAACATAGCTGTGTGTCCTGCAAAAAGAGCAGGGGTACCTTAAGTCATCTCACAAGATGTGGAAACAGCACTCAACCATATCCTTCTTTGATGTATCCTGAACCAGTTGCCTTGAATACTCTGGCTTTTTTCGATTGCATCTAGCTGTTGTGTGTGGGGAATTATTCATTCTAGAGTCAACCTTATTCCATAAAAAACGGTGCTAGAAAATCCAGCTGTAAATCATATGGAATTCCACACCTGACGCTTCCCATTCCAGTGTCATATGTGGTGAATGTACATTCAATAGAATTCCAGGTTTCCATGCGTGGAGCAAGGTCTCCCTCTACAGGATGTGGGGATGTAGCTCAGTGGTAGAGCGCATGCTTAGCATGTATGAGGCCCCGGGTTCAATCCCCGGCATCTCCAGCTTTTCGCCATGCTAATCTTGCCTTTTGACAGATAGCTAGGCTGGCATCATGAGTAAGGAAGTGAGATGTCATGCAGCTGGTGCCAGAACCCCACTTTCTCGCCTTGCAAAACCTTTTGAAATGGGGCTATCTCATTTCCCGTGTTTATAGAAAAAAATTATCTTGCTTCCATAAGAAACCAAAGTGGTGATTTATCTTGGCATTCTTAGTATAGAAAACGGGCACAGCTGTCTTGGTCATTTATTTGAATTCTTCCTCTAAACCAGAGACTCTTACCAGAAGGTTTAAGAAAAACAGAATGTTTTCTTCATCCTAATCCCTTCTGAATGGTCCATTAATCTACTGGTTTTGCTTTTCCAGTTCCTTTCACAGAAGCATTAAAAATGCATGTTCTTCATGCTCCGTACGGAGTAATGACTCTCCTAACTTTCTGTCCTTTCCTTCATGTTCCCATGCTGTCATCCTTTTGCCAGAAATGCTTCCAAAGGGCTGTGGATTCCTCGGCCCCATGCCCTTTCAGGAAAACTCCTTTCTGTAGGATTTCTAATTCTAGGTCCCCTGCTTTCCTTCACGCCAGCACAGCACATTCAGGTAGGTAAGCAGTCCCCCTTTATGGTGATAAGATGTAGCTGAGAATGCACTCTAGGAAGTGGCAATTTGTAGAGCAAGCTGCAGGTCATATTCATGATTTTCAAGATTAGACTGCAGTACTCCCACCCCACTCCCGCCGCAACCATTATTGAAAGAAAGATGAATGCAGCATGGAAAGCTGTACTGCCTAATCCTCCGATAGCTCAGTTGGGAGAGCGGAGGACTGTAGTGGAGAAACAGAAATCCTTAGGTCGCTGGTTCAAATCCGGCTCGGAGGAGTTTCCCCTTTTTTGTTTTCCATAGCTGCTTTCTCTCTTGTTAAAACATTATGTGCCCCTCTGATTGAGAAACATTTCCCTAGCTCCAAATAAATGCTAGGACAGAAGGGTAGACTTCTTCTGCTTTCCAATGAAATTGACCACATAGTCATTTCTGAGGGATGTTGGAAGAGAAATAAACAAGGACCTGCAGATCAGAATTCATTCCAAAGCCTTGACTAAATATATGAAGGCACTTGGAAGACTTCCAGTTTCATTGTACCAAGGTAGATGTTTAGGCAGCCGAACCAGCTAAAACTCACCTACAATGAGTGGCCATGGATATGAAAGAGGGAATCTACAAAGACACCAACTCCTTAAAACTGAGCAAGATGCAATGTGGAGGAATAGTTTACAGATTTGGAGAAAATCTGAGATGTTTCTCTTGACAAAAGAAACACTGCAATGCCCTCTCTGAGGATCGAACTCAGGACCTTCAGATTATGAGACTGACGCGCTGCCTACTGCGCTAAGAAGGCTGCTTGAAACCGCTAACAAATGCGTCTACACACCATGAAGAGGGAAGGTAGCAAAAATGCTGTTCTCATGTTGGAATATCAATACACTTCAGTTGCCTCGCTGGATTAAAATCGTCTGCAGTTATAATGGTCAGAAGACTGCTCTTTCCCAGTGCTTAAACCCACACCCCATACATTTAGCCATGCAAAAGAAATCAGGGCATACCATTCACCTCTCTAAGAAAGATCGTGCCATTTTTTCCTCCACATAACTGAGAATGAAATGGACTAAAACCCAGAATTAACATGCCGCCCCTAGCCGTAGATGCATCTAGATCTCAACACTGTACATGCTAATGTAACATAGCTGTGTGTCCTGCAAAAAGAGCAGGGGTACCTTAAGTCATCTCACAAGATGTGGAAACAGCACTCAACCATATCCTTCTTTGATGTATCCTGAACCAGTTGCCTTGAATACTCTGGCTTTTTTCGATTGCATCTAGCTGTTGTGTGTGGGGAATTATTCATTCTAGAGTCAACCTTATTCCATAAAAAACGGTGCTAGAAAATCCAGCTGTAAATCATATGGAATTCCACACCTGACGCTTCCCATTCCAGTGTCATATGTGGTGAATGTACATTCAATAGAATTCCAGGTTTCCATGCGTGGAGCAAGGTCTCCCTCTACAGGATGTGGGGATGTAGCTCAGTGGTAGAGCGCATGCTTAGCATGTATGAGGCCCCGGGTTCAATCCCCGGCATCTCCAGCTTTTCGCCATGCTAATCTTGCCTTTTGACAGATAGCTAGGCTGGCATCATGAGTAAGGAAGTGAGATGTCATGCAGCTGGTGCCAGAACCCCACTTTCTTCGCCTTGCAAAACCTTTTGAAATGGGGCTATCTCATTTCCCGTGTTTATAGAAAAAAATAATCTTGCTTCCATAAGAAACCAAAGTGGTGATTTATCTTGGCATTCTTAGTATAGAAAACGGGCACAGCTGTCTTGGTCATTTATTTGAATTCTTCCTCTAAACCAGAGACTCTTACCAGAAGGTTTAAGAAAAACAGAATGTTTTCTTCATCCTAATCCCTTCTGAATGGTCCATTAATCTACTGGTTTTGCTTTTCCAGTTCCTTTCACAGAAGCATTAAAAATGCATGTTCTTCATGCTCCGTACGGAGTAATGACTCTCCTAACTTTCTGTCCTTTCCTTCATGTTCCCATGCTGTCATCCTTTTGCCAGAAATGCTTCCAAAGGGCTGTGGATTCCTCGGCCCCATGCCCTTTCAGGAAAACTCCTTTCTGTAGGATTTCTAATTCTAGGTCCCCTGCTTTCCTTCACGCCAGCACAGCACATTCAGGTAGGTAAGCAGTCCCCCTTTATGGTGATAAGATGTAGCTGAGAATGCACTCTAGGAAGTGGCAATTTGTAGAGCAAGCTGCAGGTCATATTCATGATTTTCAAGATTAGACTGCAGTACTCCCACCCCACTCCCGCCGCAACCATTATTGAAAGAAAGATGAATGCAGCATGGAAAGCTGTACTGCCTAATCCTCCGATAGCTCAGTTGGGAGAGCGGAGGACTGTAGTGGAGAAACAGAAATCCTTATGTCGCTGGTTCAATCCGGCTCGGAGGAGTTTCCCCTTTTTTGTTTTCCATAGCTGCTTTCTCTCTTGTTAAAACATTATGTGCCCCTCTGATTGAGAAACATTTCCCTAGCTCCAAATAAATGCTAGGACAGAAGGGTAGACTTCTTCTGCTTTCCAATGAAATTGACCACATAGTCATTTCTGAGGGATGTTGGAAGAGAAATAAACAAGGACCTGCAGATCAGAATTCATTCCAAAGCCTTGACTAAATATATGAAGGCACTTGGAAGACTTCCAGTTTCATTGTACCAAGGTAGATGTTTCGGCAGCCGAACCAGCTAAAACTCACCTACAATGAGTGGCCATGGATATGAAAGAGGGAATCTACAAAGACACCAACTCCTTAAAACTGAGCAAGATGCAATGTGGAGGAATAGTTTACAGATTTGGAGAAAATCTGAGATGTTTCTCTTGACAAAAGAAACACTGCAATGCCCTCTCTGAGGATCGAACTCAGGACCTTCAGATTATGAGACTGACGCGCTGCCTACTGCGCTAAGAAGGCTGCTTGAAACCGCTAACAAATGCGTCTACACACCATGAAGAGGGAAGGTAGCAAAAATGCTGTTCTCATGTTGGAATATCAATACACTTCGGTTGCCTCGCTGGATTAAAATCGGCTGCAGTTATAATGGTCAGAAGACTGCTCTTTCCCAGTGCTTAAACCCACACCCCATACATTTAGCCATGCAAAAGAAATCAGGGCATACCATTCACCTCTCTAAGAAAGATCGTGCCATTTTTTCCTCCACATAACTGAGAATGAAATGGACTAAAACCCAGAATTAACATGCCGCCCCTAGCCGTAGATGCATCTAGATCTCAACACTGTACATGCTAATGTAACATAGCTGTGTGTCCTGCAAAAAGAGCAGGGGTACCTTAAGTCATCTCACAAGATGTGGAAACAGCACTCAACCATATCCTTCTTTGATGTATCCTGAACCAGTTGCCTTGAATACTCTGGCTTTTTTCGATTGCATCTAGCTGTTGTGTGTGGGGAATTATTCATTCTAGATTCAACCTTATTCCATAAAAAACGGTGCTAGAAAATCCAGCTGTAAATCATATGGAATTCCACACCTGACGCTTCCCATTCCAGTGTCATATGTGGTGAATGTACATTCAATAGAATTCCAGGTTTCCATGCGTGGAGCAAGGTCTCCATCTACAGGATGTGGGGATGTAGCTCAGTGGTAGAGCGCATGCTTAGCATGTATGAGTCCCCGGGTTCAATCCCCGGCATCTCCAGCTTTTCGCCATGCTAATCTTGCCTTTTGACAGATAGCTAGGCTGGCATCATGAGTAAGGAAGTGAGATGTCATGCAGCTGGTGCCAGAACCCCACTTTCTTCGCCTTGCAAAACCTTTTGAAATGGGGCTATCTCATTTCCCGTGTTTATAGAAAAAAATAATCTTGCTTCCATAAGAAACCAAAGTGGTGATTTATCTTGGCATTCTTAGTATAGAAAACGGGCACAGCTGTCTTGGTCATTTATTTGAATTCTTCCTCTAAACCAGAGACTCTTACCAGAAGGTTTAAGAAAAACAGAATGTTTTCTTCATCCTAATCCCTTCTGAATGGTCCATTAATCTACTGGTTTTGCTTTTCCAGTTCCTTTCACAGAAGCATTAAAAATGCATGTTCTTCATGCTCCGTACGGAGTAATGACTCTCCTAACTTTCTGTCCTTTCCTTCATGTTCCCATGCTGTCATCCTTTTGCCAGAAATGCTTCCAAAGGGCTGTGGATTCCTCGGCCCCATGCCCTTTCAGGAAAACTCCTTTCTGTAGGATTTCTAATTCTAGGTCCCCTGCTTTCCTTCACGCCAGCACAGCACATTCAGGTAGGTAAGCAGTCCCCCTTTATGGTGATAAGATGTAGCTGAGAATGCACTCTAGGAAGTGGCAATTTGTAGAGCAAGCTGCAGGTCATATTCATGATTTTCAAGATTAGACTGCAGTACTCCCACCCCACTCCCGCCGCAACCATTATTGAAAGAAAGATGAATGCAGCATGGAAAGCTGTACTGCCTAATCCTCCGATAGCTCAGTTGGGAGAGCGGAGGACTGTAGTGGAGAAACAGAAATCCTTATGTCGCTGGTTCAATCCGGCTCGGAGGAGTTTCCCCTTTTTTGTTTTCCATAGCTGCTTTCTCTCTTGTTAAAACATTATGTGCCCCTCTGATTGAGAAACATTTCCCTAGCTCCAAATAAATGCTAGGACAGAAGGGTAGACTTCTTCTGCTTTCCAATGAAATTGACCACATAGTCATTTCTGAGGGATGTTGGAAGAGAAATAAACAAGGACCTGCAGATCAGAATTCATTCCAAAGCCTTGACTAAATATATGAAGGCACTTGGAAGACTTCCAGTTTCATTGTACCAAGGTAGATGTTTCGGCAGCCGAACCAGCTAAAACTCACCTACAATGAGTGGCCATGGATATGAAAGAGGGAATCTACAAAGACACCAACTCCTTAAAACTGAGCAAGATGCAATGTGGAGGAATAGTTTACAGATTTGGAGAAAATCTGAGATGTTTCTCTTGACAAAAGAAACACTGCAATGCCCTCTCTGAGGATCGAACTCAGGACCTTCAGATTATGAGACTGACGCGCTGCCTACTGCGCTAAGAAGGCTGCTTGAAACCGCTAACAAATGCGTCTACACACCATGAAGAGGGAAGGTAGCAAAAATGCTGTTCTCATGTTGGAATATCAATACACTTCGGTTGCCTCGCTGGATTAAAATCGTCTGCAGTTATAATGGTCAGAAGACTGCTCTTTCCCAGTGCTTAAACCCACACCCCATACATTTAGCCATGCAAAAGAAATCAGGGCATACCATTCACCTCTCTAAGAAAGATCGTGCCATTTTTTCCTCCACATAACTGAGAATGAAATGGACTAAAACCCAGAATTAACATGCCGCCCCTAGCCGTAGATGCATCTAGATCTCAACACTGTACATGCTAATGTAACATAGCTGTGTGTCCTGCAAAAAGAGCAGGGGTACCTTAAGTCATCTCACAAGATGTGGAAACAGCACTCAACCATATCCTTCTTTGATGTATCCTGAACCAGTTGCCTTGAATACTCTGGCTTTTTTCGATTGCATCTAGCTGTTGTGTGTGGGGAATTATTCATTCTAGAGTCAACCTTATTCCATAAAAAACGGTGCTAGAAAATCCAGCTGTAAATCATATGGAATTCCACACCTGACGCTTCCCATTCCAGTGTCATATGTGGTGAATGTACATTCAATAGAATTCCAGGTTTCCATGCGTGGAGCAAGGTCTCCCTCTACAGGATGTGGGGATGTAGCTCAGTGGTAGAGCGCATGCTTAGCATGTATGAGGCCCCGGGTTCAATCCCCGGCATCTCCAGCTTTTCGCCATGCTAATCTTGCCTTTTGACAGATAGCTAGGCTGGCATCATGAGTAAGGAAGTGAGATGTCATGCAGCTGGTGCCAGAACCCCACTTTCTCGCCTTGCAAAACCTTTTGAAATGGGGCTATCTCATTTCCCGTGTTTATAGAAAAAAATTATCTTGCTTCCATAAGAAACCAAAGTGGTGATTTATCTTGGCATTCTTAGTATAGAAAACGGGCACAGCTGTCTTGGTCATTTATTTGAATTCTTCCTCTAAACCAGAGACTCTTACCAGAAGGTTTAAGAAAAACAGAATGTTTTCTTCATCCTAATCCCTTCTGAATGGTCCATTAATCTACTGGTTTTGCTTTTCCAGTTCCTTTCACAGAAGCATTAAAAATGCATGTTCTTCATGCTCCGTACGGAGTAATGACTCTCCTAACTTTCTGTCCTTTCCTTCATGTTCCCATGCTGTCATCCTTTTGCCAGAAATGCTTCCAAAGGGCTGTGGATTCCTCGGCCCCATGCCCTTTCAGGAAAACTCCTTTCTGTAGGATTTCTAATTCTAGGTCCCCTGCTTTCCTTCACGCCAGCACAGCACATTCAGGTAGGTAAGCAGTCCCCCTTTATGGTGATAAGATGTAGCTGAGAATGCACTCTAGGAAGTGGCAATTTGTAGAGCAAGCTGCAGGTCATATTCATGATTTTCAAGATTAGACTGCAGTACTCCCACCCCACTCCCGCCGCAACCATTATTGAAAGAAAGATGAATGCAGCATGGAAAGCTGTACTGCCTAATCCTCCGATAGCTCAGTTGGGAGAGCGGAGGACTGTAGTGGAGAAACAGAAATCCTTAGGTCGCTGGTTCAAATCCGGCTCGGAGGAGTTTCCCCTTTTTTGTTTTCCATAGCTGCTTTCTCTCTTGTTAAAACATTATGTGCCCCTCTGATTGAGAAACATTTCCCTAGCTCCAAATAAATGCTAGGACAGAAGGGTAGACTTCTTCTGCTTTCCAATGAAATTGACCACATAGTCATTTCTGAGGGATGTTGGAAGAGAAATAAACAAGGACCTGCAGATCAGAATTCATTCCAAAGCCTTGACTAAATATATGAAGGCACTTGGAAGACTTCCAGTTTCATTGTACCAAGGTAGATGTTTAGGCAGCCGAACCAGCTAAAACTCACCTACAATGAGTGGCCATGGATATGAAAGAGGGAATCTACAAAGACACCAACTCCTTAAAACTGAGCAAGATGCAATGTGGAGGAATAGTTTACAGATTTGGAGAAAATCTGAGATGTTTCTCTTGACAAAAGAAACACTGCAATGCCCTCTCTGAGGATCGAACTCAGGACCTTCAGATTATGAGACTGACGCGCTGCCTACTGCGCTAAGAAGGCTGCTTGAAACCGCTAACAAATGCGTCTACACACCATGAAGAGGGAAGGTAGCAAAAATGCTGTTCTCATGTTGGAATATCAATACACTTCAGTTGCCTCGCTGGATTAAAATCGTCTGCAGTTATAATGGTCAGAAGACTGCTCTTTCCCAGTGCTTAAACCCACACCCCATACATTTAGCCATGCAAAAGAAATCAGGGCATACCATTCACCTCTCTAAGAAAGATCGTGCCATTTTTTCCTCCACATAACTGAGAATGAAATGGACTAAAACCCAGAATTAACATGCCGCCCCTAGCCGTAGATGCATCTAGATCTCAACACTGTACATGCTAATGTAACATAGCTGTGTGTCCTGCAAAAAGAGCAGGGGTACCTTAAGTCATCTCACAAGATGTGGAAACAGCACTCAACCATATCCTTCTTTGATGTATCCTGAACCAGTTGCCTTGAATACTCTGGCTTTTTTCGATTGCATCTAGCTGTTGTGTGTGGGGAATTATTCATTCTAGAGTCAACCTTATTCCATAAAAAACGGTGCTAGAAAATCCAGCTGTAAATCATATGGAATTCCACACCTGACGCTTCCCATTCCAGTGTCATATGTGGTGAATGTACATTCAATAGAATTCCAGGTTTCCATGCGTGGAGCAAGGTCTCCCTCTACAGGATGTGGGGATGTAGCTCAGTGGTAGAGCGCATGCTTAGCATGTATGAGGCCCCGGGTTCAATCCCCGGCATCTCCAGCTTTTCGCCATGCTAATCTTGCCTTTTGACAGATAGCTAGGCTGGCATCATGAGTAAGGAAGTGAGATGTCATGCAGCTGGTGCCAGAACCCCACTTTCTTCGCCTTGCAAAACCTTTTGAAATGGGGCTATCTCATTTCCCGTGTTTATAGAAAAAAATAATCTTGCTTCCATAAGAAACCAAAGTGGTGATTTATCTTGGCATTCTTAGTATAGAAAACGGGCACAGCTGTCTTGGTCATTTATTTGAATTCTTCCTCTAAACCAGAGACTCTTACCAGAAGGTTTAAGAAAAACAGAATGTTTTCTTCATCCTAATCCCTTCTGAATGGTCCATTAATCTACTGGTTTTGCTTTTCCAGTTCCTTTCACAGAAGCATTAAAAATGCATGTTCTTCATGCTCCGTACGGAGTAATGACTCTCCTAACTTTCTGTCCTTTCCTTCATGTTCCCATGCTGTCATCCTTTTGCCAGAAATGCTTCCAAAGGGCTGTGGATTCCTCGGCCCCATGCCCTTTCAGGAAAACTCCTTTCTGTAGGATTTCTAATTCTAGGTCCCCTGCTTTCCTTCACGCCAGCACAGCACATTCAGGTAGGTAAGCAGTCCCCCTTTATGGTGATAAGATGTAGCTGAGAATGCACTCTAGGAAGTGGCAATTTGTAGAGCAAGCTGCAGGTCATATTCATGATTTTCAAGATTAGACTGCAGTACTCCCACCCCACTCCCGCCGCAACCATTATTGAAAGAAAGATGAATGCAGCATGGAAAGCTGTACTGCCTAATCCTCCGATAGCTCAGTTGGGAGAGCGGAGGACTGTAGTGGAGAAACAGAAATCCTTATGTCGCTGGTTCAATCCGGCTCGGAGGAGTTTCCCCTTTTTTGTTTTCCATAGCTGCTTTCTCTCTTGTTAAAACATTATGTGCCCCTCTGATTGAGAAACATTTCCCTAGCTCCAAATAAATGCTAGGACAGAAGGGTAGACTTCTTCTGCTTTCCAATGAAATTGACCACATAGTCATTTCTGAGGGATGTTGGAAGAGAAATAAACAAGGACCTGCAGATCAGAATTCATTCCAAAGCCTTGACTAAATATATGAAGGCACTTGGAAGACTTCCAGTTTCATTGTACCAAGGTAGATGTTTCGGCAGCCGAACCAGCTAAAACTCACCTACAATGAGTGGCCATGGATATGAAAGAGGGAATCTACAAAGACACCAACTCCTTAAAACTGAGCAAGATGCAATGTGGAGGAATAGTTTACAGATTTGGAGAAAATCTGAGATGTTTCTCTTGACAAAAGAAACACTGCAATGCCCTCTCTGAGGATCGAACTCAGGACCTTCAGATTATGAGACTGACGCGCTGCCTACTGCGCTAAGAAGGCTGCTTGAAACCGCTAACAAATGCGTCTACACACCATGAAGAGGGAAGGTAGCAAAAATGCTGTTCTCATGTTGGAATATCAATACACTTCGGTTGCCTCGCTGGATTAAAATCGGCTGCAGTTATAATGGTCAGAAGACTGCTCTTTCCCAGTGCTTAAACCCACACCCCATACATTTAGCCATGCAAAAGAAATCAGGGCATACCATTCACCTCTCTAAGAAAGATCGTGCCATTTTTTCCTCCACATAACTGAGAATGAAATGGACTAAAACCCAGAATTAACATGCCGCCCCTAGCCGTAGATGCATCTAGATCTCAACACTGTACATGCTAATGTAACATAGCTGTGTGTCCTGCAAAAAGAGCAGGGGTACCTTAAGTCATCTCACAAGATGTGGAAACAGCACTCAACCATATCCTTCTTTGATGTATCCTGAACCAGTTGCCTTGAATACTCTGGCTTTTTTCGATTGCATCTAGCTGTTGTGTGTGGGGAATTATTCATTCTAGATTCAACCTTATTCCATAAAAAACGGTGCTAGAAAATCCAGCTGTAAATCATATGGAATTCCACACCTGACGCTTCCCATTCCAGTGTCATATGTGGTGAATGTACATTCAATAGAATTCCAGGTTTCCATGCGTGGAGCAAGGTCTCCATCTACAGGATGTGGGGATGTAGCTCAGTGGTAGAGCGCATGCTTAGCATGTATGAGTCCCCGGGTTCAATCCCCGGCATCTCCAGCTTTTCGCCATGCTAATCTTGCCTTTTGACAGATAGCTAGGCTGGCATCATGAGTAAGGAAGTGAGATGTCATGCAGCTGGTGCCAGAACCCCACTTTCTTCGCCTTGCAAAACCTTTTGAAATGGGGCTATCTCATTTCCCGTGTTTATAGAAAAAAATAATCTTGCTTCCATAAGAAACCAAAGTGGTGATTTATCTTGGCATTCTTAGTATAGAAAACGGGCACAGCTGTCTTGGTCATTTATTTGAATTCTTCCTCTAAACCAGAGACTCTTACCAGAAGGTTTAAGAAAAACAGAATGTTTTCTTCATCCTAATCCCTTCTGAATGGTCCATTAATCTACTGGTTTTGCTTTTCCAGTTCCTTTCACAGAAGCATTAAAAATGCATGTTCTTCATGCTCCGTACGGAGTAATGACTCTCCTAACTTTCTGTCCTTTCCTTCATGTTCCCATGCTGTCATCCTTTTGCCAGAAATGCTTCCAAAGGGCTGTGGATTCCTCGGCCCCATGCCCTTTCAGGAAAACTCCTTTCTGTAGGATTTCTAATTCTAGGTCCCCTGCTTTCCTTCACGCCAGCACAGCACATTCAGGTAGGTAAGCAGTCCCCCTTTATGGTGATAAGATGTAGCTGAGAATGCACTCTAGGAAGTGGCAATTTGTAGAGCAAGCTGCAGGTCATATTCATGATTTTCAAGATTAGACTGCAGTACTCCCACCCCACTCCCGCCGCAACCATTATTGAAAGAAAGATGAATGCAGCATGGAAAGCTGTACTGCCTAATCCTCCGATAGCTCAGTTGGGAGAGCGGAGGACTGTAGTGGAGAAACAGAAATCCTTAGGTCGCTGGTTCAAATCCGGCTCGGAGGAGTTTCCCCTTTTTTGTTTTCCATAGCTGCTTTCTCTCTTGTTAAAACATTATGTGCCCCTCTGATTGAGAAACATTTCCCTAGCTCCAAATAAATGCTAGGACAGAAGGGTAGACTTCTTCTGCTTTCCAATGAAATTGACCACATAGTCATTTCTGAGGGATGTTGGAAGAGAAATAAACAAGGACCTGCAGATCAGAATTCATTCCAAAGCCTTGACTAAATATATGAAGGCACTTGGAAGACTTCCAGTTTCATTGTACCAAGGTAGATGTTTAGGCAGCCGAACCAGCTAAAACTCACCTACAATGAGTGGCCATGGATATGAAAGAGGGAATCTACAAAGACACCAACTCCTTAAAACTGAGCAAGATGCAATGTGGAGGAATAGTTTACAGATTTGGAGAAAATCTGAGATGTTTCTCTTGACAAAAGAAACACTGCAATGCCCTCTCTGAGGATCGAACTCAGGACCTTCAGATTATGAGACTGACGCGCTGCCTACTGCGCTAAGAAGGCTGCTTGAAACCGCTAACAAATGCGTCTACACACCATGAAGAGGGAAGGTAGCAAAAATGCTGTTCTCATGTTGGAATATCAATACACTTCAGTTGCCTCGCTGGATTAAAATCGTCTGCAGTTATAATGGTCAGAAGACTGCTCTTTCCCAGTGCTTAAACCCACACCCCATACATTTAGCCATGCAAAAGAAATCAGGGCATACCATTCACCTCTCTAAGAAAGATCGTGCCATTTTTTCCTCCATCTTTCTCATAATGAGAGTGAATGGTAAACCCAGAATTACTTGCGCCTAGCCGTAGATGTATGTGTGTTTAAGCACTGTAACATGCTACTGACCATATAGCTGTGTGTCCTGCAAAAAGAGCAGGGGTACCTTAAGTCATCTCACAAGATGTGGAAACAGCACTCAACCATATCCTTCTTTGATGTATCCTGAACCAGTTGCCTTGAATACTCTGGCTTTTTTCGATTGCATCTAGCTGTTGTGTGTGGGGAATTATTCATTCTAGAGTCAACCTTATTCCATAAAAAACGGTGCTAGAAAATCCAGCTGTAAATCATATGGAATTCCACACCTGACGCTTCCCATTCCAGTGTCATATGTGGTGAATGTACATTCAATAGAATTCCAGGTTTCCATGCGTGGAGCAAGGTCTCCCTCTACAGGATGTGGGGATGTAGCTCAGTGGTAGAGCGCATGCTTAGCATGTATGAGGCCCCGGGTTCAATCCCCGGCATCTCCAGCTTTTCGCCATGCTAATCTTGCCTTTTGACAGATAGCTAGGCTGGCATCATGAGTAAGGAAGTGAGATGTCATGCAGCTGGTGCCAGAACCCCACTTTCTTCGCCTTGCAAAACCTTTTGAAATGGGGCTATCTCATTTCCCGTGTTTATAGAAAAAAATAATCTTGCTTCCATAAGAAACCAAAGTGGTGATTTATCTTGGCATTCTTAGTATAGAAAACGGGCACAGCTGTCTTGGTCATTTATTTGAATTCTTCCTCTAAACCAGAGACTCTTACCAGAAGGTTTAAGAAAAACAGAATGTTTTCTTCATCCTAATCCCTTCTGAATGGTCCATTAATCTACTGGTTTTGCTTTTCCAGTTCCTTTCACAGAAGCATTAAAAATGCATGTTCTTCATGCTCCGTACGGAGTAATGACTCTCCTAACTTTCTGTCCTTTCCTTCATGTTCCCATGCTGTCATCCTTTTGCCAGAAATGCTTCCAAAGGGCTGTGGATTCCTCGGCCCCATGCCCTTTCAGGAAAACTCCTTTCTGTAGGATTTCTAATTCTAGGTCCCCTGCTTTCCTTCACGCCAGCACAGCACATTCAGGTAGGTAAGCAGTCCCCCTTTATGGTGATAAGATGTAGCTGAGAATGCACTCTAGGAAGTGGCAATTTGTAGAGCAAGCTGCAGGTCATATTCATGATTTTCAAGATTAGACTGCAGTACTCCCACCCCACTCCCGCCGCAACCATTATTGAAAGAAAGATGAATGCAGCATGGAAAGCTGTACTGCCTAATCCTCCGATAGCTCAGTTGGGAGAGCGGAGGACTGTAGTGGAGAAACAGAAATCCTTATGTCGCTGGTTCAATCCGGCTCGGAGGAGTTTCCCCTTTTTTGTTTTCCATAGCTGCTTTCTCTCTTGTTAAAACATTATGTGCCCCTCTGATTGAGAAACATTTCCCTAGCTCCAAATAAATGCTAGGACAGAAGGGTAGACTTCTTCTGCTTTCCAATGAAATTGACCACATAGTCATTTCTGAGGGATGTTGGAAGAGAAATAAACAAGGACCTGCAGATCAGAATTCATTCCAAAGCCTTGACTAAATATATGAAGGCACTTGGAAGACTTCCAGTTTCATTGTACCAAGGTAGATGTTTCGGCAGCCGAACCAGCTAAAACTCACCTACAATGAGTGGCCATGGATATGAAAGAGGGAATCTACAAAGACACCAACTCCTTAAAACTGAGCAAGATGCAATGTGGAGGAATAGTTTACAGATTTGGAGAAAATCTGAGATGTTTCTCTTGACAAAAGAAACACTGCAATGCCCTCTCTGAGGATCGAACTCAGGACCTTCAGATTATGAGACTGACGCGCTGCCTACTGCGCTAAGAAGGCTGCTTGAAACCGCTAACAAATGCGTCTACACACCATGAAGAGGGAAGGTAGCAAAAATGCTGTTCTCATGTTGGAATATCAATACACTTCGGTTGCCTCGCTGGATTAAAATCGGCTGCAGTTATAATGGTCAGAAGACTGCTCTTTCCCAGTGCTTAAACCCACACCCCATACATTTAGCCATGCAAAAGAAATCAGGGCATACCATTCACCTCTCTAAGAAAGATCGTGCCATTTTTTCCTCCACATAACTGAGAATGAAATGGACTAAAACCCAGAATTAACATGCCGCCCCTAGCCGTAGATGCATCTAGATCTCAACACTGTACATGCTAATGTAACATAGCTGTGTGTCCTGCAAAAAGAGCAGGGGTACCTTAAGTCATCTCACAAGATGTGGAAACAGCACTCAACCATATCCTTCTTTGATGTATCCTGAACCAGTTGCCTTGAATACTCTGGCTTTTTTCGATTGCATCTAGCTGTTGTGTGTGGGGAATTATTCATTCTAGATTCAACCTTATTCCATAAAAAACGGTGCTAGAAAATCCAGCTGTAAATCATATGGAATTCCACACCTGACGCTTCCCATTCCAGTGTCATATGTGGTGAATGTACATTCAATAGAATTCCAGGTTTCCATGCGTGGAGCAAGGTCTCCATCTACAGGATGTGGGGATGTAGCTCAGTGGTAGAGCGCATGCTTAGCATGTATGAGTCCCCGGGTTCAATCCCCGGCATCTCCAGCTTTTCGCCATGCTAATCTTGCCTTTTGACAGATAGCTAGGCTGGCATCATGAGTAAGGAAGTGAGATGTCATGCAGCTGGTGCCAGAACCCCACTTTCTTCGCCTTGCAAAACCTTTTGAAATGGGGCTATCTCATTTCCCGTGTTTATAGAAAAAAATAATCTTGCTTCCATAAGAAACCAAAGTGGTGATTTATCTTGGCATTCTTAGTATAGAAAACGGGCACAGCTGTCTTGGTCATTTATTTGAATTCTTCCTCTAAACCAGAGACTCTTACCAGAAGGTTTAAGAAAAACAGAATGTTTTCTTCATCCTAATCCCTTCTGAATGGTCCATTAATCTACTGGTTTTGCTTTTCCAGTTCCTTTCACAGAAGCATTAAAAATGCATGTTCTTCATGCTCCGTACGGAGTAATGACTCTCCTAACTTTCTGTCCTTTCCTTCATGTTCCCATGCTGTCATCCTTTTGCCAGAAATGCTTCCAAAGGGCTGTGGATTCCTCGGCCCCATGCCCTTTCAGGAAAACTCCTTTCTGTAGGATTTCTAATTCTAGGTCCCCTGCTTTCCTTCACGCCAGCACAGCACATTCAGGTAGGTAAGCAGTCCCCCTTTATGGTGATAAGATGTAGCTGAGAATGCACTCTAGGAAGTGGCAATTTGTAGAGCAAGCTGCAGGTCATATTCATGATTTTCAAGATTAGACTGCAGTACTCCCACCCCACTCCCGCCGCAACCATTATTGAAAGAAAGATGAATGCAGCATGGAAAGCTGTACTGCCTAATCCTCCGATAGCTCAGTTGGGAGAGCGGAGGACTGTAGTGGAGAAACAGAAATCCTTAGGTCGCTGGTTCAAATCCGGCTCGGAGGAGTTTCCCCTTTTTTGTTTTCCATAGCTGCTTTCTCTCTTGTTAAAACATTATGTGCCCCTCTGATTGAGAAACATTTCCCTAGCTCCAAATAAATGCTAGGACAGAAGGGTAGACTTCTTCTGCTTTCCAATGAAATTGACCACATAGTCATTTCTGAGGGATGTTGGAAGAGAAATAAACAAGGACCTGCAGATCAGAATTCATTCCAAAGCCTTGACTAAATATATGAAGGCACTTGGAAGACTTCCAGTTTCATTGTACCAAGGTAGATGTTTCGGCAGCCGAACCAGCTAAAACTCACCTACAATGAGTGGCCATGGATATGAAAGAGGGAATCTACAAAGACACCAACTCCTTAAAACTGAGCAAGATGCAATGTGGAGGAATAGTTTACAGATTTGGAGAAAATCTGAGATGTTTCTCTTGACAAAAGAAACACTGCAATGCCCTCTCTGAGGATCGAACTCAGGACCTTCAGATTATGAGACTGACGCGCTGCCTACTGCGCTAAGAAGGCTGCTTGAAACCGCTAACAAATGCGTCTACACACCATGAAGAGGGAAGGTAGCAAAAATGCTGTTCTCATGTTGGAATATCAATACACTTCGGTTGCCTCGCTGGATTAAAATCGTCTGCAGTTATAATGGTCAGAAGACTGCTCTTTCCCAGTGCTTAAACCCACACCCCATACATTTAGCCATGCAAAAGAAATCAGGGCATACCATTCACCTCTCTAAGAAAGATCGTGCCATTTTTTCCTCCACATAACTGAGAATGAAATGGACTAAAACCCAGAATTAACATGCCGCCCCTAGCCGTAGATGCATCTAGATCTCAACACTGTACATGCTAATGTAACATAGCTGTGTGTCCTGCAAAAAGAGCAGGGGTACCTTAAGTCATCTCACAAGATGTGGAAACAGCACTCAACCATATCCTTCTTTGATGTATCCTGAACCAGTTGCCTTGAATACTCTGGCTTTTTTCGATTGCATCTAGCTGTTGTGTGTGGGGAATTATTCATTCTAGAGTCAACCTTATTCCATAAAAAACGGTGCTAGAAAATCCAGCTGTAAATCATATGGAATTCCACACCTGACGCTTCCCATTCCAGTGTCATATGTGGTGAATGTACATTCAATAGAATTCCAGGTTTCCATGCGTGGAGCAAGGTCTCCCTCTACAGGATGTGGGGATGTAGCTCAGTGGTAGAGCGCATGCTTAGCATGTATGAGGCCCCGGGTTCAATCCCCGGCATCTCCAGCTTTTCGCCATGCTAATCTTGCCTTTTGACAGATAGCTAGGCTGGCATCATGAGTAAGGAAGTGAGATGTCATGCAGCTGGTGCCAGAACCCCACTTTCTTCGCCTTGCAAAACCTTTTGAAATGGGGCTATCTCATTTCCCGTGTTTATAGAAAAAAATAATCTTGCTTCCATAAGAAACCAAAGTGGTGATTTATCTTGGCATTCTTAGTATAGAAAACGGGCACAGCTGTCTTGGTCATTTATTTGAATTCTTCCTCTAAACCAGAGACTCTTACCAGAAGGTTTAAGAAAAACAGAATGTTTTCTTCATCCTAATCCCTTCTGAATGGTCCATTAATCTACTGGTTTTGCTTTTCCAGTTCCTTTCACAGAAGCATTAAAAATGCATGTTCTTCATGCTCCGTACGGAGTAATGACTCTCCTAACTTTCTGTCCTTTCCTTCATGTTCCCATGCTGTCATCCTTTTGCCAGAAATGCTTCCAAAGGGCTGTGGATTCCTCGGCCCCATGCCCTTTCAGGAAAACTCCTTTCTGTAGGATTTCTAATTCTAGGTCCCCTGCTTTCCTTCACGCCAGCACAGCACATTCAGGTAGGTAAGCAGTCCCCCTTTATGGTGATAAGATGTAGCTGAGAATGCACTCTAGGAAGTGGCAATTTGTAGAGCAAGCTGCAGGTCATATTCATGATTTTCAAGATTAGACTGCAGTACTCCCACCCCACTCCCGCCGCAACCATTATTGAAAGAAAGATGAATGCAGCATGGAAAGCTGTACTGCCTAATCCTCCGATAGCTCAGTTGGGAGAGCGGAGGACTGTAGTGGAGAAACAGAAATCCTTAGGTCGCTGGTTCAAATCCGGCTCGGAGGAGTTTCCCCTTTTTTGTTTTCCATAGCTGCTATCTCTCTTGTTAAAACATTATGTGCCCCTCTGATTGAGAAACATTTCCCTAGCTCCAAATAAATGCTAGGACAGAAGGGTAGACTTCTTCTGCTTTCCAATGAAATTGACCACATAGTCATTTCTGAGGGATGTTGGAAGAGAAATAAACAAGGACCTGCAGATCAGAATTCATTCCAAAGCCTTGACTAAATATATGAAGGCACTTGGAAGACTTCCAGTTTCATTGTACCAAGGTAGATGTTTCGGCAGCCGAACCAGCTAAAACTCACCTACAATGAGTGGCCATGGATATGAAAGAGGGAATCTACAAAGACACCAACTCCTTAAAACTGAGCAAGATGCAATGTGGAGGAATAGTTTACAGATTTGGAGAAAATCTGAGATGTTTCTCTTGACAAAAGAAACACTGCAATGCCCTCTCTGAGGATCGAACTCAGGACCTTCAGATTATGAGACTGACGCGCTGCCTACTGCGCTAAGAAGGCTGCTTGAAACCGCTAACAAATGCGTCTACACACCATGAAGAGGGAAGGTAGCAAAAATGCTGTTCTCATGTTGGAATATCAATACACTTCGGTTGCCTCGCTGGATTAAAATCGTCTGCAGTTATAATGGTCAGAAGACTGCTCTTTCCCAGTGCTTAAACCCACACCCCATACATTTAGCCATGCAAAAGAAATCAGGGCATACCATTCACCTCTCTAAGAAAGATCGTGCCATTTTTTCCTCCACATAACTGAGAATGAAATGGACTAAAACCCAGAATTAACATGCCGCCCCTAGCCGTAGATGCATCTAGATCTCAACACTGTACATGCTAATGTAACATAGCTGTGTGTCCTGCAAAAAGAGCAGGGGTACCTTAAGTCATCTCACAAGATGTGGAAACAGCACTCAACCATATCCTTCTTTGATGTATCCTGAACCAGTTGCCTTGAATACTCTGGCTTTTTTCGATTGCATCTAGCTGTTGTGTGTGGGGAATTATTCATTCTAGAGTCAACCTTATTCCATAAAAAACGGTGCTAGAAAATCCAGCTGTAAATCATATGGAATTCCACACCTGACGCTTCCCATTCCAGTGTCATATGTGGTGAATGTACATTCAATAGAATTCCAGGTTTCCATGCGTGGAGCAAGGTCTCCCTCTACAGGATGTGGGGATGTAGCTCAGTGGTAGAGCGCATGCTTAGCATGTATGAGGCCCCGGGTTCAATCCCCGGCATCTCCAGCTTTTCGCCATGCTAATCTTGCCTTTTGACAGATAGCTAGGCTGGCATCATGAGTAAGGAAGTGAGATGTCATGCAGCTGGTGCCAGAACCCCACTTTCTTCGCCTTGCAAAACCTTTTGAAATGGGGCTATCTCATTTCCCGTGTTTATAGAAAAAAATAATCTTGCTTCCATAAGAAACCAAAGTGGTGATTTATCTTGGCATTCTTAGTATAGAAAACGGGCACAGCTGTCTTGGTCATTTATTTGAATTCTTCCTCTAAACCAGAGACTCTTACCAGAAGGTTTAAGAAAAACAGAATGTTTTCTTCATCCTAATCCCTTCTGAATGGTCCATTAATCTACTGGTTTTGCTTTTCCAGTTCCTTTCACAGAAGCATTAAAAATGCATGTTCTTCATGCTCCGTACGGAGTAATGACTCTCCTAACTTTCTGTCCTTTCCTTCATGTTCCCATGCTGTCATCCTTTTGCCAGAAATGCTTCCAAAGGGCTGTGGATTCCTCGGCCCCATGCCCTTTCAGGAAAACTCCTTTCTGTAGGATTTCTAATTCTAGGTCCCCTGCTTTCCTTCACGCCAGCACAGCACATTCAGGTAGGTAAGCAGTCCCCCTTTATGGTGATAAGATGTAGCTGAGAATGCACTCTAGGAAGTGGCAATTTGTAGAGCAAGCTGCAGGTCATATTCATGATTTTCAAGATTAGACTGCAGTACTCCCACCCCACTCCCGCCGCAACCATTATTGAAAGAAAGATGAATGCAGCATGGAAAGCTGTACTGCCTAATCCTCCGATAGCTCAGTTGGGAGAGCGGAGGACTGTAGTGGAGAAACAGAAATCCTTATGTCGCTGGTTCAATCCGGCTCGGAGGAGTTTCCCCTTTTTTGTTTTCCATAGCTGCTTTCTCTCTTGTTAAAACATTATGTGCCCCTCTGATTGAGAAACATTTCCCTAGCTCCAAATAAATGCTAGGACAGAAGGGTAGACTTCTTCTGCTTTCCAATGAAATTGACCACATAGTCATTTCTGAGGGATGTTGGAAGAGAAATAAACAAGGACCTGCAGATCAGAATTCATTCCAAAGCCTTGACTAAATATATGAAGGCACTTGGAAGACTTCCAGTTTCATTGTACCAAGGTAGATGTTTCGGCAGCCGAACCAGCTAAAACTCACCTACAATGAGTGGCCATGGATATGAAAGAGGGAATCTACAAAGACACCAACTCCTTAAAACTGAGCAAGATGCAATGTGGAGGAATAGTTTACAGATTTGGAGAAAATCTGAGATGTTTCTCTTGACAAAAGAAACACTGCAATGCCCTCTCTGAGGATCGAACTCAGGACCTTCAGATTATGAGACTGACGCGCTGCCTACTGCGCTAAGAAGGCTGCTTGAAACCGCTAACAAATGCGTCTACACACCATGAAGAGGGAAGGTAGCAAAAATGCTGTTCTCATGTTGGAATATCAATACACTTCGGTTGCCTCGCTGGATTAAAATCGGCTGCAGTTATAATGGTCAGAAGACTGCTCTTTCCCAGTGCTTAAACCCACACCCCATACATTTAGCCATGCAAAAGAAATCAGGGCATACCATTCACCTCTCTAAGAAAGATCGTGCCATTTTTTCCTCCACATAACTGAGAATGAAATGGACTAAAACCCAGAATTAACATGCCGCCCCTAGCCGTAGATGCATCTAGATCTCAACACTGTACATGCTAATGTAACATAGCTGTGTGTCCTGCAAAAAGAGCAGGGGTACCTTAAGTCATCTCACAAGATGTGGAAACAGCACTCAACCATATCCTTCTTTGATGTATCCTGAACCAGTTGCCTTGAATACTCTGGCTTTTTTCGATTGCATCTAGCTGTTGTGTGTGGGGAATTATTCATTCTAGAGTCAACCTTATTCCATAAAAAACGGTGCTAGAAAATCCAGCTGTAAATCATATGGAATTCCACACCTGACGCTTCCCATTCCAGTGTCATATGTGGTGAATGTACATTCAATAGAATTCCAGGTTTCCATGCGTGGAGCAAGGTCTCCCTCTACAGGATGTGGGGATGTAGCTCAGTGGTAGAGCGCATGCTTAGCATGTATGAGGCCCCGGGTTCAATCCCCGGCATCTCCAGCTTTTCGCCATGCTAATCTTGCCTTTTGACAGATAGCTAGGCTGGCATCATGAGTAAGGAAGTGAGATGTCATGCAGCTGGTGCCAGAACCCCACTTTCTTCGCCTTGCAAAACCTTTTGAAATGGGGCTATCTCATTTCCCGTGTTTATAGAAAAAAATAATCTTGCTTCCATAAGAAACCAAAGTGGTGATTTATCTTGGCATTCTTAGTATAGAAAACGGGCACAGCTGTCTTGGTCATTTATTTGAATTCTTCCTCTAAACCAGAGACTCTTACCAGAAGGTTTAAGAAAAACAGAATGTTTTCTTCATCCTAATCCCTTCTGAATGGTCCATTAATCTACTGGTTTTGCTTTTCCAGTTCCTTTCACAGAAGCATTAAAAATGCATGTTCTTCATGCTCCGTACGGAGTAATGACTCTCCTAACTTTCTGTCCTTTCCTTCATGTTCCCATGCTGTCATCCTTTTGCCAGAAATGCTTCCAAAGGGCTGTGGATTCCTCGGCCCCATGCCCTTTCAGGAAAACTCCTTTCTGTAGGATTTCTAATTCTAGGTCCCCTGCTTTCCTTCACGCCAGCACAGCACATTCAGGTAGGTAAGCAGTCCCCCTTTATGGTGATAAGATGTAGCTGAGAATGCACTCTAGGAAGTGGCAATTTGTAGAGCAAGCTGCAGGTCATATTCATGATTTTCAAGATTAGACTGCAGTACTCCCACCCCACTCCCGCCGCAACCATTATTGAAAGAAAGATGAATGCAGCATGGAAAGCTGTACTGCCTAATCCTCCGATAGCTCAGTTGGGAGAGCGGAGGACTGTAGTGGAGAAACAGAAATCCTTAGGTCGCTGGTTCAAATCCGGCTCGGAGGAGTTTCCCCTTTTTTGTTTTCCATAGCTGCTTTCTCTCTTGTTAAAACATTATGTGCCCCTCTGATTGAGAAACATTTCCCTAGCTCCAAATAAATGCTAGGACAGAAGGGTAGACTTCTTCTGCTTTCCAATGAAATTGACCACATAGTCATTTCTGAGGGATGTTGGAAGAGAAATAAACAAGGACCTGCAGATCAGAATTCATTCCAAAGCCTTGACTAAATATATGAAGGCACTTGGAAGACTTCCAGTTTCATTGTACCAAGGTAGATGTTTCGGCAGCCGAACCAGCTAAAACTCACCTACAATGAGTGGCCATGGATATGAAAGAGGGAATCTACAAAGACACCAACTCCTTAAAACTGAGCAAGATGCAATGTGGAGGAATAGTTTACAGATTTGGAGAAAATCTGAGATGTTTCTCTTGACAAAAGAAACACTGCAATGCCCTCTCTGAGGATCGAACTCAGGACCTTCAGATTATGAGACTGACGCGCTGCCTACTGCGCTAAGAAGGCTGCTTGAAACCGCTAACAAATGCGTCTACACACCATGAAGAGGGAAGGTAGCAAAAATGCTGTTCTCATGTTGGAATATCAATACACTTCGGTTGCCTCGCTGGATTAAAATCGTCTGCAGTTATAATGGTCAGAAGACTGCTCTTTCCCAGTGCTTAAACCCACACCCCATACATTTAGCCATGCAAAAGAAATCAGGGCATACCATTCACCTCTCTAAGAAAGATCGTGCCATTTTTTCCTCCACATAACTGAGAATGAAATGGACTAAAACCCAGAATTAACATGCCGCCCCTAGCCGTAGATGCATCTAGATCTCAACACTGTACATGCTAATGTAACATAGCTGTGTGTCCTGCAAAAAGAGCAGGGGTACCTTAAGTCATCTCACAAGATGTGGAAACAGCACTCAACCATATCCTTCTTTGATGTATCCTGAACCAGTTGCCTTGAATACTCTGGCTTTTTTCGATTGCATCTAGCTGTTGTGTGTGGGGAATTATTCATTCTAGAGTCAACCTTATTCCATAAAAAACGGTGCTAGAAAATCCAGCTGTAAATCATATGGAATTCCACACCTGACGCTTCCCATTCCAGTGTCATATGTGGTGAATGTACATTCAATAGAATTCCAGGTTTCCATGCGTGGAGCAAGGTCTCCCTCTACAGGATGTGGGGATGTAGCTCAGTGGTAGAGCGCATGCTTAGCATGTATGAGGCCCCGGGTTCAATCCCCGGCATCTCCAGCTTTTCGCCATGCTAATCTTGCCTTTTGACAGATAGCTAGGCTGGCATCATGAGTAAGGAAGTGAGATGTCATGCAGCTGGTGCCAGAACCCCACTTTCTTCGCCTTGCAAAACCTTTTGAAATGGGGCTATCTCATTTCCCGTGTTTATAGAAAAAAATAATCTTGCTTCCATAAGAAACCAAAGTGGTGATTTATCTTGGCATTCTTAGTATAGAAAACGGGCACAGCTGTCTTGGTCATTTATTTGAATTCTTCCTCTAAACCAGAGACTCTTACCAGAAGGTTTAAGAAAAACAGAATGTTTTCTTCATCCTAATCCCTTCTGAATGGTCCATTAATCTACTGGTTTTGCTTTTCCAGTTCCTTTCACAGAAGCATTAAAAATGCATGTTCTTCATGCTCCGTACGGAGTAATGACTCTCCTAACTTTCTGTCCTTTCCTTCATGTTCCCATGCTGTCATCCTTTTGCCAGAAATGCTTCCAAAGGGCTGTGGATTCCTCGGCCCCATGCCCTTTCAGGAAAACTCCTTTCTGTAGGATTTCTAATTCTAGGTCCCCTGCTTTCCTTCACGCCAGCACAGCACATTCAGGTAGGTAAGCAGTCCCCCTTTATGGTGATAAGATGTAGCTGAGAATGCACTCTAGGAAGTGGCAATTTGTAGAGCAAGCTGCAGGTCATATTCATGATTTTCAAGATTAGACTGCAGTACTCCCACCCCACTCCCGCCGCAACCATTATTGAAAGAAAGATGAATGCAGCATGGAAAGCTGTACTGCCTAATCCTCCGATAGCTCAGTTGGGAGAGCGGAGGACTGTAGTGGAGAAACAGAAATCCTTAGGTCGCTGGTTCAAATCCGGCTCGGAGGAGTTTCCCCTTTTTTGTTTTCCATAGCTGCTTTCTCTCTTGTTAAAACATTATGTGCCCCTCTGATTGAGAAACATTTCCCTAGCTCCAAATAAATGCTAGGACAGAAGGGTAGACTTCTTCTGCTTTCCAATGAAATTGACCACATAGTCATTTCTGAGGGATGTTGGAAGAGAAATAAACAAGGACCTGCAGATCAGAATTCATTCCAAAGCCTTGACTAAATATATGAAGGCACTTGGAAGACTTCCAGTTTCATTGTACCAAGGTAGATGTTTCGGCAGCCGAACCAGCTAAAACTCACCTACAATGAGTGGCCATGGATATGAAAGAGGGAATCTACAAAGACACCAACTCCTTAAAACTGAGCAAGATGCAATGTGGAGGAATAGTTTACAGATTTGGAGAAAATCTGAGATGTTTCTCTTGACAAAAGAAACACTGCAATGCCCTCTCTGAGGATCGAACTCAGGACCTTCAGATTATGAGACTGACGCGCTGCCTACTGCGCTAAGAAGGCTGCTTGAAACCGCTAACAAATGCGTCTACACACCATGAAGAGGGAAGGTAGCAAAAATGCTGTTCTCATGTTGGAATATCAATACACTTCGGTTGCCTCGCTGGATTAAAATCGTCTGCAGTTATAATGGTCAGAAGACTGCTCTTTCCCAGTGCTTAAACCCACACCCCATACATTTAGCCATGCAAAAGAAATCAGGGCATACCATTCACCTCTCTAAGAAAGATCGTGCCATTTTTTCCTCCACATAACTGAGAATGAAATGGACTAAAACCCAGAATTAACATGCCGCCCCTAGCCGTAGATGCATCTAGATCTCAACACTGTACATGCTAATGTAACATAGCTGTGTGTCCTGCAAAAAGAGCAGGGGTACCTTAAGTCATCTCACAAGATGTGGAAACAGCACTCAACCATATCCTTCTTTGATGTATCCTGAACCAGTTGCCTTGAATACTCTGGCTTTTTTCGATTGCATCTAGCTGTTGTGTGTGGGGAATTATTCATTCTAGAGTCAACCTTATTCCATAAAAAACGGTGCTAGAAAATCCAGCTGTAAATCATATGGAATTCCACACCTGACGCTTCCCATTCCAGTGTCATATGTGGTGAATGTACATTCAATAGAATTCCAGGTTTCCATGCGTGGAGCAAGGTCTCCCTCTACAGGATGTGGGGATGTAGCTCAGTGGTAGAGCGCATGCTTAGCATGTATGAGGCCCCGGGTTCAATCCCCGGCATCTCCAGCTTTTCGCCATGCTAATCTTGCCTTTTGACAGATAGCTAGGCTGGCATCATGAGTAAGGAAGTGAGATGTCATGCAGCTGGTGCCAGAACCCCACTTTCTTCGCCTTGCAAAACCTTTTGAAATGGGGCTATCTCATTTCCCGTGTTTATAGAAAAAAATAATCTTGCTTCCATAAGAAACCAAAGTGGTGATTTATCTTGGCATTCTTAGTATAGAAAACGGGCACAGCTGTCTTGGTCATTTATTTGAATTCTTCCTCTAAACCAGAGACTCTTACCAGAAGGTTTAAGAAAAACAGAATGTTTTCTTCATCCTAATCCCTTCTGAATGGTCCATTAATCTACTGGTTTTGCTTTTCCAGTTCCTTTCACAGAAGCATTAAAAATGCATGTTCTTCATGCTCCGTACGGAGTAATGACTCTCCTAACTTTCTGTCCTTTCCTTCATGTTCCCATGCTGTCATCCTTTTGCCAGAAATGCTTCCAAAGGGCTGTGGATTCCTCGGCCCCATGCCCTTTCAGGAAAACTCCTTTCTGTAGGATTTCTAATTCTAGGTCCCCTGCTTTCCTTCACGCCAGCACAGCACATTCAGGTAGGTAAGCAGTCCCCCTTTATGGTGATAAGATGTAGCTGAGAATGCACTCTAGGAAGTGGCAATTTGTAGAGCAAGCTGCAGGTCATATTCATGATTTTCAAGATTAGACTGCAGTACTCCCACCCCACTCCCGCCGCAACCATTATTGAAAGAAAGATGAATGCAGCATGGAAAGCTGTACTGCCTAATCCTCCGATAGCTCAGTTGGGAGAGCGGAGGACTGTAGTGGAGAAACAGAAATCCTTAGGTCGCTGGTTCAAATCCGGCTCGGAGGAGTTTCCCCTTTTTTGTTTTCCATAGCTGCTTTCTCTCTTGTTAAAACATTATGTGCCCCTCTGATTGAGAAACATTTCCCTAGCTCCAAATAAATGCTAGGACAGAAGGGTAGACTTCTTCTGCTTTCCAATGAAATTGACCACATAGTCATTTCTGAGGGATGTTGGAAGAGAAATAAACAAGGACCTGCAGATCAGAATTCATTCCAAAGCCTTGACTAAATATATGAAGGCACTTGGAAGACTTCCAGTTTCATTGTACCAAGGTAGATGTTTCGGCAGCCGAACCAGCTAAAACTCACCTACAATGAGTGGCCATGGATATGAAAGAGGGAATCTACAAAGACACCAACTCCTTAAAACTGAGCAAGATGCAATGTGGAGGAATAGTTTACAGATTTGGAGAAAATCTGAGATGTTTCTCTTGACAAAAGAAACACTGCAATGCCCTCTCTGAGGATCGAACTCAGGACCTTCAGATTATGAGACTGACGCGCTGCCTACTGCGCTAAGAAGGCTGCTTGAAACCGCTAACAAATGCGTCTACACACCATGAAGAGGGAAGGTAGCAAAAATGCTGTTCTCATGTTGGAATATCAATACACTTCGGTTGCCTCGCTGGATTAAAATCGTCTGCAGTTATAATGGTCAGAAGACTGCTCTTTCCCAGTGCTTAAACCCACACCCCATACATTTAGCCATGCAAAAGAAATCAGGGCATACCATTCACCTCTCTAAGAAAGATCGTGCCATTTTTTCCTCCACATAACTGAGAATGAAATGGACTAAAACCCAGAATTAACATGCCGCCCCTAGCCGTAGATGCATCTAGATCTCAACACTGTACATGCTAATGTAACATAGCTGTGTGTCCTGCAAAAAGAGCAGGGGTACCTTAAGTCATCTCACAAGATGTGGAAACAGCACTCAACCATATCCTTCTTTGATGTATCCTGAACCAGTTGCCTTGAATACTCTGGCTTTTTTCGATTGCATCTAGCTGTTGTGTGTGGGGAATTATTCATTCTAGAGTCAACCTTATTCCATAAAAAACGGTGCTAGAAAATCCAGCTGTAAATCATATGGAATTCCACACCTGACGCTTCCCATTCCAGTGTCATATGTGGTGAATGTACATTCAATAGAATTCCAGGTTTCCATGCGTGGAGCAAGGTCTCCCTCTACAGGATGTGGGGATGTAGCTCAGTGGTAGAGCGCATGCTTAGCATGTATGAGGCCCCGGGTTCAATCCCCGGCATCTCCAGCTTTTCGCCATGCTAATCTTGCCTTTTGACAGATAGCTAGGCTGGCATCATGAGTAAGGAAGTGAGATGTCATGCAGCTGGTGCCAGAACCCCACTTTCTTCGCCTTGCAAAACCTTTTGAAATGGGGCTATCTCATTTCCCGTGTTTATAGAAAAAAATAATCTTGCTTCCATAAGAAACCAAAGTGGTGATTTATCTTGGCATTCTTAGTATAGAAAACGGGCACAGCTGTCTTGGTCATTTATTTGAATTCTTCCTCTAAACCAGAGACTCTTACCAGAAGGTTTAAGAAAAACAGAATGTTTTCTTCATCCTAATCCCTTCTGAATGGTCCATTAATCTACTGGTTTTGCTTTTCCAGTTCCTTTCACAGAAGCATTAAAAATGCATGTTCTTCATGCTCCGTACGGAGTAATGACTCTCCTAACTTTCTGTCCTTTCCTTCATGTTCCCATGCTGTCATCCTTTTGCCAGAAATGCTTCCAAAGGGCTGTGGATTCCTCGGCCCCATGCCCTTTCAGGAAAACTCCTTTCTGTAGGATTTCTAATTCTAGGTCCCCTGCTTTCCTTCACGCCAGCACAGCACATTCAGGTAGGTAAGCAGTCCCCCTTTATGGTGATAAGATGTAGCTGAGAATGCACTCTAGGAAGTGGCAATTTGTAGAGCAAGCTGCAGGTCATATTCATGATTTTCAAGATTAGACTGCAGTACTCCCACCCCACTCCCGCCGCAACCATTATTGAAAGAAAGATGAATGCAGCATGGAAAGCTGTACTGCCTAATCCTCCGATAGCTCAGTTGGGAGAGCGGAGGACTGTAGTGGAGAAACAGAAATCCTTATGTCGCTGGTTCAATCCGGCTCGGAGGAGTTTCCCCTTTTTTGTTTTCCATAGCTGCTTTCTCTCTTGTTAAAACATTATGTGCCCCTCTGATTGAGAAACATTTCCCTAGCTCCAAATAAATGCTAGGACAGAAGGGTAGACTTCTTCTGCTTTCCAATGAAATTGACCACATAGTCATTTCTGAGGGATGTTGGAAGAGAAATAAACAAGGACCTGCAGATCAGAATTCATTCCAAAGCCTTGACTAAATATATGAAGGCACTTGGAAGACTTCCAGTTTCATTGTACCAAGGTAGATGTTTCGGCAGCCGAACCAGCTAAAACTCACCTACAATGAGTGGCCATGGATATGAAAGAGGGAATCTACAAAGACACCAACTCCTTAAAACTGAGCAAGATGCAATGTGGAGGAATAGTTTACAGATTTGGAGAAAATCTGAGATGTTTCTCTTGACAAAAGAAACACTGCAATGCCCTCTCTGAGGATCGAACTCAGGACCTTCAGATTATGAGACTGACGCGCTGCCTACTGCGCTAAGAAGGCTGCTTGAAACCGCTAACAAATGCGTCTACACACCATGAAGAGGGAAGGTAGCAAAAATGCTGTTCTCATGTTGGAATATCAATACACTTCGGTTGCCTCGCTGGATTAAAATCGGCTGCAGTTATAATGGTCAGAAGACTGCTCTTTCCCAGTGCTTAAACCCACACCCCATACATTTAGCCATGCAAAAGAAATCAGGGCATACCATTCACCTCTCTAAGAAAGATCGTGCCATTTTTTCCTCCACATAACTGAGAATGAAATGGACTAAAACCCAGAATTAACATGCCGCCCCTAGCCGTAGATGCATCTAGATCTCAACACTGTACATGCTAATGTAACATAGCTGTGTGTCCTGCAAAAAGAGCAGGGGTACCTTAAGTCATCTCACAAGATGTGGAAACAGCACTCAACCATATCCTTCTTTGATGTATCCTGAACCAGTTGCCTTGAATACTCTGGCTTTTTTCGATTGCATCTAGCTGTTGTGTGTGGGGAATTATTCATTCTAGAGTCAACCTTATTCCATAAAAAACGGTGCTAGAAAATCCAGCTGTAAATCATATGGAATTCCACACCTGACGCTTCCCATTCCAGTGTCATATGTGGTGAATGTACATTCAATAGAATTCCAGGTTTCCATGCGTGGAGCAAGGTCTCCCTCTACAGGATGTGGGGATGTAGCTCAGTGGTAGAGCGCATGCTTAGCATGTATGAGGCCCCGGGTTCAATCCCCGGCATCTCCAGCTTTTCGCCATGCTAATCTTGCCTTTTGACAGATAGCTAGGCTGGCATCATGAGTAAGGAAGTGAGATGTCATGCAGCTGGTGCCAGAACCCCACTTTCTTCGCCTTGCAAAACCTTTTGAAATGGGGCTATCTCATTTCCCGTGTTTATAGAAAAAAATAATCTTGCTTCCATAAGAAACCAAAGTGGTGATTTATCTTGGCATTCTTAGTATAGAAAACGGGCACAGCTGTCTTGGTCATTTATTTGAATTCTTCCTCTAAACCAGAGACTCTTACCAGAAGGTTTAAGAAAAACAGAATGTTTTCTTCATCCTAATCCCTTCTGAATGGTCCATTAATCTACTGGTTTTGCTTTTCCAGTTCCTTTCACAGAAGCATTAAAAATGCATGTTCTTCATGCTCCGTACGGAGTAATGACTCTCCTAACTTTCTGTCCTTTCCTTCATGTTCCCATGCTGTCATCCTTTTGCCAGAAATGCTTCCAAAGGGCTGTGGATTCCTCGGCCCCATGCCCTTTCAGGAAAACTCCTTTCTGTAGGATTTCTAATTCTAGGTCCCCTGCTTTCCTTCACGCCAGCACAGCACATTCAGGTAGGTAAGCAGTCCCCCTTTATGGTGATAAGATGTAGCTGAGAATGCACTCTAGGAAGTGGCAATTTGTAGAGCAAGCTGCAGGTCATATTCATGATTTTCAAGATTAGACTGCAGTACTCCCACCCCACTCCCGCCGCAACCATTATTGAAAGAAAGATGAATGCAGCATGGAAAGCTGTACTGCCTAATCCTCCGATAGCTCAGTTGGGAGAGCGGAGGACTGTAGTGGAGAAACAGAAATCCTTAGGTCGCTGGTTCAAATCCGGCTCGGAGGAGTTTCCCCTTTTTTGTTTTCCATAGCTGCTTTCTCTCTTGTTAAAACATTATGTGCCCCTCTGATTGAGAAACATTTCCCTAGCTCCAAATAAATGCTAGGACAGAAGGGTAGACTTCTTCTGCTTTCCAATGAAATTGACCACATAGTCATTTCTGAGGGATGTTGGAAGAGAAATAAACAAGGACCTGCAGATCAGAATTCATTCCAAAGCCTTGACTAAATATATGAAGGCACTTGGAAGACTTCCAGTTTCATTGTACCAAGGTAGATGTTTCGGCAGCCGAACCAGCTAAAACTCACCTACAATGAGTGGCCATGGATATGAAAGAGGGAATCTACAAAGACACCAACTCCTTAAAACTGAGCAAGATGCAATGTGGAGGAATAGTTTACAGATTTGGAGAAAATCTGAGATGTTTCTCTTGACAAAAGAAACACTGCAATGCCCTCTCTGAGGATCGAACTCAGGACCTTCAGATTATGAGACTGACGCGCTGCCTACTGCGCTAAGAAGGCTGCTTGAAACCGCTAACAAATGCGTCTACACACCATGAAGAGGGAAGGTAGCAAAAATGCTGTTCTCATGTTGGAATATCAATACACTTCGGTTGCCTCGCTGGATTAAAATCGTCTGCAGTTATAATGGTCAGAAGACTGCTCTTTCCCAGTGCTTAAACCCACACCCCATACATTTAGCCATGCAAAAGAAATCAGGGCATACCATTCACCTCTCTAAGAAAGATCGTGCCATTTTTTCCTCCACATAACTGAGAATGAAATGGACTAAAACCCAGAATTAACATGCCGCCCCTAGCCGTAGATGCATCTAGATCTCAACACTGTACATGCTAATGTAACATAGCTGTGTGTCCTGCAAAAAGAGCAGGGGTACCTTAAGTCATCTCACAAGATGTGGAAACAGCACTCAACCATATCCTTCTTTGATGTATCCTGAACCAGTTGCCTTGAATACTCTGGCTTTTTTCGATTGCATCTAGCTGTTGTGTGTGGGGAATTATTCATTCTAGAGTCAACCTTATTCCATAAAAAACGGTGCTAGAAAATCCAGCTGTAAATCATATGGAATTCCACACCTGACGCTTCCCATTCCAGTGTCATATGTGGTGAATGTACATTCAATAGAATTCCAGGTTTCCATGCGTGGAGCAAGGTCTCCCTCTACAGGATGTGGGGATGTAGCTCAGTGGTAGAGCGCATGCTTAGCATGTATGAGGCCCCGGGTTCAATCCCCGGCATCTCCAGCTTTTCGCCATGCTAATCTTGCCTTTTGACAGATAGCTAGGCTGGCATCATGAGTAAGGAAGTGAGATGTCATGCAGCTGGTGCCAGAACCCCACTTTCTTCGCCTTGCAAAACCTTTTGAAATGGGGCTATCTCATTTCCCGTGTTTATAGAAAAAAATAATCTTGCTTCCATAAGAAACCAAAGTGGTGATTTATCTTGGCATTCTTAGTATAGAAAACGGGCACAGCTGTCTTGGTCATTTATTTGAATTCTTCCTCTAAACCAGAGACTCTTACCAGAAGGTTTAAGAAAAACAGAATGTTTTCTTCATCCTAATCCCTTCTGAATGGTCCATTAATCTACTGGTTTTGCTTTTCCAGTTCCTTTCACAGAAGCATTAAAAATGCATGTTCTTCATGCTCCGTACGGAGTAATGACTCTCCTAACTTTCTGTCCTTTCCTTCATGTTCCCATGCTGTCATCCTTTTGCCAGAAATGCTTCCAAAGGGCTGTGGATTCCTCGGCCCCATGCCCTTTCAGGAAAACTCCTTTCTGTAGGATTTCTAATTCTAGGTCCCCTGCTTTCCTTCACGCCAGCACAGCACATTCAGGTAGGTAAGCAGTCCCCCTTTATGGTGATAAGATGTAGCTGAGAATGCACTCTAGGAAGTGGCAATTTGTAGAGCAAGCTGCAGGTCATATTCATGATTTTCAAGATTAGACTGCAGTACTCCCACCCCACTCCCGCCGCAACCATTATTGAAAGAAAGATGAATGCAGCATGGAAAGCTGTACTGCCTAATCCTCCGATAGCTCAGTTGGGAGAGCGGAGGACTGTAGTGGAGAAACAGAAATCCTTATGTCGCTGGTTCAATCCGGCTCGGAGGAGTTTCCCCTTTTTTGTTTTCCATAGCTGCTTTCTCTCTTGTTAAAACATTATGTGCCCCTCTGATTGAGAAACATTTCCCTAGCTCCAAATAAATGCTAGGACAGAAGGGTAGACTTCTTCTGCTTTCCAATGAAATTGACCACATAGTCATTTCTGAGGGATGTTGGAAGAGAAATAAACAAGGACCTGCAGATCAGAATTCATTCCAAAGCCTTGACTAAATATATGAAGGCACTTGGAAGACTTCCAGTTTCATTGTACCAAGGTAGATGTTTCGGCAGCCGAACCAGCTAAAACTCACCTACAATGAGTGGCCATGGATATGAAAGAGGGAATCTACAAAGACACCAACTCCTTAAAACTGAGCAAGATGCAATGTGGAGGAATAGTTTACAGATTTGGAGAAAATCTGAGATGTTTCTCTTGACAAAAGAAACACTGCAATGCCCTCTCTGAGGATCGAACTCAGGACCTTCAGATTATGAGACTGACGCGCTGCCTACTGCGCTAAGAAGGCTGCTTGAAACCGCTAACAAATGCGTCTACACACCATGAAGAGGGAAGGTAGCAAAAATGCTGTTCTCATGTTGGAATATCAATACACTTCGGTTGCCTCGCTGGATTAAAATCGGCTGCAGTTATAATGGTCAGAAGACTGCTCTTTCCCAGTGCTTAAACCCACACCCCATACATTTAGCCATGCAAAAGAAATCAGGGCATACCATTCACCTCTCTAAGAAAGATCGTGCCATTTTTTCCTCCACATAACTGAGAATGAAATGGACTAAAACCCAGAATTAACATGCCGCCCCTAGCCGTAGATGCATCTAGATCTCAACACTGTACATGCTAATGTAACATAGCTGTGTGTCCTGCAAAAAGAGCAGGGGTACCTTAAGTCATCTCACAAGATGTGGAAACAGCACTCAACCATATCCTTCTTTGATGTATCCTGAACCAGTTGCCTTGAATACTCTGGCTTTTTTCGATTGCATCTAGCTGTTGTGTGTGGGGAATTATTCATTCTAGAGTCAACCTTATTCCATAAAAAACGGTGCTAGAAAATCCAGCTGTAAATCATATGGAATTCCACACCTGACGCTTCCCATTCCAGTGTCATATGTGGTGAATGTACATTCAATAGAATTCCAGGTTTCCATGCGTGGAGCAAGGTCTCCCTCTACAGGATGTGGGGATGTAGCTCAGTGGTAGAGCGCATGCTTAGCATGTATGAGGCCCCGGGTTCAATCCCCGGCATCTCCAGCTTTTCGCCATGCTAATCTTGCCTTTTGACAGATAGCTAGGCTGGCATCATGAGTAAGGAAGTGAGATGTCATGCAGCTGGTGCCAGAACCCCACTTTCTTCGCCTTGCAAAACCTTTTGAAATGGGGCTATCTCATTTCCCGTGTTTATAGAAAAAAATAATCTTGCTTCCATAAGAAACCAAAGTGGTGATTTATCTTGGCATTCTTAGTATAGAAAACGGGCACAGCTGTCTTGGTCATTTATTTGAATTCTTCCTCTAAACCAGAGACTCTTACCAGAAGGTTTAAGAAAAACAGAATGTTTTCTTCATCCTAATCCCTTCTGAATGGTCCATTAATCTACTGGTTTTGCTTTTCCAGTTCCTTTCACAGAAGCATTAAAAATGCATGTTCTTCATGCTCCGTACGGAGTAATGACTCTCCTAACTTTCTGTCCTTTCCTTCATGTTCCCATGCTGTCATCCTTTTGCCAGAAATGCTTCCAAAGGGCTGTGGATTCCTCGGCCCCATGCCCTTTCAGGAAAACTCCTTTCTGTAGGATTTCTAATTCTAGGTCCCCTGCTTTCCTTCACGCCAGCACAGCACATTCAGGTAGGTAAGCAGTCCCCCTTTATGGTGATAAGATGTAGCTGAGAATGCACTCTAGGAAGTGGCAATTTGTAGAGCAAGCTGCAGGTCATATTCATGATTTTCAAGATTAGACTGCAGTACTCCCACCCCACTCCCGCCGCAACCATTATTGAAAGAAAGATGAATGCAGCATGGAAAGCTGTACTGCCTAATCCTCCGATAGCTCAGTTGGGAGAGCGGAGGACTGTAGTGGAGAAACAGAAATCCTTAGGTCGCTGGTTCAAATCCGGCTCGGAGGAGTTTCCCCTTTTTTGTTTTCCATAGCTGCTTTCTCTCTTGTTAAAACATTATGTGCCCCTCTGATTGAGAAACATTTCCCTAGCTCCAAATAAATGCTAGGACAGAAGGGTAGACTTCTTCTGCTTTCCAATGAAATTGACCACATAGTCATTTCTGAGGGATGTTGGAAGAGAAATAAACAAGGACCTGCAGATCAGAATTCATTCCAAAGCCTTGACTAAATATATGAAGGCACTTGGAAGACTTCCAGTTTCATTGTACCAAGGTAGATGTTTCGGCAGCCGAACCAGCTAAAACTCACCTACAATGAGTGGCCATGGATATGAAAGAGGGAATCTACAAAGACACCAACTCCTTAAAACTGAGCAAGATGCAATGTGGAGGAATAGTTTACAGATTTGGAGAAAATCTGAGATGTTTCTCTTGACAAAAGAAACACTGCAATGCCCTCTCTGAGGATCGAACTCAGGACCTTCAGATTATGAGACTGACGCGCTGCCTACTGCGCTAAGAAGGCTGCTTGAAACCGCTAACAAATGCGTCTACACACCATGAAGAGGGAAGGTAGCAAAAATGCTGTTCTCATGTTGGAATATCAATACACTTCGGTTGCCTCGCTGGATTAAAATCGTCTGCAGTTATAATGGTCAGAAGACTGCTCTTTCCCAGTGCTTAAACCCACACCCCATACATTTAGCCATGCAAAAGAAATCAGGGCATACCATTCACCTCTCTAAGAAAGATCGTGCCATTTTTTCCTCCACATAACTGAGAATGAAATGGACTAAAACCCAGAATTAACATGCCGCCCCTAGCCGTAGATGCATCTAGATCTCAACACTGTACATGCTAATGTAACATAGCTGTGTGTCCTGCAAAAAGAGCAGGGGTACCTTAAGTCATCTCACAAGATGTGGAAACAGCACTCAACCATATCCTTCTTTGATGTATCCTGAACCAGTTGCCTTGAATACTCTGGCTTTTTTCGATTGCATCTAGCTGTTGTGTGTGGGGAATTATTCATTCTAGAGTCAACCTTATTCCATAAAAAACGGTGCTAGAAAATCCAGCTGTAAATCATATGGAATTCCACACCTGACGCTTCCCATTCCAGTGTCATATGTGGTGAATGTACATTCAATAGAATTCCAGGTTTCCATGCGTGGAGCAAGGTCTCCCTCTACAGGATGTGGGGATGTAGCTCAGTGGTAGAGCGCATGCTTAGCATGTATGAGGCCCCGGGTTCAATCCCCGGCATCTCCAGCTTTTCGCCATGCTAATCTTGCCTTTTGACAGATAGCTAGGCTGGCATCATGAGTAAGGAAGTGAGATGTCATGCAGCTGGTGCCAGAACCCCACTTTCTTCGCCTTGCAAAACCTTTTGAAATGGGGCTATCTCATTTCCCGTGTTTATAGAAAAAAATAATCTTGCTTCCATAAGAAACCAAAGTGGTGATTTATCTTGGCATTCTTAGTATAGAAAACGGGCACAGCTGTCTTGGTCATTTATTTGAATTCTTCCTCTAAACCAGAGACTCTTACCAGAAGGTTTAAGAAAAACAGAATGTTTTCTTCATCCTAATCCCTTCTGAATGGTCCATTAATCTACTGGTTTTGCTTTTCCAGTTCCTTTCACAGAAGCATTAAAAATGCATGTTCTTCATGCTCCGTACGGAGTAATGACTCTCCTAACTTTCTGTCCTTTCCTTCATGTTCCCATGCTGTCATCCTTTTGCCAGAAATGCTTCCAAAGGGCTGTGGATTCCTCGGCCCCATGCCCTTTCAGGAAAACTCCTTTCTGTAGGATTTCTAATTCTAGGTCCCCTGCTTTCCTTCACGCCAGCACAGCACATTCAGGTAGGTAAGCAGTCCCCCTTTATGGTGATAAGATGTAGCTGAGAATGCACTCTAGGAAGTGGCAATTTGTAGAGCAAGCTGCAGGTCATATTCATGATTTTCAAGATTAGACTGCAGTACTCCCACCCCACTCCCGCCGCAACCATTATTGAAAGAAAGATGAATGCAGCATGGAAAGCTGTACTGCCTAATCCTCCGATAGCTCAGTTGGGAGAGCGGAGGACTGTAGTGGAGAAACAGAAATCCTTATGTCGCTGGTTCAATCCGGCTCGGAGGAGTTTCCCCTTTTTTGTTTTCCATAGCTGCTTTCTCTCTTGTTAAAACATTATGTGCCCCTCTGATTGAGAAACATTTCCCTAGCTCCAAATAAATGCTAGGACAGAAGGGTAGACTTCTTCTGCTTTCCAATGAAATTGACCACATAGTCATTTCTGAGGGATGTTGGAAGAGAAATAAACAAGGACCTGCAGATCAGAATTCATTCCAAAGCCTTGACTAAATATATGAAGGCACTTGGAAGACTTCCAGTTTCATTGTACCAAGGTAGATGTTTCGGCAGCCGAACCAGCTAAAACTCACCTACAATGAGTGGCCATGGATATGAAAGAGGGAATCTACAAAGACACCAACTCCTTAAAACTGAGCAAGATGCAATGTGGAGGAATAGTTTACAGATTTGGAGAAAATCTGAGATGTTTCTCTTGACAAAAGAAACACTGCAATGCCCTCTCTGAGGATCGAACTCAGGACCTTCAGATTATGAGACTGACGCGCTGCCTACTGCGCTAAGAAGGCTGCTTGAAACCGCTAACAAATGCGTCTACACACCATGAAGAGGGAAGGTAGCAAAAATGCTGTTCTCATGTTGGAATATCAATACACTTCGGTTGCCTCGCTGGATTAAAATCGGCTGCAGTTATAATGGTCAGAAGACTGCTCTTTCCCAGTGCTTAAACCCACACCCCATACATTTAGCCATGCAAAAGAAATCAGGGCATACCATTCACCTCTCTAAGAAAGATCGTGCCATTTTTTCCTCCACATAACTGAGAATGAAATGGACTAAAACCCAGAATTAACATGCCGCCCCTAGCCGTAGATGCATCTAGATCTCAACACTGTACATGCTAATGTAACATAGCTGTGTGTCCTGCAAAAAGAGCAGGGGTACCTTAAGTCATCTCACAAGATGTGGAAACAGCACTCAACCATATCCTTCTTTGATGTATCCTGAACCAGTTGCCTTGAATACTCTGGCTTTTTTCGATTGCATCTAGCTGTTGTGTGTGGGGAATTATTCATTCTAGAGTCAACCTTATTCCATAAAAAACGGTGCTAGAAAATCCAGCTGTAAATCATATGGAAATCCACACCTGACGCTTCCCATTCCAGTGTCATATGTGGTGAATGTACATTCAATAGAATTCCAGGTTTCCATGCGTGGAGCAAGGTCTCCCTCTACAGGATGTGGGGATGTAGCTCAGTGGTAGAGCGCATGCTTAGCATGTATGAGGCCCCGGGTTCAATCCCCGGCATCTCCAGCTTTTCGCCATGCTAATCTTGCCTTTTGACAGATAGCTAGGCTGGCATCATGAGTAAGGAAGTGAGATGTCATGCAGCTGGTGCCAGAACCCCACTTTCTTCGCCTTGCAAAACCTTTTGAAATGGGGCTATCTCATTTCCCGTGTTTATAGAAAAAAATAATCTTGCTTCCATAAGAAACCAAAGTGGTGATTTATCTTGGCATTCTTAGTATAGAAAACGGGCACAGCTGTCTTGGTCATTTATTTGAATTCTTCCTCTAAACCAGAGACTCTTACCAGAAGGTTTAAGAAAAACAGAATGTTTTCTTCATCCTAATCCCTTCTGAATGGTCCATTAATCTACTGGTTTTGCTTTTCCAGTTCCTTTCACAGAAGCATTAAAAATGCATGTTCTTCATGCTCCGTACGGAGTAATGACTCTCCTAACTTTCTGTCCTTTCCTTCATGTTCCCATGCTGTCATCCTTTTGCCAGAAATGCTTCCAAAGGGCTGTGGATTCCTCGGCCCCATGCCCTTTCAGGAAAACTCCTTTCTGTAGGATTTCTAATTCTAGGTCCCCTGCTTTCCTTCACGCCAGCACAGCACATTCAGGTAGGTAAGCAGTCCCCCTTTATGGTGATAAGATGTAGCTGAGAATGCACTCTAGGAAGTGGCAATTTGTAGAGCAAGCTGCAGGTCATATTCATGATTTTCAAGATTAGACTGCAGTACTCCCACCCCACTCCCGCCGCAACCATTATTGAAAGAAAGATGAATGCAGCATGGAAAGCTGTACTGCCTAATCCTCCGATAGCTCAGTTGGGAGAGCGGAGGACTGTAGTGGAGAAACAGAAATCCTTAGGTCGCTGGTTCAAATCCGGCTCGGAGGAGTTTCCCCTTTTTTGTTTTCCATAGCTGCTTTCTCTCTTGTTAAAACATTATGTGCCCCTCTGATTGAGAAACATTTCCCTAGCTCCAAATAAATGCTAGGACAGAAGGGTAGACTTCTTCTGCTTTCCAATGAAATTGACCACATAGTCATTTCTGAGGGATGTTGGAAGAGAAATAAACAAGGACCTGCAGATCAGAATTCATTCCAAAGCCTTGACTAAATATATGAAGGCACTTGGAAGACTTCCAGTTTCATTGTACCAAGGTAGATGTTTCGGCAGCCGAACCAGCTAAAACTCACCTACAATGAGTGGCCATGGATATGAAAGAGGGAATCTACAAAGACACCAACTCCTTAAAACTGAGCAAGATGCAATGTGGAGGAATAGTTTACAGATTTGGAGAAAATCTGAGATGTTTCTCTTGACAAAAGAAACACTGCAATGCCCTCTCTGAGGATCGAACTCAGGACCTTCAGATTATGAGACTGACGCGCTGCCTACTGCGCTAAGAAGGCTGCTTGAAACCGCTAACAAATGCGTCTACACACCATGAAGAGGGAAGGTAGCAAAAATGCTGTTCTCATGTTGGAATATCAATACACTTCGGTTGCCTCGCTGGATTAAAATCGTCTGCAGTTATAATGGTCAGAAGACTGCTCTTTCCCAGTGCTTAAACCCACACCCCATACATTTAGCCATGCAAAAGAAATCAGGGCATACCATTCACCTCTCTAAGAAAGATCGTGCCATTTTTTCCTCCACATAACTGAGAATGAAATGGACTAAAACCCAGAATTAACATGCCGCCCCTAGCCGTAGATGCATCTAGATCTCAACACTGTACATGCTAATGTAACATAGCTGTGTGTCCTGCAAAAAGAGCAGGGGTACCTTAAGTCATCTCACAAGATGTGGAAACAGCACTCAACCATATCCTTCTTTGATGTATCCTGAACCAGTTGCCTTGAATACTCTGGCTTTTTTCGATTGCATCTAGCTGTTGTGTGTGGGGAATTATTCATTCTAGAGTCAACCTTATTCCATAAAAAACGGTGCTAGAAAATCCAGCTGTAAATCATATGGAATTCCACACCTGACGCTTCCCATTCCAGTGTCATATGTGGTGAATGTACATTCAATAGAATTCCAGGTTTCCATGCGTGGAGCAAGGTCTCCCTCTACAGGATGTGGGGATGTAGCTCAGTGGTAGAGCGCATGCTTAGCATGTATGAGGCCCCGGGTTCAATCCCCGGCATCTCCAGCTTTTCGCCATGCTAATCTTGCCTTTTGACAGATAGCTAGGCTGGCATCATGAGTAAGGAAGTGAGATGTCATGCAGCTGGTGCCAGAACCCCACTTTCTTCGCCTTGCAAAACCTTTTGAAATGGGGCTATCTCATTTCCCGTGTTTATAGAAAAAAATAATCTTGCTTCCATAAGAAACCAAAGTGGTGATTTATCTTGGCATTCTTAGTATAGAAAACGGGCACAGCTGTCTTGGTCATTTATTTGAATTCTTCCTCTAAACCAGAGACTCTTACCAGAAGGTTTAAGAAAAACAGAATGTTTTCTTCATCCTAATCCCTTCTGAATGGTCCATTAATCTACTGGTTTTGCTTTTCCAGTTCCTTTCACAGAAGCATTAAAAATGCATGTTCTTCATGCTCCGTACGGAGTAATGACTCTCCTAACTTTCTGTCCTTTCCTTCATGTTCCCATGCTGTCATCCTTTTGCCAGAAATGCTTCCAAAGGGCTGTGGATTCCTCGGCCCCATGCCCTTTCAGGAAAACTCCTTTCTGTAGGATTTCTAATTCTAGGTCCCCTGCTTTCCTTCACGCCAGCACAGCACATTCAGGTAGGTAAGCAGTCCCCCTTTATGGTGATAAGATGTAGCTGAGAATGCACTCTAGGAAGTGGCAATTTGTAGAGCAAGCTGCAGGTCATATTCATGATTTTCAAGATTAGACTGCAGTACTCCCACCCCACTCCCGCCGCAACCATTATTGAAAGAAAGATGAATGCAGCATGGAAAGCTGTACTGCCTAATCCTCCGATAGCTCAGTTGGGAGAGCGGAGGACTGTAGTGGAGAAACAGAAATCCTTATGTCGCTGGTTCAATCCGGCTCGGAGGAGTTTCCCCTTTTTTGTTTTCCATAGCTGCTTTCTCTCTTGTTAAAACATTATGTGCCCCTCTGATTGAGAAACATTTCCCTAGCTCCAAATAAATGCTAGGACAGAAGGGTAGACTTCTTCTGCTTTCCAATGAAATTGACCACATAGTCATTTCTGAGGGATGTTGGAAGAGAAATAAACAAGGACCTGCAGATCAGAATTCATTCCAAAGCCTTGACTAAATATATGAAGGCACTTGGAAGACTTCCAGTTTCATTGTACCAAGGTAGATGTTTCGGCAGCCGAACCAGCTAAAACTCACCTACAATGAGTGGCCATGGATATGAAAGAGGGAATCTACAAAGACACCAACTCCTTAAAACTGAGCAAGATGCAATGTGGAGGAATAGTTTACAGATTTGGAGAAAATCTGAGATGTTTCTCTTGACAAAAGAAACACTGCAATGCCCTCTCTGAGGATCGAACTCAGGACCTTCAGATTATGAGACTGACGCGCTGCCTACTGCGCTAAGAAGGCTGCTTGAAACCGCTAACAAATGCGTCTACACACCATGAAGAGGGAAGGTAGCAAAAATGCTGTTCTCATGTTGGAATATCAATACACTTCGGTTGCCTCGCTGGATTAAAATCGTCTGCAGTTATAATGGTCAGAAGACTGCTCTTTCCCAGTGCTTAAACCCACACCCCATACATTTAGCCATGCAAAAGAAATCAGGGCATACCATTCACCTCTCTAAGAAAGATCGTGCCATTTTTTCCTCCACATAACTGAGAATGAAATGGACTAAAACCCAGAATTAACATGCCGCCCCTAGCCGTAGATGCATCTAGATCTCAACACTGTACATGCTAATGTAACATAGCTGTGTGTCCTGCAAAAAGAGCAGGGGTACCTTAAGTCATCTCACAAGATGTGGAAACAGCACTCAACCATATCCTTCTTTGATGTATCCTGAACCAGTTGCCTTGAATACTCTGGCTTTTTTCGATTGCATCTAGCTGTTGTGTGTGGGGAATTATTCATTCTAGAGTCAACCTTATTCCATAAAAAACGGTGCTAGAAAATCCAGCTGTAAATCATATGGAATTCCACACCTGACGCTTCCCATTCCAGTGTCATATGTGGTGAATGTACATTCAATAGAATTCCAGGTTTCCATGCGTGGAGCAAGGTCTCCCTCTACAGGATGTGGGGATGTAGCTCAGTGGTAGAGCGCATGCTTAGCATGTATGAGGCCCCGGGTTCAATCCCCGGCATCTCCAGCTTTTCGCCATGCTAATCTTGCCTTTTGACAGATAGCTAGGCTGGCATCGTGAGTAAGGAAGTGAGATGTCATGCAGCTGGTGCCAGAACCCCACTTTCTTCGCCTTGCAAAACCTTTTGAAATGGGGCTATCTCATTTCCCGTGTTTATAGAAAAAAATAATCTTGCTTCCATAAGAAACCAAAGTGGTGATTTATCTTGGCATTCTTAGTATAGAAAACGGGCACAGCTGTCTTGGTCATTTATTTGAATTCTTCCTCTAAACCAGAGACTCTTACCAGAAGGTTTAAGAAAAACAGAATGTTTTCTTCATCCTAATCCCTTCTGAATGGTCCATTAATCTACTGGTTTTGCTTTTCCAGTTCCTTTCACAGAAGCATTAAAAATGCATGTTCTTCATGCTCCGTACGGAGTAATGACTCTCCTAACTTTCTGTCCTTTCCTTCATGTTCCCATGCTGTCATCCTTTTGCCAGAAATGCTTCCAAAGGGCTGTGGATTCCTCGGCCCCATGCCCTTTCAGGAAAACTCCTTTCTGTAGGATTTCTAATTCTAGGTCCCCTGCTTTCCTTCACGCCAGCACAGCACATTCAGGTAGGTAAGCAGTCCCCCTTTATGGTGATAAGATGTAGCTGAGAATGCACTCTAGGAAGTGGCAATTTGTAGAGCAAGCTGCAGGTCATATTCATGATTTTCAAGATTAGACTGCAGTACTCCCACCCCACTCCCGCCGCAACCATTATTGAAAGAAAGATGAATGCAGCATGGAAAGCTGTACTGCCTAATCCTCCGATAGCTCAGTTGGGAGAGCGGAGGACTGTAGTGGAGAAACAGAAATCCTTAGGTCGCTGGTTCAAATCCGGCTCGGAGGAGTTTCCCCTTTTTTGTTTTCCATAGCTGCTTTCTCTCTTGTTAAAACATTATGTGCCCCTCTGATTGAGAAACATTTCCCTAGCTCCAAATAAATGCTAGGACAGAAGGGTAGACTTCTTCTGCTTTCCAATGAAATTGACCACATAGTCATTTCTGAGGGATGTTGGAAGAGAAATAAACAAGGACCTGCAGATCAGAATTCATTCCAAAGCCTTGACTAAATATATGAAGGCACTTGGAAGACTTCCAGTTTCATTGTACCAAGGTAGATGTTTCGGCAGCCGAACCAGCTAAAACTCACCTACAATGAGTGGCCATGGATATGAAAGAGGGAATCTACAAAGACACCAACTCCTTAAAACTGAGCAAGATGCAATGTGGAGGAATAGTTTACAGATTTGGAGAAAATCTGAGATGTTTCTCTTGACAAAAGAAACACTGCAATGCCCTCACTGAGGATCGAACTCAGGACCTTCAGATTATGAGACTGACGCGCTGCCTACTGCGCTAAGAAGGCTGCTTGAAACCGCTAACAAATGCGTCTACACACCATGAAGAGGGAAGGTAGCAAAAATGCTGTTCTCATGTTGGAATATCAATACACTTCGGTTGCCTCGCTGGATTAAAATCGTCTGCAGTTATAATGGTCAGAAGACTGCTCTTTCCCAGTGCTTAAACCCACACCCCATACATTTAGCCATGCAAAAGAAATCAGGGCATACCATTCACCTCTCTAAGAAAGATCGTGCCATTTTTTCCTCCACATAACTGAGAATGAAATGGACTAAAACCCAGAATTAACATGCCGCCCCTAGCCGTAGATGCATCTAGATCTCAACACTGTACATGCTAATGTAACATAGCTGTGTGTCCTGCAAAAAGAGCAGGGGTACCTTAAGTCATCTCACAAGATGTGGAAACAGCACTCAACCATATCCTTCTTTGATGTATCCTGAACCAGTTGCCTTGAATACTCTGGCTTTTTTCGATTGCATCTAGCTGTTGTGTGTGGGGAATTATTCATTCTAGAGTCAACCTTATTCCATAAAAAACGGTGCTAGAAAATCCAGCTGTAAATCATATGGAATTCCACACCTGACGCTTCCCATTCCAGTGTCATATGTGGTGAATGTACATTCAATAGAATTCCAGGTTTCCATGCGTGGAGCAAGGTCTCCCTCTACAGGATGTGGGGATGTAGCTCAGTGGTAGAGCGCATGCTTAGCATGTATGAGGCCCCGGGTTCAATCCCCGGCATCTCCAGCTTTTCGCCATGCTAATCTTGCCTTTTGACAGATAGCTAGGCTGGCATCATGAGTAAGGAAGTGAGATGTCATGCAGCTGGTGCCAGAACCCCACTTTCTTCGCCTTGCAAAACCTTTTGAAATGGGGCTATCTCATTTCCCGTGTTTATAGAAAAAAATAATCTTGCTTCCATAAGAAACCAAAGTGGTGATTTATCTTGGCATTCTTAGTATAGAAAACGGGCACAGCTGTCTTGGTCATTTATTTGAATTCTTCCTCTAAACCAGAGACTCTTACCAGAAGGTTTAAGAAAAACAGAATGTTTTCTTCATCCTAATCCCTTCTGAATGGTCCATTAATCTACTGGTTTTGCTTTTCCAGTTCCTTTCACAGAAGCATTAAAAATGCATGTTCTTCATGCTCCGTACGGAGTAATGACTCTCCTAACTTTCTGTCCTTTCCTTCATGTTCCCATGCTGTCATCCTTTTGCCAGAAATGCTTCCAAAGGGCTGTGGATTCCTCGGCCCCATGCCCTTTCAGGAAAACTCCTTTCTGTAGGATTTCTAATTCTAGGTCCCCTGCTTTCCTTCACGCCAGCACAGCACATTCAGGTAGGTAAGCAGTCCCCCTTTATGGTGATAAGATGTAGCTGAGAATGCACTCTAGGAAGTGGCAATTTGTAGAGCAAGCTGCAGGTCATATTCATGATTTTCAAGATTAGACTGCAGTACTCCCACCCCACTCCCGCCGCAACCATTATTGAAAGAAAGATGAATGCAGCATGGAAAGCTGTACTGCCTAATCCTCCGATAGCTCAGTTGGGAGAGCGGAGGACTGTAGTGGAGAAACAGAAATCCTTAGGTCGCTGGTTCAAATCCGGCTCGGAGGAGTTTCCCCTTTTTTGTTTTCCATAGCTGCTTTCTCTCTTGTTAAAACATTATGTGCCCCTCTGATTGAGAAACATTTCCCTAGCTCCAAATAAATGCTAGGACAGAAGGGTAGACTTCTTCTGCTTTCCAATGAAATTGACCACATAGTCATTTCTGAGGGATGTTGGAAGAGAAATAAACAAGGACCTGCAGATCAGAATTCATTCCAAAGCCTTGACTAAATATATGAAGGCACTTGGAAGACTTCCAGTTTCATTGTACCAAGGTAGATGTTTCGGCAGCCGAACCAGCTAAAACTCACCTACAATGAGTGGCCATGGATATGAAAGAGGGAATCTACAAAGACACCAACTCCTTAAAACTGAGCAAGATGCAATGTGGAGGAATAGTTTACAGATTTGGAGAAAATCTGAGATGTTTCTCTTGACAAAAGAAACACTGCAATGCCCTCTCTGAGGATCGAACTCAGGACCTTCAGATTATGAGACTGACGCGCTGCCTACTGCGCTAAGAAGGCTGCTTGAAACCGCTAACAAATGCGTCTACACACCATGAAGAGGGAAGGTAGCAAAAATGCTGTTCTCATGTTGGAATATCAATACACTTCGGTTGCCTCGCTGGATTAAAATCGTCTGCAGTTATAATGGTCAGAAGACTGCTCTTTCCCAGTGCTTAAACCCACACCCCATACATTTAGCCATGCAAAAGAAATCAGGGCATACCATTCACCTCTCTAAGAAAGATCGTGCCATTTTTTCCTCCACATAACTGAGAATGAAATGGACTAAAACCCAGAATTAACATGCCGCCCCTAGCCGTAGATGCATCTAGATCTCAACACTGTACATGCTAATGTAACATAGCTGTGTGTCCTGCAAAAAGAGCAGGGGTACCTTAAGTCATCTCACAAGATGTGGAAACAGCACTCAACCATATCCTTCTTTGATGTATCCTGAACCAGTTGCCTTGAATACTCTGGCTTTTTTCGATTGCATCTAGCTGTTGTGTGTGGGGAATTATTCATTCTAGAGTCAACCTTATTCCATAAAAAACGGTGCTAGAAAATCCAGCTGTAAATCATATGGAATTCCACACCTGACGCTTCCCATTCCAGTGTCATATGTGGTGAATGTACATTCAATAGAATTCCAGGTTTCCATGCGTGGAGCAAGGTCTCCCTCTACAGGATGTGGGGATGTAGCTCAGTGGTAGAGCGCATGCTTAGCATGTTTGAGGCCCCGGGTTCAATCCCCGGCATCTCCAGCTTTTCGCCATGCTAATCTTGCCTTTTGACAGATAGCTAGGCTGGCATCATGAGTAAGGAAGTGAGATGTCATGCAGCTGGTGCCAGAACCCCACTTTCTTCGCCTTGCAAAACCTTTTGAAATGGGGCTATCTCATTTCCCGTGTTTATAGAAAAAAATAATCTTGCTTCCATAAGAAACCAAAGTGGTGATTTATCTTGGCATTCTTAGTATAGAAAACGGGCACAGCTGTCTTGGTCATTTATTTGAATTCTTCCTCTAAACCAGAGACTCTTACCAGAAGGTTTAAGAAAAACAGAATGTTTTCTTCATCCTAATCCCTTCTGAATGGTCCATTAATCTACTGGTTTTGCTTTTCCAGTTCCTTTCACAGAAGCATTAAAAATGCATGTTCTTCATGCTCCGTACGGAGTAATGACTCTCCTAACTTTCTGTCCTTTCCTTCATGTTCCCATGCTGTCATCCTTTTGCCAGAAATGCTTCCAAAGGGCTGTGGATTCCTCGGCCCCATGCCCTTTCAGGAAAACTCCTTTCTGTAGGATTTCTAATTCTAGGTCCCCTGCTTTCCTTCACGCCAGCACAGCACATTCAGGTAGGTAAGCAGTCCCCCTTTATGGTGATAAGATGTAGCTGAGAATGCACTCTAGGAAGTGGCAATTTGTAGAGCAAGCTGCAGGTCATATTCATGATTTTCAAGATTAGACTGCAGTACTCCCACCCCACTCCCGCCGCAACCATTATTGAAAGAAAGATGAATGCAGCATGGAAAGCTGTACTGCCTAATCCTCCGATAGCTCAGTTGGGAGAGCGGAGGACTGTAGTGGAGAAACAGAAATCCTTAGGTCGCTGGTTCAAATCCGGCTCGGAGGAGTTTCCCCTTTTTTGTTTTCCATAGCTGCTTTCTCTCTTGTTAAAACATTATGTGCCCCTCTGATTGAGAAACATTTCCCTAGCTCCAAATAAATGCTAGGACAGAAGGGTAGACTTCTTCTGCTTTCCAATGAAATTGACCACATAGTCATTTCTGAGGGATGTTGGAAGAGAAATAAACAAGGACCTGCAGATCAGAATTCATTCCAAAGCCTTGACTAAATATATGAAGGCACTTGGAAGACTTCCAGTTTCATTGTACCAAGGTAGATGTTTCGGCAGCCGAACCAGCTAAAACTCACCTACAATGAGTGGCCATGGATATGAAAGAGGGAATCTACAAAGACACCAACTCCTTAAAACTGAGCAAGATGCAATGTGGAGGAATAGTTTACAGATTTGGAGAAAATCTGAGATGTTTCTCTTGACAAAAGAAACACTGCAATGCCCTCACTGAGGATCGAACTCAGGACCTTCAGATTATGAGACTGACGCGCTGCCTACTGCGCTAAGAAGGCTGCTTGAAACCGCTAACAAATGCGTCTACACACCATGAAGAGGGAAGGTAGCAAAAATGCTGTTCTCATGTTGGAATATCAATACACTTCGGTTGCCTCGCTGGATTAAAATCGTCTGCAGTTATAATGGTCAGAAGACTGCTCTTTCCCAGTGCTTAAACCCACACCCCATACATTTAGCCATGCAAAAGAAATCAGGGCATACCATTCACCTCTCTAAGAAAGATCGTGCCATTTTTTCCTCCACATAACTGAGAATGAAATGGACTAAAACCCAGAATTAACATGCCGCCCCTAGCCGTAGATGCATCTAGATCTCAACACTGTACATGCTAATGTAACATAGCTGTGTGTCCTGCAAAAAGAGCAGGGGTACCTTAAGTCATCTCACAAGATGTGGAAACAGCACTCAACCATATCCTTCTTTGATGTATCCTGAACCAGTTGCCTTGAATACTCTGGCTTTTTTCGATTGCATCTAGCTGTTGTGTGTGGGGAATTATTCATTCTAGAGTCAACCTTATTCCATAAAAAACGGTGCTAGAAAATCCAGCTGTAAATCATATGGAATTCCACACCTGACGCTTCCCATTCCAGTGTCATATGTGGTGAATGTACATTCAATAGAATTCCAGGTTTCCATGCGTGGAGCAAGGTCTCCCTCTACAGGATGTGGGGATGTAGCTCAGTGGTAGAGCGCATGCTTAGCATGTATGAGGCCCCGGGTTCAATCCCCGGCATCTCCAGCTTTTCGCCATGCTAATCTTGCCTTTTGACAGATAGCTAGGCTGGCATCATGAGTAAGGAAGTGAGATGTCATGCAGCTGGTGCCAGAACCCCACTTTCTTCGCCTTGCAAAACCTTTTGAAATGGGGCTATCTCATTTCCCGTGTTTATAGAAAAAAATAATCTTGCTTCCATAAGAAACCAAAGTGGTGATTTATCTTGGCATTCTTAGTATAGAAAACGGGCACAGCTGTCTTGGTCATTTATTTGAATTCTTCCTCTAAACCAGAGACTCTTACCAGAAGGTTTAAGAAAAACAGAATGTTTTCTTCATCCTAATCCCTTCTGAATGGTCCATTAATCTACTGGTTTTGCTTTTCCAGTTCCTTTCACAGAAGCATTAAAAATGCATGTTCTTCATGCTCCGTACGGAGTAATGACTCTCCTAACTTTCTGTCCTTTCCTTCATGTTCCCATGCTGTCATCCTTTTGCCAGAAATGCTTCCAAAGGGCTGTGGATTCCTCGGCCCCATGCCCTTTCAGGAAAACTCCTTTCTGTAGGATTTCTAATTCTAGGTCCCCTGCTTTCCTTCACGCCAGCACAGCACATTCAGGTAGGTAAGCAGTCCCCCTTTATGGTGATAAGATGTAGCTGAGAATGCACTCTAGGAAGTGGCAATTTGTAGAGCAAGCTGCAGGTCATATTCATGATTTTCAAGATTAGACTGCAGTACTCCCACCCCACTCCCGCCGCAACCATTATTGAAAGAAAGATGAATGCAGCATGGAAAGCTGTACTGCCTAATCCTCCGATAGCTCAGTTGGGAGAGCGGAGGACTGTAGTGGAGAAACAGAAATCCTTAGGTCGCTGGTTCAAATCCGGCTCGGAGGAGTTTCCCCTTTTTTGTTTTCCATAGCTGCTTTCTCTCTTGTTAAAACATTATGTGCCCCTCTGATTGAGAAACATTTCCCTAGCTCCAAATAAATGCTAGGACAGAAGGGTAGACTTCTTCTGCTTTCCAATGAAATTGACCACATAGTCATTTCTGAGGGATGTTGGAAGAGAAATAAACAAGGACCTGCAGATCAGAATTCATTCCAAAGCCTTGACTAAATATATGAAGGCACTTGGAAGACTTCCAGTTTCATTGTACCAAGGTAGATGTTTCGGCAGCCGAACCAGCTAAAACTCACCTACAATGAGTGGCCATGGATATGAAAGAGGGAATCTACAAAGACACCAACTCCTTAAAACTGAGCAAGATGCAATGTGGAGGAATAGTTTACAGATTTGGAGAAAATCTGAGATGTTTCTCTTGACAAAAGAAACACTGCAATGCCCTCTCTGAGGATCGAACTCAGGACCTTCAGATTATGAGACTGACGCGCTGCCTACTGCGCTAAGAAGGCTGCTTGAAACCGCTAACAAATGCGTCTACACACCATGAAGAGGGAAGGTAGCAAAAATGCTGTTCTCATGTTGGAATATCAATACACTTCGGTTGCCTCGCTGGATTAAAATCGTCTGCAGTTATAATGGTCAGAAGACTGCTCTTTCCCAGTGCTTAAACCCACACCCCATACATTTAGCCATGCAAAAGAAATCAGGGCATACCATTCACCTCTCTAAGAAAGATCGTGCCATTTTTTCCTCCACATAACTGAGAATGAAATGGACTAAAACCCAGAATTAACATGCCGCCCCTAGCCGTAGATGCATCTAGATCTCAACACTGTACATGCTAATGTAACATAGCTGTGTGTCCTGCAAAAAGAGCAGGGGTACCTTAAGTCATCTCACAAGATGTGGAAACAGCACTCAACCATATCCTTCTTTGATGTATCCTGAACCAGTTGCCTTGAATACTCTGGCTTTTTTCGATTGCATCTAGCTGTTGTGTGTGGGGAATTATTCATTCTAGAGTCAACCTTATTCCATAAAAAACGGTGCTAGAAAATCCAGCTGTAAATCATATGGAATTCCACACCTGACGCTTCCCATTCCAGTGTCATATGTGGTGAATGTACATTCAATAGAATTCCAGGTTTCCATGCGTGGAGCAAGGTCTCCCTCTACAGGATGTGGGGATGTAGCTCAGTGGTAGAGCGCATGCTTAGCATGTTTGAGGCCCCGGGTTCAATCCCCGGCATCTCCAGCTTTTCGCCATGCTAATCTTGCCTTTTGACAGATAGCTAGGCTGGCATCATGAGTAAGGAAGTGAGATGTCATGCAGCTGGTGCCAGAACCCCACTTTCTTCGCCTTGCAAAACCTTTTGAAATGGGGCTATCTCATTTCCCGTGTTTATAGAAAAAAATAATCTTGCTTCCATAAGAAACCAAAGTGGTGATTTATCTTGGCATTCTTAGTATAGAAAACGGGCACAGCTGTCTTGGTCATTTATTTGAATTCTTCCTCTAAACCAGAGACTCTTACCAGAAGGTTTAAGAAAAACAGAATGTTTTCTTCATCCTAATCCCTTCTGAATGGTCCATTAATCTACTGGTTTTGCTTTTCCAGTTCCTTTCACAGAAGCATTAAAAATGCATGTTCTTCATGCTCCGTACGGAGTAATGACTCTCCTAACTTTCTGTCCTTTCCTTCATGTTCCCATGCTGTCATCCTTTTGCCAGAAATGCTTCCAAAGGGCTGTGGATTCCTCGGCCCCATGCCCTTTCAGGAAAACTCCTTTCTGTAGGATTTCTAATTCTAGGTCCCCTGCTTTCCTTCACGCCAGCACAGCACATTCAGGTAGGTAAGCAGTCCCCCTTTATGGTGATAAGATGTAGCTGAGAATGCACTCTAGGAAGTGGCAATTTGTAGAGCAAGCTGCAGGTCATATTCATGATTTTCAAGATTAGACTGCAGTACTCCCACCCCACTCCCGCCGCAACCATTATTGAAAGAAAGATGAATGCAGCATGGAAAGCTGTACTGCCTAATCCTCCGATAGCTCAGTTGGGAGAGCGGAGGACTGTAGTGGAGAAACAGAAATCCTTAGGTCGCTGGTTCAAATCCGGCTCGGAGGAGTTTCCCCTTTTTTGTTTTCCATAGCTGCTTTCTCTCTTGTTAAAACATTATGTGCCCCTCTGATTGAGAAACATTTCCCTAGCTCCAAATAAATGCTAGGACAGAAGGGTAGACTTCTTCTGCTTTCCAATGAAATTGACCACATAGTCATTTCTGAGGGATGTTGGAAGAGAAATAAACAAGGACCTGCAGATCAGAATTCATTCCAAAGCCTTGACTAAATATATGAAGGCACTTGGAAGACTTCCAGTTTCATTGTACCAAGGTAGATGTTTCGGCAGCCGAACCAGCTAAAACTCACCTACAATGAGTGGCCATGGATATGAAAGAGGGAATCTACAAAGACACCAACTCCTTAAAACTGAGCAAGATGCAATGTGGAGGAATAGTTTACAGATTTGGAGAAAATCTGAGATGTTTCTCTTGACAAAAGAAACACTGCAATGCCCTCACTGAGGATCGAACTCAGGACCTTCAGATTATGAGACTGACGCGCTGCCTACTGCGCTAAGAAGGCTGCTTGAAACCGCTAACAAATGCGTCTACACACCATGAAGAGGGAAGGTAGCAAAAATGCTGTTCTCATGTTGGAATATCAATACACTTCGGTTGCCTCGCTGGATTAAAATCGTCTGCAGTTATAATGGTCAGAAGACTGCTCTTTCCCAGTGCTTAAACCCACACCCCATACATTTAGCCATGCAAAAGAAATCAGGGCATACCATTCACCTCTCTAAGAAAGATCGTGCCATTTTTTCCTCCACATAACTGAGAATGAAATGGACTAAAACCCAGAATTAACATGCCGCCCCTAGCCGTAGATGCATCTAGATCTCAACACTGTACATGCTAATGTAACATAGCTGTGTGTCCTGCAAAAAGAGCAGGGGTACCTTAAGTCATCTCACAAGATGTGGAAACAGCACTCAACCATATCCTTCTTTGATGTATCCTGAACCAGTTGCCTTGAATACTCTGGCTTTTTTCGATTGCATCTAGCTGTTGTGTGTGGGGAATTATTCATTCTAGAGTCAACCTTATTCCATAAAAAACGGTGCTAGAAAATCCAGCTGTAAATCATATGGAATTCCACACCTGACGCTTCCCATTCCAGTGTCATATGTGGTGAATGTACATTCAATAGAATTCCAGGTTTCCATGCGTGGAGCAAGGTCTCCCTCTACAGGATGTGGGGATGTAGCTCAGTGGTAGAGCGCATGCTTAGCATGTATGAGGCCCCGGGTTCAATCCCCGGCATCTCCAGCTTTTCGCCATGCTAATCTTGCCTTTTGACAGATAGCTAGGCTGGCATCATGAGTAAGGAAGTGAGATGTCATGCAGCTGGTGCCAGAACCCCACTTTCTTCGCCTTGCAAAACCTTTTGAAATGGGGCTATCTCATTTCCCGTGTTTATAGAAAAAAATAATCTTGCTTCCATAAGAAACCAAAGTGGTGATTTATCTTGGCATTCTTAGTATAGAAAACGGGCACAGCTGTCTTGGTCATTTATTTGAATTCTTCCTCTAAACCAGAGACTCTTACCAGAAGGTTTAAGAAAAACAGAATGTTTTCTTCATCCTAATCCCTTCTGAATGGTCCATTAATCTACTGGTTTTGCTTTTCCAGTTCCTTTCATAGAAGCATTAAAAATGCATGTTCTTCATGCTCCGTACGGAGTAATGACTCTCCTAACTTTCTGTCCTTTCCTTCATGTTCCCATGCTGTCATCCTTTTGCCAGAAATGCTTCCAAAGGGCTGTGGATTCCTCGGCCCCATGCCCTTTCAGGAAAACTCCTTTCTGTAGGATTTCTAATTCTAGGTCCCCTGCTTTCCTTCACGCCAGCACAGCACATTCAGGTAGGTAAGCAGTCCCCCTTTATGGTGATAAGATGTAGCTGAGAATGCACTCTAGGAAGTGGCAATTTGTAGAGCAAGCTGCAGGTCATATTCATGATTTTCAAGATTAGACTGCAGTACTCCCACCCCACTCCCGCCGCAACCATTATTGAAAGAAAGATGAATGCAGCATGGAAAGCTGTACTGCCTAATCCTCCGATAGCTCAGTTGGGAGAGCGGAGGACTGTAGTGGAGAAACAGAAATCCTTAGGTCGCTGGTTCAAATCCGGCTCGGAGGAGTTTCCCCTTTTTTGTTTTCCATAGCTGCTTTCTCTCTTGTTAAAACATTATGTGCCCCTCTGATTGAGAAACATTTCCCTAGCTCCAAATAAATGCTAGGACAGAAGGGTAGACTTCTTCTGCTTTCCAATGAAATTGACCACATAGTCATTTCTGAGGGATGTTGGAAGAGAAATAAACAAGGACCTGCAGATCAGAATTCATTCCAAAGCCTTGACTAAATATATGAAGGCACTTGGAAGACTTCCAGTTTCATTGTACCAAGGTAGATGTTTCGGCAGCCGAACCAGCTAAAACTCACCTACAATGAGTGGCCATGGATATGAAAGAGGGAATCTACAAAGACACCAACTCCTTAAAACTGAGCAAGATGCAATGTGGAGGAATAGTTTACAGATTTGGAGAAAATCTGAGATGTTTCTCTTGACAAAAGAAACACTGCAATGCCCTCTCTGAGGATCGAACTCAGGACCTTCAGATTATGAGACTGACGCGCTGCCTACTGCGCTAAGAAGGCTGCTTGAAACCACTAACAAATGCGTCTACACACCATGAAGAGGGAAGGTAGCAAAAATGCTGTTCTCATGTTGGAATATCAATACACTTCGGTTGCCTCGCTGGATTAAAATCGTCTGCAGTTATAATGGTCAGAAGACTGCTCTTTCCCAGTGCTTAAACCCACACCCCATACATTTAGCCATGCAAAAGAAATCAGGGCATACCATTCACCTCTCTAAGAAAGATCGTGCCATTTTTTCCTCCACATAACTGAGAATGAAATGGACTAAAACCCAGAATTAACATGCCGCCCCTAGCCGTAGATGCATCTAGATCTCAACACTGTACATGCTAATGTAACATAGCTGTGTGTCCTGCAAAAAGAGCAGGGGTACCTTAAGTCATCTCACAAGATGTGGAAACAGCACTCAACCATATCCTTCTTTGATGTATCCTGAACCAGTTGCCTTGAATACTCTGGCTTTTTTCGATTGCATCTAGCTGTTGTGTGTGGGGAATTATTCATTCTAGAGTCAACCTTATTCCATAAAAAACGGTGCTAGAAAATCCAGCTGTAAATCATATGGAATTCCACACCTGACGCTTCCCATTCCAGTGTCATATGTGGTGAATGTACATTCAATAGAATTCCAGGTTTCCATGCGTGGAGCAAGGTCTCCCTCTACAGGATGTGGGGATGTAGCTCAGTGGTAGAGCGCATGCTTAGCATGTATGAGGCCCCGGGTTCAATCCCCGGCATCTCCAGCTTTTCGCCATGCTAATCTTGCCTTTTGACAGATAGCTAGGCTGGCATCATGAGTAAGGAAGTGAGATGTCATGCAGCTGGTGCCAGAACCCCACTTTCTTCGCCTTGCAAAACCTTTTGAAATGGGGCTATCTCATTTCCCGTGTTTATAGAAAAAAATAATCTTGCTTCCATAAGAAACCAAAGTGGTGATTTATCTTGGCATTCTTAGTATAGAAAACGGGCACAGCTGTCTTGGTCATTTATTTGAATTCTTCCTCTAAACCAGAGACTCTTACCAGAAGGTTTAAGAAAAACAGAATGTTTTCTTCATCCTAATCCCTTCTGAATGGTCCATTAATCTACTGGTTTTGCTTTTCCAGTTCCTTTCACAGAAGCATTAAAAATGCATGTTCTTCATGCTCCGTACGGAGTAATGACTCTCCTAACTTTCTGTCCTTTCCTTCATGTTCCCATGCTGTCATCCTTTTGCCAGAAATGCTTCCAAAGGGCTGTGGATTCCTCGGCCCCATGCCCTTTCAGGAAAACTCCTTTCTGTAGGATTTCTAATTCTAGGTCCCCTGCTTTCCTTCACGCCAGCACAGCACATTCAGGTAGGTAAGCAGTCCCCCTTTATGGTGATAAGATGTAGCTGAGAATGCACTCTAGGAAGTGGCAATTTGTAGAGCAAGCTGCAGGTCATATTCATGATTTTCAAGATTAGACTGCAGTACTCCCACCCCACTCCCGCCGCAACCATTATTGAAAGAAAGATGAATGCAGCATGGAAAGCTGTACTGCCTAATCCTCCGATAGCTCAGTTGGGAGAGCGGAGGACTGTAGTGGAGAAACAGAAATCCTTAGGTCGCTGGTTCAAATCCGGCTCGGAGGAGTTTCCCCTTTTTTGTTTTCCATAGCTGCTTTCTCTCTTGTTAAAACATTATGTGCCCCTCTGATTGAGAAACATTTCCCTAGCTCCAAATAAATGCTAGGACAGAAGGGTAGACTTCTTCTGCTTTCCAATGAAATTGACCACATAGTCATTTCTGAGGGATGTTGGAAGAGAAATAAACAAGGACCTGCAGATCAGAATTCATTCCAAAGCCTTGACTAAATATATGAAGGCACTTGGAAGACTTCCAGTTTCATTGTACCAAGGTAGATGTTTCGGCAGCCGAACCAGCTAAAACTCACCTACAATGAGTGGCCATGGATATGAAAGAGGGAATCTACAAAGACACCAACTCCTTAAAACTGAGCAAGATGCAATGTGGAGGAATAGTTTACAGATTTGGAGAAAATCTGAGATGTTTCTCTTGACAAAAGAAACACTGCAATGCCCTCACTGAGGATCGAACTCAGGACCTTCAGATTATGAGACTGACGCGCTGCCTACTGCGCTAAGAAGGCTGCTTGAAACCGCTAACAAATGCGTCTACACACCATGAAGAGGGAAGGTAGCAAAAATGCTGTTCTCATGTTGGAATATCAATACACTTCGGTTGCCTCGCTGGATTAAAATCGTCTGCAGTTATAATGGTCAGAAGACTGCTCTTTCCCAGTGCTTAAACCCACACCCCATACATTTAGCCATGCAAAAGAAATCAGGGCATACCATTCACCTCTCTAAGAAAGATCGTGCCATTTTTTCCTCCACATAACTGAGAATGAAATGGACTAAAACCCAGAATTAACATGCCGCCCCTAGCCGTAGATGCATCTAGATCTCAACACTGTACATGCTAATGTAACATAGCTGTGTGTCCTGCAAAAAGAGCAGGGGTACCTTAAGTCATCTCACAAGATGTGGAAACAGCACTCAACCATATCCTTCTTTGATGTATCCTGAACCAGTTGCCTTGAATACTCTGGCTTTTTTCGATTGCATCTAGCTGTTGTGTGTGGGGAATTATTCATTCTAGAGTCAACCTTATTCCATAAAAAACGGTGCTAGAAAATCCAGCTGTAAATCATATGGAATTCCACACCTGACGCTTCCCATTCCAGTGTCATATGTGGTGAATGTACATTCAATAGAATTCCAGGTTTCCATGCGTGGAGCAAGGTCTCCCTCTACAGGATGTGGGGATGTAGCTCAGTGGTAGAGCGCATGCTTAGCATGTATGAGGCCCCGGGTTCAATCCCCGGCATCTCCAGCTTTTCGCCATGCTAATCTTGCCTTTTGACAGATAGCTAGGCTGGCATCATGAGTAAGGAAGTGAGATGTCATGCAGCTGGTGCCAGAACCCCACTTTCTTCGCCTTGCAAAACCTTTTGAAATGGGGCTATCTCATTTCCCGTGTTTATAGAAAAAAATAATCTTGCTTCCATAAGAAACCAAAGTGGTGATTTATCTTGGCATTCTTAGTATAGAAAACGGGCACAGCTGTCTTGGTCATTTATTTGAATTCTTCCTCTAAACCAGAGACTCTTACCAGAAGGTTTAAGAAAAACAGAATGTTTTCTTCATCCTAATCCCTTCTGAATGGTCCATTAATCTACTGGTTTTGCTTTTCCAGTTCCTTTCATAGAAGCATTAAAAATGCATGTTCTTCATGCTCCGTACGGAGTAATGACTCTCCTAACTTTCTGTCCTTTCCTTCATGTTCCCATGCTGTCATCCTTTTGCCAGAAATGCTTCCAAAGGGCTGTGGATTCCTCGGCCCCATGCCCTTTCAGGAAAACTCCTTTCTGTAGGATTTCTAATTCTAGGTCCCCTGCTTTCCTTCACGCCAGCACAGCACATTCAGGTAGGTAAGCAGTCCCCCTTTATGGTGATAAGATGTAGCTGAGAATGCACTCTAGGAAGTGGCAATTTGTAGAGCAAGCTGCAGGTCATATTCATGATTTTCAAGATTAGACTGCAGTACTCCCACCCCACTCCCGCCGCAACCATTATTGAAAGAAAGATGAATGCAGCATGGAAAGCTGTACTGCCTAATCCTCCGATAGCTCAGTTGGGAGAGCGGAGGACTGTAGTGGAGAAACAGAAATCCTTAGGTCGCTGGTTCAAATCCGGCTCGGAGGAGTTTCCCCTTTTTTGTTTTCCATAGCTGCTTTCTCTCTTGTTAAAACATTATGTGCCCCTCTGATTGAGAAACATTTCCCTAGCTCCAAATAAATGCTAGGACAGAAGGGTAGACTTCTTCTGCTTTCCAATGAAATTGACCACATAGTCATTTCTGAGGGATGTTGGAAGAGAAATAAACAAGGACCTGCAGATCAGAATTCATTCCAAAGCCTTGACTAAATATATGAAGGCACTTGGAAGACTTCCAGTTTCATTGTACCAAGGTAGATGTTTCGGCAGCCGAACCAGCTAAAACTCACCTACAATGAGTGGCCATGGATATGAAAGAGGGAATCTACAAAGACACCAACTCCTTAAAACTGAGCAAGATGCAATGTGGAGGAATAGTTTACAGATTTGGAGAAAATCTGAGATGTTTCTCTTGACAAAAGAAACACTGCAATGCCCTCACTGAGGATCGAACTCAGGACCTTCAGATTATGAGACTGACGCGCTGCCTACTGCGCTAAGAAGGCTGCTTGAAACCGCTAACAAATGCGTCTACACACCATGAAGAGGGAAGGTAGCAAAAATGCTGTTCTCATGTTGGAATATCAATACACTTCGGTTGCCTCGCTGGATTAAAATCGTCTGCAGTTATAATGGTCAGAAGACTGCTCTTTCCCAGTGCTTAAACCCACACCCCATACATTTAGCCATGCAAAAGAAATCAGGGCATACCATTCACCTCTCTAAGAAAGATCGTGCCATTTTTTCCTCCACATAACTGAGAATGAAATGGACTAAAACCCAGAATTAACATGCCGCCCCTAGCCGTAGATGCATCTAGATCTCAACACTGTACATGCTAATGTAACATAGCTGTGTGTCCTGCAAAAAGAGCAGGGGTACCTTAAGTCATCTCACAAGATGTGGAAACAGCACTCAACCATATCCTTCTTTGATGTATCCTGAACCAGTTGCCTTGAATACTCTGGCTTTTTTCGATTGCATCTAGCTGTTGTGTGTGGGGAATTATTCATTCTAGAGTCAACCTTATTCCATAAAAAACGGTGCTAGAAAATCCAGCTGTAAATCATATGGAATTCCACACCTGACGCTTCCCATTCCAGTGTCATATGTGGTGAATGTACATTCAATAGAATTCCAGGTTTCCATGCGTGGAGCAAGGTCTCCCTCTACAGGATGTGGGGATGTAGCTCAGTGGTAGAGCGCATGCTTAGCATGTATGAGGCCCCGGGTTCAATCCCCGGCATCTCCAGCTTTTCGCCATGCTAATCTTGCCTTTTGACAGATAGCTAGGCTGGCATCATGAGTAAGGAAGTGAGATGTCATGCAGCTGGTGCCAGAACCCCACTTTCTTCGCCTTGCAAAACCTTTTGAAATGGGGCTATCTCATTTCCCGTGTTTATAGAAAAAAATAATCTTGCTTCCATAAGAAACCAAAGTGGTGATTTATCTTGGCATTCTTAGTATAGAAAACGGGCACAGCTGTCTTGGTCATTTATTTGAATTCTTCCTCTAAACCAGAGACTCTTACCAGAAGGTTTAAGAAAAACAGAATGTTTTCTTCATCCTAATCCCTTCTGAATGGTCCATTAATCTACTGGTTTTGCTTTTCCAGTTCCTTTCATAGAAGCATTAAAAATGCATGTTCTTCATGCTCCGTACGGAGTAATGACTCTCCTAACTTTCTGTCCTTTCCTTCATGTTCCCATGCTGTCATCCTTTTGCCAGAAATGCTTCCAAAGGGCTGTGGATTCCTCGGCCCCATGCCCTTTCAGGAAAACTCCTTTCTGTAGGATTTCTAATTCTAGGTCCCCTGCTTTCCTTCACGCCAGCACAGCACATTCAGGTAGGTAAGCAGTCCCCCTTTATGGTGATAAGATGTAGCTGAGAATGCACTCTAGGAAGTGGCAATTTGTAGAGCAAGCTGCAGGTCATATTCATGATTTTCAAGATTAGACTGCAGTACTCCCACCCCACTCCCGCCGCAACCATTATTGAAAGAAAGATGAATGCAGCATGGAAAGCTGTACTGCCTAATCCTCCGATAGCTCAGTTGGGAGAGCGGAGGACTGTAGTGGAGAAACAGAAATCCTTAGGTCGCTGGTTCAAATCCGGCTCGGAGGAGTTTCCCCTTTTTTGTTTTCCATAGCTGCTTTCTCTCTTGTTAAAACATTATGTGCCCCTCTGATTGAGAAACATTTCCCTAGCTCCAAATAAATGCTAGGACAGAAGGGTAGACTTCTTCTGCTTTCCAATGAAATTGACCACATAGTCATTTCTGAGGGATGTTGGAAGAGAAATAAACAAGGACCTGCAGATCAGAATTCATTCCAAAGCCTTGACTAAATATATGAAGGCACTTGGAAGACTTCCAGTTTCATTGTACCAAGGTAGATGTTTCGGCAGCCGAACCAGCTAAAACTCACCTACAATGAGTGGCCATGGATATGAAAGAGGGAATCTACAAAGACACCAACTCCTTAAAACTGAGCAAGATGCAATGTGGAGGAATAGTTTACAGATTTGGAGAAAATCTGAGATGTTTCTCTTGACAAAAGAAACACTGCAATGCCCTCACTGAGGATCGAACTCAGGACCTTCAGATTATGAGACTGACGCGCTGCCTACTGCGCTAAGAAGGCTGCTTGAAACCGCTAACAAATGCGTCTACACACCATGAAGAGGGAAGGTAGCAAAAATGCTGTTCTCATGTTGGAATATCAATACACTTCGGTTGCCTCGCTGGATTAAAATCGTCTGCAGTTATAATGGTCAGAAGACTGCTCTTTCCCAGTGCTTAAACCCACACCCCATACATTTAGCCATGCAAAAGAAATCAGGGCATACCATTCACCTCTCTAAGAAAGATCGTGCCATTTTTTCCTCCACATAACTGAGAATGAAATGGACTAAAACCCAGAATTAACATGCCGCCCCTAGCCGTAGATGCATCTAGATCTCAACACTGTACATGCTAATGTAACATAGCTGTGTGTCCTGCAAAAAGAGCAGGGGTACCTTAAGTCATCTCACAAGATGTGGAAACAGCACTCAACCATATCCTTCTTTGATGTATCCTGAACCAGTTGCCTTGAATACTCTGGCTTTTTTCGATTGCATCTAGCTGTTGTGTGTGGGGAATTATTCATTCTAGAGTCAACCTTATTCCATAAAAAACGGTGCTAGAAAATCCAGCTGTAAATCATATGGAATTCCACACCTGACGCTTCCCATTCCAGTGTCATATGTGGTGAATGTACATTCAATAGAATTCCAGGTTTCCATGCGTGGAGCAAGGTCTCCCTCTACAGGATGTGGGGATGTAGCTCAGTGGTAGAGCGCATGCTTAGCATGTATGAGGCCCCGGGTTCAATCCCCGGCATCTCCAGCTTTTCGCCATGCTAATCTTGCCTTTTGACAGATAGCTAGGCTGGCATCATGAGTAAGGAAGTGAGATGTCATGCAGCTGGTGCCAGAACCCCACTTTCTTCGCCTTGCAAAACCTTTTGAAATGGGGCTATCTCATTTCCCGTGTTTATAGAAAAAAATAATCTTGCTTCCATAAGAAACCAAAGTGGTGATTTATCTTGGCATTCTTAGTACGAAAACGGGCACAGCTGTCTTGGTCATTTATTTGAATTCTTCCTCTAAACCAGAGACTCTTACCAGAAGGTTTAAGAAAAACAGAATGTTTTCTTCATCCTAATCCCTTCTGAATGGTCCATTAATCTACTGGTTTTGCTTTTCCAGTTCCTTTCATAGAAGCATTAAAAATGCATGTTCTTCATGCTCCGTACGGAGTAATGACTCTCCTAACTTTCTGTCCTTTCCTTCATGTTCCCATGCTGTCATCCTTTTGCCAGAAATGCTTCCAAAGGGCTGTGGATTCCTCGGCCCCATGCCCTTTCAGGAAAACTCCTTTCTGTAGGATTTCTAATTCTAGGTCCCCTGCTTTCCTTCACGCCAGCACAGCACATTCAGGTAGGTAAGCAGTCCCCCTTTATGGTGATAAGATGTAGCTGAGAATGCACTCTAGGAAGTGGCAATTTGTAGAGCAAGCTGCAGGTCATATTCATGATTTTCAAGATTAGACTGCAGTACTCCCACCCCACTCCCGCCGCAACCATTATTGAAAGAAAGATGAATGCAGCATGGAAAGCTGCACTGCCCAATCCTCCGATAGCTCAGTTGGGAGAGCGGAGGACTGTAGTGGAGAAACAGAAATCCTTAGGTCGCTGGTTCAAATCCGGCTCGGAGGAGTTTCCCCTTTTTTGTTTTCCATAGCTGCTTTCTCTCTTGTTAAAACATTATGTGCCCCTCTGATTGAGAAACATTTCCCTAGCTCCAAATAAATGCTAGGACAGAAGGGTAGACTTCTTCTGCTTTCCAATGAAATTGACCACATAGTCATTTCTGAGGGATGTTGGAAGAGAAATAAACAAGGACCTGCAGATCAGAATTCATTCCAAAGCCTTGACTAAATATATGAAGGCACTTGGAAGACTTCCAGTTTCATTGTACCAAGGTAGATGTTTCGGCAGCCGAACCAGCTAAAACTCACCTACAATGAGTGGCCATGGATATGAAAGAGGGAATCTACAAAGACACCAACTCCTTAAAACTGAGCAAGATGCAATGTGGAGGAATAGTTTACAGATTTGGAGAAAATCTGAGATGTTTCTCTTGACAAAAGAAACACTGCAATGCCCTCACTGAGGATGGAACTCAGGACCTTCAGATTATGAGACTGACGCGCTGCCTACTGCGCTAAGAAGGCTGCTTGAAACCGCTAACAAATGCGTCTACACACCATGAAGAGGGAAGGTAGCAAAAATGCTGTTCTCATGTTGGAATATCAATACACTTCGGTTGCCTCGCTGGATTAAAATCGTCTGCAGTTATAATGGTCAGAAGACTGCTCTTTCCCAGTGCTTAAACCCACACCCCATACATTTAGCCATGCAAAAGAAATCAGGGCATACCATTCACCTCTCTAAGAAAGATCGTGCCATTTTTTCCTCCACATAACTGAGAATGAAATGGACTAAAACCCAGAATTAACATGCCGCCCCTAGCCGTAGATGCATCTAGATCTCAACACTGTACATGCTAATGTAACATAGCTGTGTGTCCTGCAAAAAGAGCAGGGGTACCTTAAGTCATCTCACAAGATGTGGAAACAGCACTCAACCATATCCTTCTTTGATGTATCCTGAACCAGTTGCCTTGAATACTCTGGCTTTTTTCGATTGCATCTAGCTGTTGTGTGTGGGGAATTATTCATTCTAGAGTCAACCTTATTCCATAAAAAACGGTGCTAGAAAATCCAGCTGTAAATCATATGGAATTCCACACCTGACGCTTCCCATTCCAGTGTCATATGTGGTGAATGTACATTCAATAGAATTCCAGGTTTCCATGCGTGGAGCAAGGTCTCCCTCTACAGGATGTGGGGATGTAGCTCAGTGGTAGAGCGCATGCTTAGCATGTATGAGGCCCCGGGTTCAATCCCCGGCATCTCCAGCTTTTCGCCATGCTAATCTTGCCTTTTGACAGATAGCTAGGCTGGCATCATGAGTAAGGAAGTGAGATGTCATGCAGCTGGTGCCAGAACCCCACTTTCTTCGCCTTGCAAAACCTTTTGAAATGGGGCTATCTCATTTCCCGTGTTTATAGAAAAAAATAATCTTGCTTCCATAAGAAACCAAAGTGGTGATTTATCTTGGCATTCTTAGTATAGAAAACGGGCACAGCTGTCTTGGTCATTTATTTGAATTCTTCCTCTAAACCAGAGACTCTTACCAGAAGGTTTAAGAAAAACAGAATGTTTTCTTCATCCTAATCCCTTCTGAATGGTCCATTAATCTACTGGTTTTGCTTTTCCAGTTCCTTTCATAGAAGCATTAAAAATGCATGTTCTTCATGCTCCGTACGGAGTAATGACTCTCCTAACTTTCTGTCCTTTCCTTCATGTTCCCATGCTGTCATCCTTTTGCCAGAAATGCTTCCAAAGGGCTGTGGATTCCTCGGCCCCATGCCCTTTCAGGAAAACTCCTTTCTGTAGGATTTCTAATTCTAGGTCCCCTGCTTTCCTTCACGCCAGCACAGCACATTCAGGTAGGTAAGCAGTCCCCCTTTATGGTGATAAGATGTAGCTGAGAATGCACTCTAGGAAGTGGCAATTTGTAGAGCAAGCTGCAGGTCATATTCATGATTTTCAAGATTAGACTGCAGTACTCCCACCCCACTCCCGCCGCAACCATTATTGAAAGAAAGATGAATGCAGCATGGAAAGCTGTACTGCCTAATCCTCCGATAGCTCAGTTGGGAGAGCGGAGGACTGTAGTGGAGAAACAGAAATCCTTAGGTCGCTGGTTCAAATCCGGCTCGGAGGAGTTTCCCCTTTTTTGTTTTCCATAGCTGCTTTCTCTCTTGTTAAAACATTATGTGCCCCTCTGATTGAGAAACATTTCCCTAGCTCCAAATAAATGCTAGGACAGAAGGGTAGACTTCTTCTGCTTTCCAATGAAATTGACCACATAGTCATTTCTGAGGGATGTTGGAAGAGAAATAAACAAGGACCTGCAGATCAGAATTCATTCCAAAGCCTTGACTAAATATATGAAGGCACTTGGAAGACTTCCAGTTTCATTGTACCAAGGTAGATGTTTCGGCAGCCGAACCAGCTAAAACTCACCTACAATGAGTGGCCATGGATATGAAAGAGGGAATCTACAAAGACACCAACTCCTTAAAACTGAGCAAGATGCAATGTGGAGGAATAGTTTACAGATTTGGAGAAAATCTGAGATGTTTCTCTTGACAAAAGAAACACTGCAATGCCCTCACTGAGGATCGAACTCAGGACCTTCAGATTATGAGACTGACGCGCTGCCTACTGCGCTAAGAAGGCTGCTTGAAACCGCTAACAAATGCGTCTACACACCATGAAGAGGGAAGGTAGCAAAAATGCTGTTCTCATGTTGGAATATCAATACACTTCGGTTGCCTCGCTGGATTAAAATCGTCTGCAGTTATAATGGTCAGAAGACTGCTCTTTCCCAGTGCTTAAACCCACACCCCATACATTTAGCCATGCAAAAGAAATCAGGGCATACCATTCACCTCTCTAAGAAAGATCGTGCCATTTTTTCCTCCACATAACTGAGAATGAAATGGACTAAAACCCAGAATTAACATGCCGCCCCTAGCCGTAGATGCATCTAGATCTCAACACTGTACATGCTAATGTAACATAGCTGTGTGTCCTGCAAAAAGAGCAGGGGTACCTTAAGTCATCTCACAAGATGTGGAAACAGCACTCAACCATATCCTTCTTTGATGTATCCTGAACCAGTTGCCTTGAATACTCTGGCTTTTTTCGATTGCATCTAGCTGTTGTGTGTGGGGAATTATTCATTCTAGAGTCAACCTTATTCCATAAAAAACGGTGCTAGAAAATCCAGCTGTAAATCATATGGAATTCCACACCTGACGCTTCCCATTCCAGTGTCATATGTGGTGAATGTACATTCAATAGAATTCCAGGTTTCCATGCGTGGAGCAAGGTCTCCCTCTACAGGATGTGGTGATGTAGCTCAGTGGTAGAGCGCATGCTTAGCATGTATGAGGCCCCGGGTTCAATCCCCGGCATCTCCAGCTTTTCGCCATGCTAATCTTGCCTTTTGACAGATAGCTAGGCTGGCATCATGAGTAAGGAAGTGAGATGTCATGCAGCTGGTGCCAGAACCCCACTTTCTTCGCCTTGCAAAACCTTTTGAAATGGGGCTATCTCATTTCCCGTGTTTATAGAAAAAAATAATCTTGCTTCCATAAGAAACCAAAGTGGTGATTTATCTTGGCATTCTTAGTACGAAAACGGGCACAGCTGTCTTGGTCATTTATTTGAATTCTTCCTCTAAACCAGAGACTCTTACCAGAAGGTTTAAGAAAAACAGAATGTTTTCTTCATCCTAATCCCTTCTGAATGGTCCATTAATCTACTGGTTTTGCTTTTCCAGTTCCTTTCATAGAAGCATTAAAAATGCATGTTCTTCATGCTCCGTACGGAGTAATGACTCTCCTAACTTTCTGTCCTTTCCTTCATGTTCCCATGCTGTCATCCTTTTGCCAGAAATGCTTCCAAAGGGCTGTGGATTCCTCGGCCCCATGCCCTTTCAGGAAAACTCCTTTCTGTAGGATTTCTAATTCTAGGTCCCCTGCTTTCCTTCACGCCAGCACAGCACATTCAGGTAGGTAAGCAGTCCCCCTTTATGGTGATAAGATGTAGCTGAGAATGCACTCTAGGAAGTGGCAATTTGTAGAGCAAGCTGCAGGTCATATTCATGATTTTCAAGATTAGACTGCAGTACTCCCACCCCACTCCCGCCGCAACCATTATTGAAAGAAAGATGAATGCAGCATGGAAAGCTGCACTGCCCAATCCTCCGATAGCTCAGTTGGGAGAGCGGAGGACTGTAGTGGAGAAACAGAAATCCTTAGGTCGCTGGTTCAAATCCGGCTCGGAGGAGTTTCCCCTTTTTTGTTTTCCATAGCTGCTTTCTCTCTTGTTAAAACATTATGTGCCCCTCTGATTGAGAAACATTTCCCTAGCTCCAAATAAATGCTAGGACAGAAGGGTAGACTTCTTCTGCTTTCCAATGAAATTGACCACATAGTCATTTCTGAGGGATGTTGGAAGAGAAATAAACAAGGACCTGCAGATCAGAATTCATTCCAAAGCCTTGACTAAATATATGAAGGCACTTGGAAGACTTCCAGTTTCATTGTACCAAGGTAGATGTTTCGGCAGCCGAACCAGCTAAAACTCACCTACAATGAGTGGCCATGGATATGAAAGAGGGAATCTACAAAGACACCAACTCCTTAAAACTGAGCAAGATGCAATGTGGAGGAATAGTTTACAGATTTGGAGAAAATCTGAGATGTTTCTCTTGACAAAAGAAACACTGCAATGCCCTCTCTGAGGATCGAACTCAGGACCTTCAGATTATGAGACTGACGCGCTGCCTACTGCGCTAAGAAGGCTGCTTGAAACCACTAACAAATGCGTCTACACACCATGAAGAGGGAAGGTAGCAAAAATGCTGTTCTCATGTTGGAATATCAATACACTTCGGTTGCCTCGCTGGATTAAAATCGTCTGCAGTTATAATGGTCAGAAGACTGCTCTTTCCCAGTGCTTAAACCCACACCCCATACATTTAGCCATGCAAAAGAAATCAGGGCATACCATTCACCTCTCTAAGAAAGATCGTGCCATTTTTTCCTCCACATAACTGAGAATGAAATGGACTAAAACCCAGAATTAACATGCCGCCCCTAGCCGTAGATGCATCTAGATCTCAACACTGTACATGCTAATGTAACATAGCTGTGTGTCCTGCAAAAAGAGCAGGGGTACCTTAAGTCATCTCACAAGATGTGGAAACAGCACTCAACCATATCCTTCTTTGATGTATCCTGAACCAGTTGCCTTGAATACTCTGGCTTTTTTCGATTGCATCTAGCTGTTGTGTGTGGGGAATTATTCATTCTAGAGTCAACCTTATTCCATAAAAAACGGTGCTAGAAAATCCAGCTGTAAATCATATGGAATTCCACACCTGACGCTTCCCATTCCAGTGTCATATGTGGTGAATGTACATTCAATAGAATTCCAGGTTTCCATGCGTGGAGCAAGGTCTCCCTCTACAGGATGTGGGGATGTAGCTCAGTGGTAGAGCGCATGCTTAGCATGTATGAGGCCCCGGGTTCAATCCCCGGCATCTCCAGCTTTTCGCCATGCTAATCTTGCCTTTTGACAGATAGCTAGGCTGGCATCATGAGTAAGGAAGTGAGATGTCATGCAGCTGGTGCCAGAACCCCACTTTCTTCGCCTTGCAAAACCTTTTGAAATGGGGCTATCTCATTTCCCGTGTTTATAGAAAAAAATAATCTTGCTTCCATAAGAAACCAAAGTGGTGATTTATCTTGGCATTCTTAGTACGAAAACGGGCACAGCTGTCTTGGTCATTTATTTGAATTCTTCCTCTAAACCAGAGACTCTTACCAGAAGGTTTAAGAAAAACAGAATGTTTTCTTCATCCTAATCCCTTCTGAATGGTCCATTAATCTACTGGTTTTGCTTTTCCAGTTCCTTTCATAGAAGCATTAAAAATGCATGTTCTTCATGCTCCGTACGGAGTAATGACTCTCCTAACTTTCTGTCCTTTCCTTCATGTTCCCATGCTGTCATCCTTTTGCCAGAAATGCTTCCAAAGGGCTGTGGATTCCTCGGCCCCATGCCCTTTCAGGAAAACTCCTTTCTGTAGGATTTCTAATTCTAGGTCCCCTGCTTTCCTTCACGCCAGCACAGCACATTCAGGTAGGTAAGCAGTCCCCCTTTATGGTGATAAGATGTAGCTGAGAATGCACTCTAGGAAGTGGCAATTTGTAGAGCAAGCTGCAGGTCATATTCATGATTTTCAAGATTAGACTGCAGTACTCCCACCCCACTCCCGCCGCAACCATTATTGAAAGAAAGATGAATGCAGCATGGAAAGCTGCACTGCCCAATCCTCCGATAGCTCAGTTGGGAGAGCGGAGGACTGTAGTGGAGAAACAGAAATCCTTAGGTCGCTGGTTCAAATCCGGCTCGGAGGAGTTTCCCCTTTTTTGTTTTCCATAGCTGCTTTCTCTCTTGTTAAAACATTATGTGCCCCTCTGATTGAGAAACATTTCCCTAGCTCCAAATAAATGCTAGGACAGAAGGGTAGACTTCTTCTGCTTTCCAATGAAATTGACCACATAGTCATTTCTGAGGGATGTTGGAAGAGAAATAAACAAGGACCTGCAGATCAGAATTCATTCCAAAGCCTTGACTAAATATATGAAGGCACTTGGAAGACTTCCAGTTTCATTGTACCAAGGTAGATGTTTCGGCAGCCGAACCAGCTAAAACTCACCTACAATGAGTGGCCATGGATATGAAAGAGGGAATCTACAAAGACACCAACTCCTTAAAACTGAGCAAGATGCAATGTGGAGGAATAGTTTACAGATTTGGAGAAAATCTGAGATGTTTCTCTTGACAAAAGAAACACTGCAATGCCCTCTCTGAGGATCGAACTCAGGACCTTCAGATTATGAGACTGACGCGCTGCCTACTGCGCTAAGAAGGCTGCTTGAAACCACTAACAAATGCGTCTACACACCATGAAGAGGGAAGGTAGCAAAAATGCTGTTCTCATGTTGGAATATCAATACACTTCGGTTGCCTCGCTGGATTAAAATCGTCTGCAGTTATAATGGTCAGAAGACTGCTCTTTCCCAGTGCTTAAACCCACACCCCATACATTTAGCCATGCAAAAGAAATCAGGGCATACCATTCACCTCTCTAAGAAAGATCGTGCCATTTTTTCCTCCACATAACTGAGAATGAAATGGACTAAAACCCAGAATTAACATGCCGCCCCTAGCCGTAGATGCATCTAGATCTCAACACTGTACATGCTAATGTAACATAGCTGTGTGTCCTGCAAAAAGAGCAGGGGTACCTTAAGTCATCTCACAAGATGTGGAAACAGCACTCAACCATATCCTTCTTTGATGTATCCTGAACCAGTTGCCTTGAATACTCTGGCTTTTTTCGATTGCATCTAGCTGTTGTGTGTGGGGAATTATTCATTCTAGAGTCAACCTTATTCCATAAAAAACGGTGCTAGAAAATCCAGCTGTAAATCATATGGAATTCCACACCTGACGCTTCCCATTCCAGTGTCATATGTGGTGAATGTACATTCAATAGAATTCCAGGTTTCCATGCGTGGAGCAAGGTCTCCCTCTACAGGATGTGGGGATGTAGCTCAGTGGTAGAGCGCATGCTTAGCATGTATGAGGCCCCGGGTTCAATCCCCGGCATCTCCAGCTTTTCGCCATGCTAATCTTGCCTTTTGACAGATAGCTAGGCTGGCATCATGAGTAAGGAAGTGAGATGTCATGCAGCTGGTGCCAGAACCCCACTTTCTTCGCCTTGCAAAACCTTTTGAAATGGGGCTATCTCATTTCCCGTGTTTATAGAAAAAAATAATCTTGCTTCCATAAGAAACCAAAGTGGTGATTTATCTTGGCATTCTTAGTATAGAAAACGGGCACAGCTGTCTTGGTCATTTATTTGAATTCTTCCTCTAAACCAGAGACTCTTACCAGAAGGTTTAAGAAAAACAGAATGTTTTCTTCATCCTAATCCCTTCTGAATGGTCCATTAATCTACTGGTTTTGCTTTTCCAGTTCCTTTCATAGAAGCATTAAAAATGCATGTTCTTCATGCTCCGTACGGAGTAATGACTCTCCTAACTTTCTGTCCTTTCCTTCATGTTCCCATGCTGTCATCCTTTTGCCAGAAATGCTTCCAAAGGGCTGTGGATTCCTCGGCCCCATGCCCTTTCAGGAAAACTCCTTTCTGTAGGATTTCTAATTCTAGGTCCCCTGCTTTCCTTCACGCCAGCACAGCACATTCAGGTAGGTAAGCAGTCCCCCTTTATGGTGATAAGATGTAGCTGAGAATGCACTCTAGGAAGTGGCAATTTGTAGAGCAAGCTGCAGGTCATATTCATGATTTTCAAGATTAGACTGCAGTACTCCCACCCCACTCCCGCCGCAACCATTATTGAAAGAAAGATGAATGCAGCATGGAAAGCTGTACTGCCTAATCCTCCGATAGCTCAGTTGGGAGAGCGGAGGACTGTAGTGGAGAAACAGAAATCCTTAGGTCGCTGGTTCAAATCCGGCTCGGAGGAGTTTCCCCTTTTTTGTTTTCCATAGCTGCTTTCTCTCTTGTTAAAACATTATGTGCCCCTCTGATTGAGAAACATTTCCCTAGCTCCAAATAAATGCTAGGACAGAAGGGTAGACTTCTTCTGCTTTCCAATGAAATTGACCACATAGTCATTTCTGAGGGATGTTGGAAGAGAAATAAACAAGGACCTGCAGATCAGAATTCATTCCAAAGCCTTGACTAAATATATGAAGGCACTTGGAAGACTTCCAGTTTCATTGTACCAAGGTAGATGTTTCGGCAGCCGAACCAGCTAAAACTCACCTACAATGAGTGGCCATGGATATGAAAGAGGGAATCTACAAAGACACCAACTCCTTAAAACTGAGCAAGATGCAATGTGGAGGAATAGTTTACAGATTTGGAGAAAATCTGAGATGTTTCTCTTGACAAAAGAAACACTGCAATGCCCTCACTGAGGATCGAACTCAGGACCTTCAGATTATGAGACTGACGCGCTGCCTACTGCGCTAAGAAGGCTGCTTGAAACCGCTAACAAATGCGTCTACACACCATGAAGAGGGAAGGTAGCAAAAATGCTGTTCTCATGTTGGAATATCAATACACTTCGGTTGCCTCGCTGGATTAAAATCGTCTGCAGTTATAATGGTCAGAAGACTGCTCTTTCCCAGTGCTTAAACCCACACCCCATACATTTAGCCATGCAAAAGAAATCAGGGCATACCATTCACCTCTCTAAGAAAGATCGTGCCATTTTTTCCTCCACATAACTGAGAATGAAATGGACTAAAACCCAGAATTAACATGCCGCCCCTAGCCGTAGATGCATCTAGATCTCAACACTGTACATGCTAATGTAACATAGCTGTGTGTCCTGCAAAAAGAGCAGGGGTACCTTAAGTCATCTCACAAGATGTGGAAACAGCACTCAACCATATCCTTCTTTGATGTATCCTGAACCAGTTGCCTTGAATACTCTGGCTTTTTTCGATTGCATCTAGCTGTTGTGTGTGGGGAATTATTCATTCTAGAGTCAACCTTATTCCATAAAAAACGGTGCTAGAAAATCCAGCTGTAAATCATATGGAATTCCACACCTGACGCTTCCCATTCCAGTGTCATATGTGGTGAATGTACATTCAATAGAATTCCAGGTTTCCATGCGTGGAGCAAGGTCTCCCTCTACAGGATGTGGTGATGTAGCTCAGTGGTAGAGCGCATGCTTAGCATGTATGAGGCCCCGGGTTCAATCCCCGGCATCTCCAGCTTTTCGCCATGCTAATCTTGCCTTTTGACAGATAGCTAGGCTGGCATCATGAGTAAGGAAGTGAGATGTCATGCAGCTGGTGCCAGAACCCCACTTTCTTCGCCTTGCAAAACCTTTTGAAATGGGGCTATCTCATTTCCCGTGTTTATAGAAAAAAATAATCTTGCTTCCATAAGAAACCAAAGTGGTGATTTATCTTGGCATTCTTAGTACGAAAACGGGCACAGCTGTCTTGGTCATTTATTTGAATTCTTCCTCTAAACCAGAGACTCTTACCAGAAGGTTTAAGAAAAACAGAATGTTTTCTTCATCCTAATCCCTTCTGAATGGTCCATTAATCTACTGGTTTTGCTTTTCCAGTTCCTTTCATAGAAGCATTAAAAATGCATGTTCTTCATGCTCCGTACGGAGTAATGACTCTCCTAACTTTCTGTCCTTTCCTTCATGTTCCCATGCTGTCATCCTTTTGCCAGAAATGCTTCCAAAGGGCTGTGGATTCCTCGGCCCCATGCCCTTTCAGGAAAACTCCTTTCTGTAGGATTTCTAATTCTAGGTCCCCTGCTTTCCTTCACGCCAGCACAGCACATTCAGGTAGGTAAGCAGTCCCCCTTTATGGTGATAAGATGTAGCTGAGAATGCACTCTAGGAAGTGGCAATTTGTAGAGCAAGCTGCAGGTCATATTCATGATTTTCAAGATTAGACTGCAGTACTCCCACCCCACTCCCGCCGCAACCATTATTGAAAGAAAGATGAATGCAGCATGGAAAGCTGCACTGCCCAATCCTCCGATAGCTCAGTTGGGAGAGCGGAGGACTGTAGTGGAGAAACAGAAATCCTTAGGTCGCTGGTTCAAATCCGGCTCGGAGGAGTTTCCCCTTTTTTGTTTTCCATAGCTGCTTTCTCTCTTGTTAAAACATTATGTGCCCCTCTGATTGAGAAACATTTCCCTAGCTCCAAATAAATGCTAGGACAGAAGGGTAGACTTCTTCTGCTTTCCAATGAAATTGACCACATAGTCATTTCTGAGGGATGTTGGAAGAGAAATAAACAAGGACCTGCAGATCAGAATTCATTCCAAAGCCTTGACTAAATATATGAAGGCACTTGGAAGACTTCCAGTTTCATTGTACCAAGGTAGATGTTTCGGCAGCCGAACCAGCTAAAACTCACCTACAATGAGTGGCCATGGATATGAAAGAGGGAATCTACAAAGACACCAACTCCTTAAAACTGAGCAAGATGCAATGTGGAGGAATAGTTTACAGATTTGGAGAAAATCTGAGATGTTTCTCTTGACAAAAGAAACACTGCAATGCCCTCTCTGAGGATCGAACTCAGGACCTTCAGATTATGAGACTGACGCGCTGCCTACTGCGCTAAGAAGGCTGCTTGAAACCACTAACAAATGCGTCTACACACCATGAAGAGGGAAGGTAGCAAAAATGCTGTTCTCATGTTGGAATATCAATACACTTCGGTTGCCTCGCTGGATTAAAATCGTCTGCAGTTATAATGGTCAGAAGACTGCTCTTTCCCAGTGCTTAAACCCACACCCCATACATTTAGCCATGCAAAAGAAATCAGGGCATACCATTCACCTCTCTAAGAAAGATCGTGCCATTTTTTCCTCCACATAACTGAGAATGAAATGGACTAAAACCCAGAATTAACATGCCGCCCCTAGCCGTAGATGCATCTAGATCTCAACACTGTACATGCTAATGTAACATAGCTGTGTGTCCTGCAAAAAGAGCAGGGGTACCTTAAGTCATCTCACAAGATGTGGAAACAGCACTCAACCATATCCTTCTTTGATGTATCCTGAACCAGTTGCCTTGAATACTCTGGCTTTTTTCGATTGCATCTAGCTGTTGTGTGTGGGGAATTATTCATTCTAGAGTCAACCTTATTCCATAAAAAACGGTGCTAGAAAATCCAGCTGTAAATCATATGGAATTCCACACCTGACGCTTCCCATTCCAGTGTCATATGTGGTGAATGTACATTCAATAGAATTCCAGGTTTCCATGCGTGGAGCAAGGTCTCCCTCTACAGGATGTGGGGATGTAGCTCAGTGGTAGAGCGCATGCTTAGCATGTATGAGGCCCCGGGTTCAATCCCCGGCATCTCCAGCTTTTCGCCATGCTAATCTTGCCTTTTGACAGATAGCTAGGCTGGCATCATGAGTAAGGAAGTGAGATGTCATGCAGCTGGTGCCAGAACCCCACTTTCTTCGCCTTGCAAAACCTTTTGAAATGGGGCTATCTCATTTCCCGTGTTTATAGAAAAAAATAATCTTGCTTCCATAAGAAACCAAAGTGGTGATTTATCTTGGCATTCTTAGTATAGAAAACGGGCACAGCTGTCTTGGTCATTTATTTGAATTCTTCCTCTAAACCAGAGACTCTTACCAGAAGGTTTAAGAAAAACAGAATGTTTTCTTCATCCTAATCCCTTCTGAATGGTCCATTAATCTACTGGTTTTGCTTTTCCAGTTCCTTTCACAGAAGCATTAAAAATGCATGTTCTTCATGCTCCGTACGGAGTAATGACTCTCCTAACTTTCTGTCCTTTCCTTCATGTTCCCATGCTGTCATCCTTTTGCCAGAAATGCTTCCAAAGGGCTGTGGATTCCTCGGCCCCATGCCCTTTCAGGAAAACTCCTTTCTGTAGGATTTCTAATTCTAGGTCCCCTGCTTTCCTTCACGCCAGCACAGCACATTCAGGTAGGTAAGCAGTCCCCCTTTATGGTGATAAGATGTAGCTGAGAATGCACTCTAGGAAGTGGCAATTTGTAGAGCAAGCTGCAGGTCATATTCATGATTTTCAAGATTAGACTGCAGTACTCCCACCCCACTCCCGCCGCAACCATTATTGAAAGAAAGATGAATGCAGCATGGAAAGCTGTACTGCCTAATCCTCCGATAGCTCAGTTGGGAGAGCGGAGGACTGTAGTGGAGAAACAGAAATCCTTAGGTCGCTGGTTCAAATCCGGCTCGGAGGAGTTTCCCCTTTTTTGTTTTCCATAGCTGCTTTCTCTCTTGTTAAAACATTATGTGCCCCTCTGATTGAGAAACATTTCCCTAGCTCCAAATAAATGCTAGGACAGAAGGGTAGACTTCTTCTGCTTTCCAATGAAATTGACCACATAGTCATTTCTGAGGGATGTTGGAAGAGAAATAAACAAGGACCTGCAGATCAGAATTCATTCCAAAGCCTTGACTAAATATATGAAGGCACTTGGAAGACTTCCAGTTTCATTGTACCAAGGTAGATGTTTCGGCAGCCGAACCAGCTAAAACTCACCTACAATGAGTGGCCATGGATATGAAAGAGGGAATCTACAAAGACACCAACTCCTTAAAACTGAGCAAGATGCAATGTGGAGGAATAGTTTAGAGATTTGGAGAAAATCTGAGATGTTTCTCTTGACAAAAGAAACACTGCAATGCCCTCACTGAGGATCGAACTCAGGACCTTCAGATTATGAGACTGACGCGCTGCCTACTGCGCTAAGAAGGCTGCTTGAAACCGCTAACAAATGCGTCTACACACCATGAAGAGGGAAGGTAGCAAAAATGCTGTTCTCATGTTGGAATATCAATACACTTCGGTTGCCTCGCTGGATTAAAATCGTCTGCAGTTATAATGGTCAGAAGACTGCTCTTTCCCAGTGCTTAAACCCACACCCCATACATTTAGCCATGCAAAAGAAATCAGGGCATACCATTCACCTCTCTAAGAAAGATCGTGCCATTTTTTCCTCCACATAACTGAGAATGAAATGGACTAAAACCCAGAATTAACATGCCGCCCCTAGCCGTAGATGCATCTAGATCTCAACACTGTACATGCTAATGTAACATAGCTGTGTGTCCTGCAAAAAGAGCAGGGGTACCTTAAGTCATCTCACAAGATGTGGAAACAGCACTCAACCATATCCTTCTTTGATGTATCCTGAACCAGTTGCCTTGAATACTCTGGCTTTTTTCGATTGCATCTAGCTGTTGTGTGTGGGGAATTATTCATTCTAGAGTCAACCTTATTCCATAAAAAACGGTGCTAGAAAATCCAGCTGTAAATCATATGGAATTCCACACCTGACGCTTCCCATTCCAGTGTCATATGTGGTGAATGTACATTCAATAGAATTCCAGGTTTCCATGCGTGGAGCAAGGTCTCCCTCTACAGGATGTGGGGATGTAGCTCAGTGGTAGAGCGCATGCTTAGCATGTATGAGGCCCCGGGTTCAATCCCCGGCATCTCCAGCTTTTCGCCATGCTAATCTTGCCTTTTGACAGATAGCTAGGCTGGCATCATGAGTAAGGAAGTGAGATGTCATGCAGCTGGTGCCAGAACCCCACTTTCTTCGCCTTGCAAAACCTTTTGAAATGGGGCTATCTCATTTCCCGTGTTTTTATAGAAAAAAATAATCTTGCTTCCATAAGAAACCAAAGTGGTGATTTATCTTGGCATTCTTAGTATAGAAAACGGGCACAGCTGTCTTGGTCATTTATTTGAATTCTTCCTCTAAACCAGAGACTCTTACCAGAAGGTTTAAGAAAAACAGAATGTTTTCTTCATCCTAATCCCTTCTGAATGGTCCATTAATCTACTGGTTTTGCTTTTCCAGTTCCTTTCATAGAAGCATTAAAAATGCATGTTCTTCATGCTCCGTACGGAGTAATGACTCTCCTAACTTTCTGTCCTTTCCTTCATGTTCCCATGCTGTCATCCTTTTGCCAGAAATGCTTCCAAAGGGCTGTGGATTCCTCGGCCCCATGCCCTTTCAGGAAAACTCCTTTCTGTAGGATTTCTAATTCTAGGTCCCCTGCTTTCCTTCACGCCAGCACAGCACATTCAGGTAGGTAAGCAGTCCCCCTTTATGGTGATAAGATGTAGCTGAGAATGCACTCTAGGAAGTGGCAATTTGTAGAGCAAGCTGCAGGTCATATTCATGATTTTCAAGATTAGACTGCAGTACTCCCACCCCACTCCCGCCGCAACCATTATTGAAAGAAAGATGAATGCAGCATGGAAAGCTGTACTGCCTAATCCTCCGATAGCTCAGTTGGGAGAGCGGAGGACTGTAGTGGAGAAACAGAAATCCTTAGGTCGCTGGTTCAAATCCGGCTCGGAGGAGTTTCCCCTTTTTTGTTTTCCATAGCTGCTTTCTCTCTTGTTAAAACATTATGTGCCCCTCTGATTGAGAAACATTTCCCTAGCTCCAAATAAATGCTAGGACAGAAGGGTAGACTTCTTCTGCTTTCCAATGAAATTGACCACATAGTCATTTCTGAGGGATGTTGGAAGAGAAATAAACAAGGACCTGCAGATCAGAATTCATTCCAAAGCCTTGACTAAATATATGAAGGCACTTGGAAGACTTCCAGTTTCATTGTACCAAGGTAGATGTTTCGGCAGCCGAACCAGCTAAAACTCACCTACAATGAGTGGCCATGGATATGAAAGAGGGAATCTACAAAGACACCAACTCCTTAAAACTGAGCAAGATGCAATGTGGAGGAATAGTTTACAGATTTGGAGAAAATCTGAGATGTTTCTCTTGACAAAAGAAACACTGCAATGCCCTCACTGAGGATCGAACTCAGGACCTTCAGATTATGAGACTGACGCGCTGCCTACTGCGCTAAGAAGGCTGCTTGAAACCGCTAACAAATGCGTCTACACACCATGAAGAGGGAAGGTAGCAAAAATGCTGTTCTCATGTTGGAATATCAATACACTTCGGTTGCCTCGCTGGATTAAAATCGTCTGCAGTTATAATGGTCAGAAGACTGCTCTTTCCCAGTGCTTAAACCCACACCCCATACATTTAGCCATGCAAAAGAAATCAGGGCATACCATTCACCTCTCTAAGAAAGATCGTGCCATTTTTTCCTCCACATAACTGAGAATGAAATGGACTAAAACCCAGAATTAACATGCCGCCCCTAGCCGTAGATGCATCTAGATCTCAACACTGTACATGCTAATGTAACATAGCTGTGTGTCCTGCAAAAAGAGCAGGGGTACCTTAAGTCATCTCACAAGATGTGGAAACAGCACTCAACCATATCCTTCTTTGATGTATCCTGAACCAGTTGCCTTGAATACTCTGGCTTTTTTCGATTGCATCTAGCTGTTGTGTGTGGGGAATTATTCATTCTAGAGTCAACCTTATTCCATAAAAAACGGTGCTAGAAAATCCAGCTGTAAATCATATGGAATTCCACACCTGACGCTTCCCATTCCAGTGTCATATGTGGTGAATGTACATTCAATAGAATTCCAGGTTTCCATGCGTGGAGCAAGGTCTCCCTCTACAGGATGTGGGGATGTAGCTCAGTGGTAGAGCGCATGCTTAGCATGTATGAGGCCCCGGGTTCAATCCCCGGCATCTCCAGCTTTTCGCCATGCTAATCTTGCCTTTTGACAGATAGCTAGGCTGGCATCATGAGTAAGGAAGTGAGATGTCATGCAGCTGGTGCCAGAACCCCACTTTCTTCGCCTTGCAAAACCTTTTGAAATGGGGCTATCTCATTTCCCGTGTTTATAGAAAAAAATAATCTTGCTTCCATAAGAAACCAAAGTGGTGATTTATCTTGGCATTCTTAGTACGAAAACGGGCACAGCTGTCTTGGTCATTTATTTGAATTCTTCCTCTAAACCAGAGACTCTTACCAGAAGGTTTAAGAAAAACAGAATGTTTTCTTCATCCTAATCCCTTCTGAATGGTCCATTAATCTACTGGTTTTGCTTTTCCAGTTCCTTTCATAGAAGCATTAAAAATGCATGTTCTTCATGCTCCGTACGGAGTAATGACTCTCCTAACTTTCTGTCCTTTCCTTCATGTTCCCATGCTGTCATCCTTTTGCCAGAAATGCTTCCAAAGGGCTGTGGATTCCTCGGCCCCATGCCCTTTCAGGAAAACTCCTTTCTGTAGGATTTCTAATTCTAGGTCCCCTGCTTTCCTTCACGCCAGCACAGCACATTCAGGTAGGTAAGCAGTCCCCCTTTATGGTGATAAGATGTAGCTGAGAATGCACTCTAGGAAGTGGCAATTTGTAGAGCAAGCTGCAGGTCATATTCATGATTTTCAAGATTAGACTGCAGTACTCCCACCCCACTCCCGCCGCAACCATTATTGAAAGAAAGATGAATGCAGCATGGAAAGCTGTACTGCCTAATCCTCCGATAGCTCAGTTGGGAGAGCGGAGGACTGTAGTGGAGAAACAGAAATCCTTAGGTCGCTGGTTCAAATCCGGCTCGGAGGAGTTTCCCCTTTTTTGTTTTCCATAGCTGCTTTCTCTCTTGTTAAAACATTATGTGCCCCTCTGATTGAGAAACATTTCCCTAGCTCCAAATAAATGCTAGGACAGAAGGGTAGACTTCTTCTGCTTTCCAATGAAATTGACCACATAGTCATTTCTGAGGGATGTTGGAAGAGAAATAAACAAGGACCTGCAGATCAGAATTCATTCCAAAGCCTTGACTAAATATATGAAGGCACTTGGAAGACTTCCAGTTTCATTGTACCAAGGTAGATGTTTCGGCAGCCGAACCAGCTAAAACTCACCTACAATGAGTGGCCATGGATATGAAAGAGGGAATCTACAAAGACACCAACTCCTTAAAACTGAGCAAGATGCAATGTGGAGGAATAGTTTACAGATTTGGAGAAAATCTGAGATGTTTCTCTTGACAAAAGAAACACTGCAATGCCCTCACTGAGGATCGAACTCAGGACCTTCAGATTATGAGACTGACGCGCTGCCTACTGCGCTAAGAAGGCTGCTTGAAACCGCTAACAAATGCGTCTACACACCATGAAGAGGGAAGGTAGCAAAAATGCTGTTCTCATGTTGGAATATCAATACACTTCGGTTGCCTCGCTGGATTAAAATCGTCTGCAGTTATAATGGTCAGAAGACTGCTCTTTCCCAGTGCTTAAACCCACACCCCATACATTTAGCCATGCAAAAGAAATCAGGGCATACCATTCACCTCTCTAAGAAAGATCGTGCCATTTTTTCCTCCACATAACTGAGAATGAAATGGACTAAAACCCAGAATTAACATGCCGCCCCTAGCCGTAGATGCATCTAGATCTCAACACTGTACATGCTAATGTAACATAGCTGTGTGTCCTGCAAAAAGAGCAGGGGTACCTTAAGTCATCTCACAAGATGTGGAAACAGCACTCAACCATATCCTTCTTTGATGTATCCTGAACCAGTTGCCTTGAATACTCTGGCTTTTTTCGATTGCATCTAGCTGTTGTGTGTGGGGAATTATTCATTCTAGAGTCAACCTTATTCCATAAAAAACGGTGCTAGAAAATCCAGCTGTAAATCATATGGAATTCCACACCTGACGCTTCCCATTCCAGTGTCATATGTGGTGAATGTACATTCAATAGAATTCCAGGTTTCCATGCGTGGAGCAAGGTCTCCCTCTACAGGATGTGGGGATGTAGCTCAGTGGTAGAGCGCATGCTTAGCATGTATGAGGCCCCGGGTTCAATCCCCGGCATCTCCAGCTTTTCGCCATGCTAATCTTGCCTTTTGACAGATAGCTAGGCTGGCATCATGAGTAAGGAAGTGAGATGTCATGCAGCTGGTGCCAGAACCCCACTTTCTTCGCCTTGCAAAACCTTTTGAAATGGGGCTATCTCATTTCCCGTGTTTATAGAAAAAAATAATCTTGCTTCCATAAGAAACCAAAGTGGTGATTTATCTTGGCATTCTTAGTATAGAAAACGGGCACAGCTGTCTTGGTCATTTATTTGAATTCTTCCTCTAAACCAGAGACTCTTACCAGAAGGTTTAAGAAAAACAGAATGTTTTCTTCATCCTAATCCCTTCTGAATGGTCCATTAATCTACTGGTTTTGCTTTTCCAGTTCCTTTCACAGAAGCATTAAAAATGCATGTTCTTCATGCTCCGTACGGAGTAATGACTCTCCTAACTTTCTGTCCTTTCCTTCATGTTCCCATGCTGTCATCCTTTTGCCAGAAATGCTTCCAAAGGGCTGTGGATTCCTCGGCCCCATGCCCTTTCAGGAAAACTCCTTTCTGTAGGATTTCTAATTCTAGGTCCCCTGCTTTCCTTCACGCCAGCACAGCACATTCAGGTAGGTAAGCAGTCCCCCTTTATGGTGATAAGATGTAGCTGAGAATGCACTCTAGGAAGTGGCAATTTGTAGAGCAAGCTGCAGGTCATATTCATGATTTTCAAGATTAGACTGCAGTACTCCCACCCCACTCCCGCCGCAACCATTATTGAAAGAAAGATGAATGCAGCATGGAAAGCTGTACTGCCTAATCCTCCGATAGCTCAGTTGGGAGAGCGGAGGACTGTAGTGGAGAAACAGAAATCCTTAGGTCGCTGGTTCAAATCCGGCTCGGAGGAGTTTCCCCTTTTTTGTTTTCCATAGCTGCTTTCTCTCTTGTTAAAACATTATGTGCCCCTCTGATTGAGAAACATTTCCCTAGCTCCAAATAAATGCTAGGACAGAAGGGTAGACTTCTTCTGCTTTCCAATGAAATTGACCACATAGTCATTTCTGAGGGATGTTGGAAGAGAAATAAACAAGGACCTGCAGATCAGAATTCATTCCAAAGCCTTGACTAAATATATGAAGGCACTTGGAAGACTTCCAGTTTCATTGTACCAAGGTAGATGTTTCGGCAGCCGAACCAGCTAAAACTCACCTACAATGAGTGGCCATGGATATGAAAGAGGGAATCTACAAAGACATCAACTCCTTAAAACTGAGCAAGATGCAATGTGGAGGAATAGTTTACAGATTTGGAGAAAATCTGAGATGTTTCTCTTGACAAAAGAAACACTGCAATGCCCTCTCTGAGGATCGAACTCAGGACCTTCAGATTATGAGACTGACGCGCTGCCTACTGCGCTAAGAAGGCTGCTTGAAACCGCTAACAAATGCGTCTACACACCATGAAGAGGGAAGGTAGCAAAAATGCTGTTCTCATGTTGGAATATCAATACACTTCGGTTGCCTCGCTGGATTAAAATCGTCTGCAGTTATAATGGTCAGAAGACTGCTCTTTCCCAGTGCTTAAACCCACACCCCATACATTTAGCCATGCAAAAGAAATCAGGGCATACCATTCACCTCTCTAAGAAAGATCGTGCCATTTTTTCCTCCACATAACTGAGAATGAAATGGACTAAAACCCAGAATTAACATGCCGACCCTAGCCGTAGATGCATCTAGATCTCAACACTGTACATGCTAATGTAACATAGCTGTGTGTCCTGCAAAAAGAGCAGGGGTACCTTAAGTCATCTCACAAGATGTGGAAACAGCACTCAACCATATCCTTCTTTGATGTATCCTGAACCAGTTGCCTTGAATACTCTGGCTTTTTTCGATTGCATCTAGCTGTTGTGTGTGGGGAATTATTCATTCTAGAGTCAACCTTATTCCATAAAAAACGGTGCTAGAAAATCCAGCTGTAAATCATATGGAATTCCACACCTGACGCTTCCCATTCCAGTGTCATATGTGGTGAATGTACATTCAATAGAATTCCAGGTTTCCATGCGTGGAGCAAGGTCTCCCTCTACAGGATGTGGGGATGTAGCTCAGTGGTAGAGCGCATGCTTAGCATGTATGAGGCCCCGGGTTCAATCCCCGGCATCTCCAGCTTTTCGCCATGCTAATCTTGCCTTTTGACAGATAGCTAGGCTGGCATCATGAGTAAGGAAGTGAGATGTCATGCAGCTGGTGCCAGAACCCCACTTTCTTCGCCTTGCAAAACCTTTTGAAATGGGGCTATCTCATTTCCCGTGTTTATAGAAAAAAATAATCTTGCTTCCATAAGAAACCAAAGTGGTGATTTATCTTGGCATTCTTAGTATAGAAAACGGGCACAGCTGTCTTGGTCATTTATTTGAATTCTTCCTCTAAACCAGAGACTCTTACCAGAAGGTTTAAGAAAAACAGAATGTTTTCTTCATCCTAATCCCTTCTGAATGGTCCATTAATCTACTGGTTTTGCTTTTCCAGTTCCTTTCACAGAAGCATTAAAAATGCATGTTCTTCATGCTCCGTACGGAGTAATGACTCTCCTAACTTTCTGTCCTTTCCTTCATGTTCCCATGCTGTCATCCTTTTGCCAGAAATGCTTCCAAAGGGCTGTGGATTCCTCGGCCCCATGCCCTTTCAGGAAAACTCCTTTCTGTAGGATTTCTAATTCTAGGTCCCCTGCTTTCCTTCACGCCAGCACAGCACATTCAGGTAGGTAAGCAGTCCCCCTTTATGGTGATAAGATGTAGCTGAGAATGCACTCTAGGAAGTGGCAATTTGTAGAGCAAGCTGCAGGTCATATTCATGATTTTCAAGATTAGACTGCAGTACTCCCACCCCACTCCCGCCGCAACCATTATTGAAAGAAAGATGAATGCAGCATGGAAAGCTGTACTGCCTAATCC